>NW_028141162.1:20475324-20831164 GCF_030444845.1 Prenolepis imparis | reverse complement strand
AAGCAGTGGTATCAACGCAGAGTACTTTAACTGATTAACATAATATCACTTTGTAATATTAGTAAAATAAAAAATTAATAATAATATTCAATATAAAATAATATTAGGTATGTATTTATGTATTATAGAAATAATATTAAATATATATTAAAAAATATGAGCAAATGTAAAAGCATTATTTTTACAATATTTTTTAATCGATTTGCAAAAATTCAGTACTCCATATTATGACATGTTTCATGATGTGTATATAAATATAAAAAATTACGATTGACATAAAAAATTATGATTCATCTCTGCATATCTGATAATATCAATCGAGCTCAATACTGTGTCTTCTATATTGACTCTCAGAGTTATAATATTTTCGAGACAAAGTATGAAATTCGGTCTATTATCCACCGCATTCCAGCAATGCTACATTAGTTGATACAATGTCGGTGGACAGTTGAGAGGTTTTGGTAACCTGTCCCCCGCACACACATATTGCCATACTTCAGAATTATTTTTGTTAGAATAGGGCTGCTTTCCCAATGATGTAATTTCCCACCTCACACAGCACATGATATCATACGAATATTCTGTACTCATACTATGAATGTACGTACTGTATGTAATATACTGAGAATATCTCTATAATATCTTTTGTAGTATATTATTTCTCGTATATTCTCACGATGTTTTCAAAACATCTCTTTGTAGTATATTATTTTTCGTATATTCTCAGAATATACGAAACTCATCAGTAATATTTGATCTATTTATCGAATATTCTCAGGATATACTAAAATATGTATTCTCAGGATATACTAAATATATATATTCTCAGGATATACGAAACTCATCAGTAATATTTGATCTATTTATCGAATATTCTCAGGATATACTAAAATATGTATTCTCAGGATATACTTAAATATGTATTCTCAGAATATACGAAACTCATCAGTAATATTTGATCTATTTATCGAATATTTTCAGGATATACTAAAATATGTATTCTCAAGATATACTAAATATATATAATAAGTCAATATATATTCTAATCTAATCTAAATATATATATTCTCAGGATATATAATACTACAATATATATTCTCAGCATATAGGGACTTCCGTTTCCGGTGAGATAGTGTGTGTAAGGCAGAAGCCCGTTGCAGTTTTTAGTGAGTGATAGAGAGAGGAGAAAGGAGAGTGAGAGAGTGAGAAAGGCGTGAGAGAGAGAGCGGTGTGAGAGGAGTGAAAGGAAGTAAAGGTGGTGGGCACTAGGGAGAAAAGGGAGGAAATAAAGTAACGAAGAGTCAGCTCGGGGAGAGTGAGGTTAGAAAGACAGGGAAAAGGAGAGGCACGTGGTGGGAGAAGAGAAAAGACAAGCAGGATAAAGTGCAGAGGGAGTAGAACAGGTGTAGAAAGTGAGGAGACTAGAAGCACGAAGTAGGCAGAGTAGATAGAGGAGAAACTGAGTAGGTGGGAAAAGAATAAGAACAGATAGATAGAAGAGAGGTAACGCGAATAAATAGTAGAGAGAGGGCAAACAAGTAGAAAATATGTCGGAGAAAGAAAAGAAGAAAGGAAAGGAACTAGGGAAGGAGCTGTTCAGTAAAATAAATAAAATAGATCGAAGAGGAAGCATGGGAGACATCGAAGAATTATGGAAAAGAAAGAGAGAGGCAGTAGAAAAGATAGAAGAAGGGATCTGGGAAAGAGATAGATGGGCAAACAAGGAAGGGAAAAGACAGCAAAAAGAACTGATAGGAGAGACAGGAGAGGGACAAGGTGAACCGGGAAACTGGTGGAGAGAGATGAAAGAGGAGTGGAAAAAAGAGATGAAAGAAGAATTTAAAGAAGCAAGGGAGATGATGAAGGGAGAATGGAAAGTGCAGTGGGGGGAATGGCGGAGAGAAATAGAGAATATTATAGAAGGGAAGATGAAGGAAAGGGAAGAAAAATGGAGGTTAGAAAAGGAAGAATTATTGATGAGAATAGATAAAGTAGAGAATGAAAGTAAGGGGGACATAAAAGGGGGAGTAGTAAGCAAGAAGGTAGAGGAAATGGATAGGTGGATAGAAAAAAGAGAAAGAGAAACAAGGAGAAAGAATATAGTGATAAAGGGAGGGAAAGGCACAGAAGAGGAGATAGAGAAGGGAATTGAAGATACAATAAAAATACTAGGCATAGAAAAAGACATAGAAGAAAGGAGATTTATAGGGGGTAGGGGTAAAGGGGAAAGAAAGATAGCGATAGTAAAAGTTAAAACGATAGAAAAAAAGGCCGAAGCAATGAAGAGAAAAAGAGAGATAAAAGATAAAGAGATTAGAGTTGAAGATGACTTAACGTGGAAAGAGAGAAGGATGAAATGGAGACTAGAGGATATAGCAGAGAGAGAGAGAGAGAGAGAGAGAGAGAGAGAGAGAGAGAGAGAGAGAGAGAGAGAGAGAGAGAGAGAGAGAGAGAGAGAGAGAGAGAGAGAGAGAGAGAGAGAGAGAGAGAGAGAGAAAGGGAAAAGAGTGTGGGTAAAATATAATAGGATACAAATAGAAGGAAAATGGTGGAGATGGGAAAAGGAGAAAGAAAGACTAGTGGACTGGGAAGGTAAAACATGGAGGACACAGGGGGAAGAACAGAAGGAGAATATGGAAGTGGAATAAAGAAAGTACACAGTGAGAGAGAGGAGGGGATATCAAGAGAAGAAAGATGGGGAATTACTTTTTGGAACGTAGCGGGGATATCTAATAAAGACAAGGATTTTTGGAATAGGGTAAGAGAGTGGGATGTAGTGATGTTATTAGAAACATGGATAGAGAAAAAAGGGTGGGAAAGAATAAAAGACAGATTACCGAGAGAGTTTATATGGAGAGCACAAATGGCAGGAAGAAAAAACAAGAAAGGGAGAGCAAAGGGAGGGATGCTTTTGGGGGTGAGAAAGGGGTTGAAAAGGGAGGAAGAGGATGAAGAGGAAAAGGAAAGAGAAATGACATGCAGAGTTAGAATGGGAGAAGAGAAGTGGAGGATTAAGGGAGTATATGTAAACGGGGACATGAGAGAGAAGTTAGAAGGGATAAAAAAAATGGATGGAGGAAGAGGAGGCAGGAGTGCAAACGATAATAGGAGGAGATTTTAATGCGAGGACAGGTGAGGAGGGTGGATGGAGAAAAGAGGGAGAATCAGAGGAGGAAGTTAAAGGAAGGAACTCAATGGATAAGAAAATAAACAAAGAGGGAAGAGAGCTAATAGATTGCTTAGAGAAAAGGGGATAGTTTATATTAAATGGATCCATGAAAGGGGACGAAGTAGGAGAATATACATATACAGGAGGAAGGGGAGAAACGGTAATAGATTATATCTTAGGAAACGAGGACACAAGAGAGAGAGTTAATTAGAAGGAGGAATTAGAAGTAGGAGAAGAAATAGACTCAGACCACCACCCGATTACAGTATGGTTGAAGAAAGGAACAGGAGAAAGAAGAAAGCAAGAGATGAGAGGGACGAATAAGAGAGGAAGATGGGACGAAGGAAGAAAAAAATTTAGAGAAGAGATGGGAATGATGGAAGGAGGGAGATTAGGGTTAGAAGAAGAGATGGAGCAGGTAGAAGAAAGAATAAAAACAACCTTGGAAGTATGCGAGAAGATGGAGAAGAAAAAAAGTAGGAACAGAAGTGGATCGTGGGACGAAGAATGCAGGAATAGAAAGAAAGAAGTTAGAAAGGAATTGAGAAGATGGAGGAGAGAAAGAGAAAGCGGAGAAGAATACAGAGAGAAAAAAAGAGAATATAAAGATCTATGTGAGAAAAAGAAAAGAGAAGAAAGAGAAAAAATAGTAAGAGAAGCGGGAGAGGCAAAGACAGAGGGAAGAGTATGGGAATTAATTAAAAAAGAAAGGAAAAGAAAAAAAGGATTAAACGAGGGGATAGAAATGGAGAGTTGGACAGAATATTTTAGGAGACTACTCGGTGGAGTAGAGAGAAGAGTAGTAAGAGGATGCGGGACAAAAGAGAGAGCACAAGGAGAAAAGGAGTTGGAATGGGAAGAGATGCAGAAGATAATGGACAGACTAAAGGAGAGGAAAGCGATAGGAAAGGATGAAATACCGAATGAAGTATGGAAGTACGGGGGAGAAGAGACGAGAAAGTGGGGATGGAAAATTTGCAATAGAGTTTGGGGGGGAGAAGGATGGCCGGAGGAATGGAAGGAAGGGATAATTATACCTATTATAAAGAAAGGTGAGGGAGAGAGGGAGGGAGATTACAGGGGAATAACATTGATGCCTTCATTATATAAAATTTACGCAACAGCCTTAGGTGAAAGATTAAGACAGGAAGTAGAGGAAAAAGGGTTATTCAGGCAAAGGAAGTCAGGCAGGGTTCAGAAAGGGAATGGGCACGATAGACCAAATATACGCGCTAAACTACCTAATAAATAGACAGCTAGGTAAAAAAGGAGGTAAAATGACGGCAGTATTTGTGGATTTAAGGGCGGCCTTTGATTCGGTGGACAGGGGAAAGTTGATAAAGGCAATGAAGGAAAGGGGAATAAGAGAGGGGTTGGTGGAAAGAATAGAGGAAGTATTGAGAGAGACAAAGAGCAGGGTAAGGGTAAATGGGAAACAGGAAAAGATATTTTGGACGGCAAAAGGTTTGAGACAGGGGTGTCCATTGAGCCCAACACTATTTAATATTATATTGGCAGATTTAGAGGAAAAAATGGAGAAGGGACTATGGGGAGGAGTGAGTTTAGGGGGGGAGAAAGGTGTACTCGCTAACATATGCGGATGACATAATATTGATGGCAGAGGAAGAACAAGATATGAGGTCAATGTTGTATAGGCTAGAAAGGTATTTGGAAGAAAAAGGATTAGAGTTGAACGAGGATAAGACAAAAATAATAAGGTTTAGGAAAGGAGGGGGAAGGTGGAGAAAGATGGATTGGAGATGGAGAGGAAAGAAGCTAGAGGAGTTAAGGAAATCAAATATTTAGGATACATTATACAAAGAAATGGAGGACAGGAAGCGCAGGTTAGAGATAGGAGAAAAAGAGCGGCCATAGTTATGAGAGAGGTATGGGGTATAGGAAAGAGACTATGGGGAAAAGATTGGGGAAAGAGATTATGGTTGTATGACACACTGGTATGGACAGTAATGGGATACGGGGTAGAGATATGGGGGTGGAAAGAGAGAAAGGAAGTAGAAGGAGTACACGAGAGATTTATGAAGTGGACAATGGGATTAGATAGAAGAACTCCAGGATATATGGTAAGGAAGGAATTAGGAAGAGGTATGATGAGAGAAAGAGCAGGGAAAAGAGCATGGGGATTCGAAATAAGGATGGAGGAGGGAAAAAGGGGAGAGATAGCTAGGAAATGTTGGGAGGAGATGAAAGAGAGGTGGAAGAAAGGGAAAAGAACAGGGAGTTGGGAACAGGAGAGGGAAGAATTTATCAGAGAAAGAGGGTTAAAAGAAGGAATAGAGGAGGAAGTACAGTTGGGGGAGATGGAAAAAAGGGGGAAGGCAAGGCAGGAGAGGGAAGTAGAAGAGAGAATAAAAGAATCAAAGTACAACAGATGGTATAAGCAAATTAAAAGGGAAGGTATCTCAGGGTACCTAAAAAAAGGATGGTCAGAGAAAAGATGGAAAAGGATTATAAGATTTAGGTTAGGGAATGAGATGAAAGAGGGATGGTATTGGGAAAAGGAGGAAATAAAAAATGCAGAGTTTGTGAGAGAGAGGAGGAGACATGGGAGCATGTGTGGGAAAGATGTGTAAAGGGAGAAAAGAGTGATGGAGAAAGTTGGCAGGAAGCGGTGGACAGGATACTAGGAGAGGAAGGGGAGGGAGAGGAATGGATGATGGAGTTAGAGGGGATAAGGGAGGGAGGTTAAGAAAAGGAAAAGAAAGAGAGAGTGAGAAGAAGAGAGAGAGAGAAAGAGAGAGAAATGAATGAGAGGAGGAAAAAAAAAAGAGTAGAAAAGTACAACGGAAACGGAGGTCCCATAGAGTTAAATAGTATTAATTAGACATTAAGTGAGACTAAGATATATAAAAAGGATAGGCGAGAGAGAGAGAGAGAGAGAGAGAGAGAGAGAGAGAGAGAGAAAAATATGAAAAAATGTAAATATATGTAGTCGTTTAAGGAAATGTAAGAGATTGTAGAAATTGTAACCCCATAGGGGATCAATAAATATTATATCTATCTATCTATATTCTCAGCATATACTAAAATGATCAGCAATATTACATTTTTTATCGGATATTTTTGGAATGTATGAAGCATTCCCATCAAACCCAGAATATAAATAGAAGTAACATATGCGATATAACAAATTATACGTTATATTAATGTTGACAATTTACATAATTTTCTTTTGTAACTGCAATATATATAATGCATACATTTATACATTTTAAATTACGCGGGATTTTGATAGCTAATTAAAACAGACATCTTCCGGAAACATACGACGGTGCTATTGCGAAGATAGTTGGTCTTTTTCGGTTTGATTCATGGAAGAAAGAAGAGCTACGTGGGGACACGATTTACATCAAAGGTAATCTGCTTATTTTCTTTAAATGATCAACTAATATATGTATGTCTGGTTTGTCCTTGGACAAGAAAACGGACGTGCTTTTTGCGCAGTCTTCTTTGTGAAGCTTATTTTTGAGAAAGTAATTGACCATCAAAAATCTTGCCGCGTGCTTTTTCACTTGTGAATCTCTATCAAATTAATAGTCTTTTATACCAGTTGATGGCCGAAAGTCGAATAGACGACTGGGTCACAAGCGATTGAAGAAGAAGAATATCTTGTAAAACCGTTGTCCGAAAAATCTAGATTAGGTTATGTATTTTAAGATCACGTTATTGCAACATAAATTTTTTGCCTAATTCTAAATTCCATTATTTTGAAATGGATGCTGGCTTTGTACATTTTTTACTAATTTTTATACAATCTAAAATATATTAAGTAAAGTATATGGTTTAACTTCATACGTGAATATCACGGTAGTCACTGCGGTAATCGTCCTATAATAATATCTATAAATCTGTTCTTTTTAACTGAACTGGCCGCAGTAGTTCAGAGTTTATCTTTTTCCTTCCAATGTAGAGCAAAAAAGATCAATTCTGAACTAGTGCAGCCAGTTCAGCTAAAACGAATAGATTGTCGGTGTGCATTAATTGATTTGCGCATAACATATATATAATCATAATCACATTGTTAAAAATGAAAAAATATATGCGATAGAAATCATATTTATTAATGATATTATTTGATTAATAATGAAGCAGATATATGCAATAAAAATCATATTTATTAATGATATTATTTAATTAATAATGAAGCACTTTAACGATTATATATATATAAATAGTTTGGGATTGGAATAATACATATCGTATTTATGCAATAACATTTTAAAATCATAAACCACAATTGTTTGCAAGTGTCGGTATTTATGTAATTTAAATGTCTTATGTTTCAGTGTTCTCAGAATTCTTGTTCCTTATTAGACCGCTTTTTGCAAAGTTTCTGTATTTATTGCAAACTTCTTATATTTGATATTGCTTATAAAAAGTGAAATCTGCTTCAACAGTTTAAGCAATAAAGATACAATCCGAGAGAACACGTAAGTAAATGATACAAATATCTGTAAATATATAGTTATTAAAATAGTTATTTTTTTAAATTAAATTTTCGTATATTTTATTATAGGGTTCTTCTCACATTTAATTTTTGAAATCTGCTTCTACAGTTTAAGCAAAGATACAATCCGAGAGAACACGTAAGTAAATGATACAAATATCTGTAAATATAGTTATTAAAATAGTTATTAATTTTTTAAATTAAATTTTCGTATATTTTATTATAGGATTCTTCTCACATTTGATTTTTGGAACATATTACTTGGATGAGAAGTAATAGATATTACTACAAAAAGTTATATACTAGAAAAGTTTAAGCAAAAGTTAATTATATTGATAATTTGACCGAAGATACATTGTGGACACGTAAGTTAAATATATAATATATATTGCATTATATTCAACGATTTAATGTTGTGATATAAAATAATAAACATATAGGAAACATGTGATTTTCTTGAACACATTTCTTTAGGTCATTTTTGCATATAAAAATATTGATTACTACTTTTTTAAATGAGTATTTAATATTTTCATGCACAGAATAACCTAACGAATTGTTAGATTTGTGCTTGAATAATAATTTTTTTCGAAAGCACTTAACCTGTGTTTGAAACATTTATATACCAATGTCATTAATAATCATGTGAATTGATTAAGTGAGGCAAATTTTCAAAATATTTAAAATTAACCCTTTATAATACCATATCCATAATACCAACTCTCTATAATACCAACTTTGAAGTAACGTACTCATATATATCTATTTTTTGATTCTTATTTAAGTTTTTTACCACAACAGCAACTATAATATCTTATTCCAAGTTATAAACTGTTTTCTTATATTCAAAAGTTTAAAAATTGTAAATTAATTATTAGTTTCATCCAAAGATTAATATTTCCTAGTTTCATGTTATAATTTTTTCTTACACACGAAAAAGAATTTAAATTATAGAGGGTTATTAAGGTCTCTTGTAATTTCAACAAAAATGTTTCACAAAGTTTAATATTTTAATATATAATAGTACTCTACAAAATTCATTATTTTATATCGTAACATCTTTTAAATATTGCTTAAAATAGTGTGTGTGTATTGTATATATATATATATATATATATATCTTATCATTTTCCTACTCGTGTTTACTATTTAAAATGATGGAAGGTAAAGATTTGTATAAATACTAGTAGCAAGCAGTATCATGTAGAACATTGTCCCAAAAAGTGAAAGTTTGGGGATGTAACTGCAGAGATAAAATAAAATTGATATGAAATTTTTAGAGTGCATGATAAATTCAATATTACATTGATGTATTGACAGGGGCGGCACTTTGAAATGCAAACTTAAATAGAGTTGTTTCTTACACATTTCGTATTTTGGCTATAACTATCTAATAAATCATTTTGAAGACCCATGTTTATGTAACATTTTTTATTTCTGCTCACGGAACATGCTACTAAAGTTAATTCGAAAAGAACATAAAACAACCTTGTATGCAATGCAATGTATTTTGTATTTTTATTCTATTTTATTGTATTGTATTCTATTTTTATTGTATTTTATTCTATTTTATTCTATTAAGTACCTTTAAAAAAATGAAGAATGAGAGTAAAACCCTCAGAATTTTATTTTAGTATTATATTCATTATATTTTAGGAAATCTGCATGAATTTCCCACACATAAAAGAATTCTAGTAACTACTGAAAAATTTGACGCGATAGTAATAATACAATTAATTGAAATTATTTAATTTTTAACGTTTTCTAATTGATAAAGATATTTTATTATCATATTCAGGAATGCTCAAGTTCTTAATTTCTCACGTTTAATACTTAAATACATCTAGAACATACAAGGTGTTCAGTGTAACGGTCCGCGCGCTTTTTTAGACGTTTCCGAGTTCAAAAAAAGTTTATGCAGTAAAAATTAATCTCTGTTTTACGTAAACTATTATACTTGCAATAAAAAGTTTGAAAAAAATATTTTTTTCATAAAAATATCAATGTTACCTTGAAATTTTTAAATATAACCATATTTTTTATATATAAATCGATTCCTCACAATATTCTGCATAAAAAGTTATGAGGGTAGGAAATGGTCAAAAAATGAATAGTTTACGAGATATTTTATACTTTTACATAATCTTACATAAAGTATGAAATATTATATCTCATAAAATATTTATTTCTCGTTGATTTTACTTTAATATTTTTATGCACAAAATAATGAGAGAAATCAATTAGTGCAAAGAAAATACATAGTTGTTTTTTTTAAAAAAAAGGGTAATTTGCAACCAGCAGCTACATACTTTTTCTTGAAAATAACTATATGTTTTCCTTACATCAATTGATTCGTCTAATTATTTTATGCATAAAAGTATCAAGCGGGGAGCACACTGCACTTTCCGTAACCGTAAACTTAACCGTAACGTAAGAATTCGACCAATCGAATCCTTACGTTACGGTTATGTTTACGGTTATGGAAAGTGTGTGCTCTGGCCTTTAAGGAAGATTATCGAAAACTAAGATGCTTATTCTGTAACTTTTAACAATGTTGTTATGCATCACTGCGCAGATTTTTTGTATTATGTAATAGCTGTGCAATGATACATAATGACATCATTAAAGGTTACAGAATAGGCCCCTAAATATTTTATGAGATATTTTGTATTTTATGTCAAAAAATATATCAGATTAAGATATTAAATATTTCATAAATCATTCAATTTTTGGCTATATTAGCCTTATAATGTTTATTTATTTAGAATATTACAAGAAATGTATTTACATAAAATAGTTAGGGTAATCCATTAAAAACAAGTAAATCTTGAAATGACCTTAAAAACCGTCACCTACAAACATTTCTATAATATCAACTTATGTCCCCCTTGAAATACTGCAACTTTTATTTGAAACATTTTTCTCTACAAACAATATTTTTGGAGATAAAAATTTGGAACGCTTTATTTTAAATACCCGGTACTTTGTAATATATAATGTAATATATTTTATGAAATATATAATATTATTTTATAATGGTTATAATTATACCACTAATGGTTATGATAATATGGATTTAAACAGAATCAAAATGAATCGAAAGCGTCCAAGAAAGGATATCTTAAATATATCAAAACGACAATTATATAGATTAGTTAAACAAAAATCAGAAATTATTTCTAAATCTGTGTTGAATATGACTGCCATTCCATCACATAAGAATATTAATGATAAACGCACGAATAATGTGGAAAATATCTTAAAAATTAATTCTGACATGACAGATATTCAAAACAATGCGCAAAAAGACAATGTTTCTAATGAAGGGAATAATAATAATGATATATTAGTGAATTATGAAGATTTCAATACAGATAAATATGTAAATGAGCATAATTTAAATTCCCTACAATGCATTACAAGAGATTCTTGCGAAGTATCAATAGCTCAGAGAGAAGAATCAATGGGATCTGAAAATGCACACTTGAATAACAGCAATTTCAAAAATGATCTTGTTGTTTGGGCTACAGAATATCAAATTAAACAAAATGCTCTGAAAGCACTACTTCTGAAATTAAGACAACATTCTTGTTTTTCAACATTGTCGATAGATCCACGATCATTGTTAAAAACGCCAAGAACACAAATGATACGTGTAGTAGCACCAGGCATATATTATCATTTTGGCTTACTAAATGTTATATTAGATGCATTGACATTAGAAAAAGATATTGATTGTGTCAAAATAAGTATAAACATTGATGGATTACCATTATCAAGGTCGTCACAACAACAATTTTGGCCTATATTAGGCTCAATCGTTCCGTATAACAATGTATTTATCATCGGAATTTATTATGGAAATGAAAAACCAGCAGATGCAAATGATTTTTTACAAGAATTCGTTGATGAAGCAAATGAAATATGTGAGAATGGTATTTATATCGATAATCATAATATACAATGTAGAATTGAAGCACTGATATGTGATACACCAGCCAAAGCATTTGCTTTATGTATAAAAGGACATACAGGATATTCTAGCTGCACAAAATGCATTACTGAAGGAGAATACATAAAAAATCGGATATGTTTTCCACAAACGGATGCGCCACTTAGAACAGATGAGGATTTTATGCAGAAAGTTGATGATAATTACCATAACCCAGATGTAACATGCAGCTTATTAAAGATACCTCATTTTAAACCTGTCACAAATGTTCCTCTAGATTACATGCATTTAGTATGTCTTGGAATAACGCGAAAATTAATATATTTATGGCTTGGTGGAGATTTACACTATCGTGTACCGCATAGAGCAGTAAAAGAAATTTCTGCACGTTTATTGACACAATTAAAAGCATCGATATCTTCAGAATTTGCTAGAAAACCACGAGGGCTGGATTGCGTTAAGTTATGGAAAGCCACAGAGTACCGATTAATACTATTGTATACAGGGCCATTAGCTTTTAAATCTATTTTAAAAAACAATGTATATAGACATTTTATGATATTTCACGTAATTATCAGAATTATGTCTTCCAAAGATTTGCATGAATATTTATCCTATGCGCAAGAATTAATTTTATTTTTTATTGAAACATTTATAAAACTTTATGGAGCCCACAATGTGTCGCATAATGTACATAATCTTATGCATCTTGTAGACGATGTTAAGAAATTTGGATCACTCGACAACTTCAGCGCATTTAAATTTGAAAATCATATGCAAACATTAAAGAAATTACTTAGAAAATCTGAAAAGCCATTACAACAAGTAGTACGGAGATGCATTGAGAAAAAACTAAACTTATTAGATATATCACCATTAAGAACTATTTCGTCAGATTCTATTTTAACGCATTCAAATCTAGTATCATTACATTATGATGGCCCACTTACATCTGACTGCAACAATCCGCAATACAAAGTTATTAAATATAGTGGAATTACGTTCAAAGCTGGAACACTTGCAAATAATTGTTGTGGCTTAAGCGATGGTACTATTGTATGTATCGAAAATGTGGCGTACTGTAAAAAGCAAAATATTCCTATGATTATAGGATATGAATTTTTGGAAAAAAAGGATCTATTTGACTTGCCTTGTCCATCTTCTTTACTTGGGATATATTCTGTACATTTATTGTCACATTTGAAATCGTGGCCATTAGAAATTGACAAGGAAATATGTAAAATTACCTTGTGAAAATAATAAATTTGCAGTTTTTCCACTATTACATAGTAAATTATAATGTGTTGGTATGGTATTAGGATGGTTGAAAAAAATTTGTATTCCATCGTTGAATTTGAAGATGGGCTCCAAATTATTCCAAAAAATTGGTTAAGCGCAGATTTAAAAAAAGCTTTCTGGTCACATTATACAAGTAACAAACGATATGATACAGCAATTAAACTAATGGAACAGCCACAATCTACATGGTTGGAACACCCAATCAACAAAATATTCGGGACATTTTGTAAGTATACTTCCTAATTTTCTTTTTATTCTGATCTTTTTATTAAAATTAAATTAAAATGTGTAATATAAAATCAATACATATATATTAGGGTGGTCGTTAAATGGAAGATCATGTTGGATGGTGATAAATCAGCTCCAAATGTAGAAAAAATGATTCTCTAATTTTTTCAGATTTTTATTTTCAGCCCTGAGTCTCCCTGTTTGCACGTGAAATACCTAAAACAAAAGCCCAATGTATCATCAGGACCACCAATACAAGAAAATAAGCTGTATTAAAAAAGAATACAAAAAAAATTATATCTTCAACAAAAAAAAATCAATGGAAAATAATAAATTAATCGATATATTGATTACTCCGTAAAATAATAATTTAAATTTTTTCACTCGATTTGTGTGTAGTATAACACACACAACTCGAGTGAAATACCTCATATACGATGTTTTACTATTTTCACGGCAATGAAACGTATTTCATAAAATGTCGCTATTTTAGACTAGAACTAACTTAAATAAATATTTCTTAAATGAAAAAGAAAATTACGTGCCAACAGGGAGACTCAGGGCTCAAAATAAAAATCTGAAAGAATTAGAGATTTTTTTTTCACATTTAAAGCCGATTTACGACTATCCAACATTAAAATTCTGAAAAACCCATATAAGGACCACCCTAATATATATATATATATACATATGTACATTTATTATTACATATAGGTTTATCGTAAAAATTTGTTTTATATATATTTACTATATGGTAATAAAGCGATTTAGATTAGATATTAAAAATGATAACACTAATATAAATTTTATTTAGTTTAACTTCTTTTTTTGCTTTTTATAAATAAAAATAATTCAAGTATAAATATATATTAATACTATTATATATTATTTGCGAGTGAAAATATTGAAATATTATGTTTTCATAAATAGAGTTAACGTTTTAAATGGTCTGAAATAATTTACGAAAATAAAAAATATACACGAAGAGATATAACGTTTTCGACTATATCTGGTTTACCGGGTCTAGTTGAAAATGTTGGTAGATTAATTAGAATAATATTGTTTTTCTTTTTCAGCTTGCTATGAAAAGGTGAGGAAAAAATTAAAGGATGCCGAAGATTTATCGGATATAAATTCCTGCACTGAAACAGAAGAATATTTTTAAAAATCACGAAAAGTCAGAGCCGCTAAAGTAATAAGTGATTCATCGAATAGCAGTGATGACGAATTATCTGAAGAAGACGATTTACTGCAAAATGTTCCAAAAATTCGACAGAAACAAATAACGACTACACATAGCGAAATAAGGAAAAATATGCAAACTGGTAAAAATCTAATAACATAGCAATAATAGATATTAAATTTAAATAATGACTAATTATATATATAATAAATTATAATTTATAGAAAATGCGAATGTCTCTTGTGCGAAAGAGCAAGTTCAAAAAAAATAAAAATAAATTTATAACAGAAAATGTCGAACCGTGCTCTGAGAAAATAACAAATAACGATTCCCGTAAGTATAATCCTATAAAAACTTACCTTTAAAAAAAAGGTAAAAAAAGACGCCTAGTATGGGCACGCCAGTAGTGAAAAATTACCCATTGCAAACCCATGTGTAGAATCGTATGAAAAATTATTCATTGCAAACCCATGTAGAATTGTAGTATAAAAAATTACCTATTGCAAACCCATGTAGAATCATATGAAAAATTATCCATTGCAAACCCATGTAGATCGTACTACAAAAGTAATGATATAAAAATTGCGCGCCAAGTGAAAGTAGAAACTTTTGTACCAGTGGAAAATTTAAGTTGCAAACCTATAGAGTCGTATAATGAACCAGTGAAAAATTTAAGTTGCAAACCCATGTAGAATAGTATAAAAATTAAAAAATTATTAAAATTAATATGAATAAAAAAAAATTAAAAAATTTTAATTAAAAAAACTAGGCACTGCTAAATTTCAAAATTAATTTTAGCATATTGTTTAATTTAGCAGTGCCTAGTTTTTTTAATTAAAATTTTTTAATTTTTTTTTATTCGTATTTATTTTAATAATTTTTTTAATTTTTATACTATTCTACATGGGTTTGCAACTTAAATTTTTCACTGGTTCATTATACGACTCTATAGGTTTGCAACTTAAATTTTCCACTGGTACAAAAGTTTCTACTTTCACTTGGCGCGCAATTTTTTTTATATCATTACTTTTGTAGTACGATCTACATAGGTTTGCAATGGATAATTTTTCATATGATTCTACATGGGTTTGCAATAGGTAATTTTTTATACTACAATTCTACATGGGTTTGCAATGAGTAATTTTTCATACGATTCTACACATGGGTTTGCAATGGGTAATTTTTCACTACTGGCGTGCCCATACTAGGCGCCTTTTTTTACCTTTTTTTTAAAGGTAAGTTTTTATAGGGATATCATTCATTTTTGTATATGATTTAGATTTACTAGGGTTGCTCAAATAATGCCATTTTTTTCAGAAACTATTTATTAAACAGGTTTGAAATGTTTTTAAACATACATGGATATTTCTTCTTTTTAAATATATATTATTTTTTAATATAATCTCAATCAACTTCTATAACCTTATACCAGCACGATACAAGTATATGTATGCCTTTACTGTATCAACTCTTATTTTTTCTACGTAACCATGTCATCACAGCTTCAATCATCCCCTCATCATCTTCCCAATCTTGTTTCGCAGAGATCTTTAAATTATATGTTTAACACAGTTTAGCGATAGCTTCCAATATTTAACTTTTTGAACCACTTAATTAAATGCACTTCGCGAAATACGGTTTGGAAGATGAAGAGAGCGTGATTCAAATGTGAAAACATGGTTACGTGGAAAGGACAAAAGTTGGTACAGTAAAGGCAAGTAAATACATATAATGTATCGTACTGGCATAAAGCAATAGAAGTTGATTGAGATTACCATGTATATTGTGTATAAATTGTTGAATAAATATTCTGAAAAAATAATGTAGGGCATTACTTTTTGAGCAACTCTAGTACTATTTCAAAAGATTACAATGTCCTCATTCTGTATCTGTAATGTAAAACATTTAAATCATATTTTATATTAATAATTATATACTTATGAAAGAAATAGTAGCATAGGATGGCAGCGTAACAAGAAAGTAGTTATTATTGTGAAAGAAATATAGAACATCACATATAAGTAGTATTGCATATCACATGTATGTAGTATACATTGCAAAATGTAGATCCTTCTATTTCTTTCTTGAATACATATTTATATAATGATATTTGCAACTACTTTCTTGTTACGTTACCATTTTACTATTTCTTTCATAATAATAACTACTTTCATGCTACGCTACCATCCTACTATTTCTTTCATAAGTATATAATTATTGATATAAAATAAGGAACCGAATAATAAAAGCTAATAATAATAAATAACGTAAAGATGTATTTTTGATAGCTCATAGCACTCATAATAGTACTATGATTATCTATACATTATTTATTATTATTAGCTTTTATTCGCTTCCTTATTTTACATCAATAATTATGTATTTATAAAAGAAATAGTAGGATGGTAGCGTAGCATGAAAGTAGTTATTATTATGAAAGAAATAGTAAAATAAAATGGTAACGATACATGTGATATGCAATATACTACATACATGTGATATGCAATACTACTTATATGTAATATACTATATTTTTTTCATAATAATATAATAATAACTATTTTCTTGTTACGTAACCATCCTATTATTTTTTCATAAGAATATAATTGTTAATATTGTTATAAGAAATATAAAATAAAATAATTACTTGATTCTTATAAATCTCATCTTCTTCTTCTATCGATTATGACCCTCTGGCTGGATTCTCTTATAATAAATAAAAACGAGCTAACCGCACACTTAACCTATGTCACATGTCACATATCACATACACGTTATATATATCCCGGAACATTTAACCTATAAGCACACATCTGTCTGTGGTAAACATTACGAAGCACTAGCGCCCTTGTACCAAAAGCTGGAACTGTACAAGAATCGCGCATGCGCATTGGGGACTTGCGTGAACGATGATGATAATGAACGACGTGGACGTTTCTTACACGAAATTTTTTATATTGAGACTTAACATCATAATATTTCCGTTTACAAAGCATATAGAGCAAAAATAAAGACACTTTCCTTATATAATTCGACCTCAATCTATCGATTAAGACTAGTAAAAACTCGATCGCTTCAGCCGTTATTGAGCATCCGAAATCTATGATTATCTCAACTGTCCGATTCGCGTAAAGATACACGGTGCCTCGCTTCTAAGGGGTCGGCTTCGCCCAAACTAGGCGCGAGACACTACCGTGTCTCTTGATCTCTTTAAAAGAAAACACAGAAACTTAAAATTATAATGAAATAGAAAGAGTAAAAATAGAAAATAATTAAAAGAAAATAAAATTTACATTAAAGTTTACATTTGAAAATTATTATCAAGAAATAATACAAAAATAAAAGTAGAAAAGCTGATGTCTAATTATTAAATATCTTTTCTTTTTCTTTCAGAATTACAGCAATATATGAGCGATGATGTTGAATCAGATACGTGTACTTTTAATAATAATTTACAAGGTAACACGGATTGATTTTTTGCTTATAAAAAATTTTGATTAATATTTTGATGTTATCATACATTAGATGACAGAAATCCCAAAAGAGATTTATTCACATCCTTTATTCATAACGAATGAATAAATCCCTTTTGGGATTTCTATTAAGTAATGTATAATATATTCATGATAATTACTTTTATAATGTTATTAATATTATTGTTAATATATGTATAATATTATGAATATGTATAATATTATATATACAGGGTGTACCAGAAAGATGGATACCCCGGATTAACTTGAAGGGATGACATTTTTGAAAGAAATGGTTTTACACTCTTGTTACGTCCAGACTCAAGGAAGGAAGAATCGAAAGGAAGGACGTAACTACTTAAATCGAACAACGCCAGGTAGTGCGTTTTGTTCGAGCCGAACGAACGTTAATGTGTTCTCTAGTTAATATTTCGAGTTTTTCGCGGAGTAATTTATGGTCGTCGGTTGTAGAAAATAAGTCCGCCGTAGCCCGAGCCAACTCTCGCCTTAGACGACGATTGCGACGATTTCGGGACCGCTTTATGACCCGTTGGGAATGGCGCGTAGTCTCCACTAACAACAGCGATATATGAGAGCTGTTCTTCGAGAAAGAGTCCTTGAATTCAATATTTATTTAAGAAGTGAAATTTTAATATTTATTCCGAAGAAATTTGCATCTTTGCAATTTTGTTTAGGGTGAGAGAACTTTGCGAGGGCTCTCACTGCAGTTATGCAGGAAACCCGACGGATACAAGGGAAGGTCGCGGCTTGCGCTGCAGCTATACAGGAAACCGTGAAACCAGGGCTCGCACTGCAATTATGCAGGAAACCGTGAAACCAGGGCTTGCACTGTAATCATGCAGGAAACCGTGAAACCAGGGCTCGCGCTGCAATTATGCAGGAAGCCTTCAGCGGGGGAAGGAAGGGTTCAGGAATAATTAATACGAACTTCTTCGAATATTAGGTAACAGCTTTGAATAAAAGAAATTAATTTATTCAAGAACTCTTTTTAGTAGAGTGAGATTGTATATGCATATAAGGGGACTTACTACTTATGGCGTGCGTCGATAAAATGTTCGGTTCAAGATCGGCCCGTTGTAGGATCAGTGGGCCTCTAGGTCTGGCTGGTATATCCAATTGTTGTTATGCCGGAAGTTCACAGAGTTTCTCACTGAGTGTTCACGCTGATCTCACACTGAGAATTCGCACTGAGAATTCTTTCGCGCACTAAGTGTTGCGGTGAAAACGCAAGGAAACTGTGGATGTTCAACGAAGAACGATAAGTGACGCTCCGCAGAGAAGTTCGCGTTTATATCCCGGTTTTTTATTCACGCCCTCCGTTCCGCCTTTTGACAAAATCCTGCGAATAGAAGTTCATAATCGTGTTTTTAATATTTTTACTTTCCCTTTCTATGGGGAGCGTTGTAAGGATCGACGAATCAAAAGTTTAGTGCAGGCGTCTGCGAATCGGAGCTCGCTTTCCCAAAAATGGGGATGTCTCGAGATTTCGATATCGGCGGCGGTGTTTGTTGTTAGTTTTTCCTATATCGCGATATTTGGCGTTTGTTAATGCCGCTTTTATCGGGTTCTCGCTTTATTGCACGTGCGGCTTAGAGCTTGTTTGCTGAGAGGCGATGCGTGTGGCATCTTTTTAATCTTTATATTTTTCGCCGCTTCCTCGCGAGAGTACCCGCAGGTGTGCTATCTTATTTTGCACACTTTCGTTTTCATTATTTGTTTTCCCCTAATCTTACTAGGGAAGGATTTGCTTTCGGTGCGTTCCCGCCATCGTTGTGTTTTCCCGATTTACAATGTTTGTCGGTTTCTCGCGAGAGTTTTCGCTGCGGTGCCGCTTCGCTTGGCACGTTTAATTTTATCAATTCGTTGTTCTAGTTTTCCCCTCAAAGGTGGGCTCGCTTTCGGCCCGCTCTCGCCGTCTTTATGTTTTGCCGATATGTGATTTTAACTTATTATTCGCGAAGGTGTCGGCAAGAATCCGCTTTCGGCATCTTTCCGCCTGGTCTTTTTTATTTACCGATTTTGTAATATTTATCGGTCGCTCACGATATCTGCAGCTGTCCGTTTCGCTGGGCACGTTTTCGTTTTATTATATACGTGCCGCTTAGATTATTATTATCTCTTTTCTTCCTTTTTTATTTAATTTACCTAACAAACTTCGCCTTGGTCGTGGGAAAGAAAAGAATCGTGGAGTCCGCCGGACGTAACACTCTGTATAATATTATTAGTAATATTATTACAATAACATTTTTTGTTATTTTTAGAATCACAATCAAAATCACAAAACTTGTTAATCAGAAGCAAATAAACTACTGATGTAGACGTTGATGATGATTTAAGTATGTTAATAATTTTTATTTATTTTTAATTAGGATATACTTTATGTACTTTTTGATATGTATAATATTCATTTTTGCGTAATATTGTCTAGTATTGTGAATTTTTATAATTGTGTAAAAATCGCATTTTATTTGTATGTTTTTATAAGCATAATTACAAATATTATTTTCATTGATTTACAGTAAGTGAAAATTTTCGCCGATTTATAATTAGAAAACTGATAACCTTGGAGACGAAAATGAATATAATCCAAAGATATCAAAAGTTAATTATACAGAAACAGTCAGTTAGTTCCTTAGATTCCGAAGAAAATAAAGTTGACATTTTCCAAAATCTACCACTCAAAAATCAAAATGAACTTGAAGCGATGGAAACAAAGTTAAACAACGACTCAACTTATAGAAAACATATGGTAAATTATATCTCTGATGTTCTACATAGAATAAGTTTTACGAAAATAATTATAATTCAATAGTAAAAACAACTGGATAATGAATGTAAATGTTTGCAACGATAAAAAATAATATATAATATAGATCGATGAATATTAATGTGCAAGATAATTTTATTACAAATATTCTAAAGTCGTATATTACTTTAAGACTAACATATTACCATTTTTTTATATAAAAGTTTATATTTAAAGTTTTCTTCCATAATAATTTTCTGTTGCATTTCTCAAGATTTAAGTTTTCATTAATATATCTTCATTATAACATCATTAAAAAGCTTTTTAAAGTAAAACTAAGTCAATAAATGACTAGGCGAAACATCCAACTAATAACAGTATAATTATGTTTTAGATTAAACAATTGGCACGAATTGTATGCCAAGATACGAAAACTTCGTGCATTCGACTTATGAGACAGATTTTCACAAATCAGTTGACAATGGAATATAGTTGGTACGGAGCAAAGAAGAAAAATATCTTCTCAAACTTACAATTATGTAAAGTAATAATGTATAAGTAAAATTTAGAATTGCAATTTCGAATTTTGAATCATTAAACGGCATAATTTTGTATACAAATAAAAATATATACATTTATAAATATATCTATACAGCAATTTACTTATTGAATTAAGTAATAAAATTTCTTAATGAATTAAGTAAACATTTCTTTTTACAAATATTGGTATTTTAAGTAATTTTTATTTATATATTGACATTAAAATTTGTTCTTACATTTTGTAATTATTAAATTTAAACAAATTATCTTTTTTGAAAATAATACAAATTACTAATGTTTAAAAATTGATACGTTTTAGGTGTGATAAGAAACTCTCATGCAGATGCAACAGATGATCAAATATCAGCACCGATAAAAATATGGTTAGCCCATGCAAAAGAACGCAATGCAAAAGAGAATGCCAAAGAAAAAAATGATATTTGAAGGAAAAGATAATTCTTTTTATTAATAGTTCCTAAAGTTAAGTTTCAAATATATGCAGAAAATAAATATATTATATTATTATTTAATAATATATAACATATATTTAAAAGTATATATTACATTAAATATTATATATTATAATAAAATACAATTACATATAATTATATATATATATACATATATATATATATAATAATTATACGAGTATAATAAAATAAATAACATTTTATAAAATATGCAAAATTTATGTATTAAATAAATGTGCAATATATAAAAATGAGAAAGACTTTTTTTCTCAAAAAGTAGATACTTCATATAAAAATAAATAAAAAGTATGAAATGACATTTTTTTGTCTAAAGCTTTGTTTATGAACTAAATAATTTCATATTTTTATTTATTTTTTACATAAAGAATCTATTTTTTAACCTATATTAAACCTATATCCAACTATCTTCTGCATATATTCATGTGTAAGGTTATACCTTACTCAGTAGCGCGGACTACGGAAGTAGAGGGCGCGCATAGCGTTTTGTGACGTCACGCTCAGAGTGACGTACCGGCGTCTGATTGGTCGAGGTGGCGCTGGCGTGACCGACCACCTCGACAAGAACGCGGGATCTTTGTCTTTCGTTTCCGGGACTGCGAACCGGGCGGACGTGTATCCGACGCGGGTCCGCGATCTCGTGGAATACCTTTTGTACCGTTGCCAAAGTTAATTATATAGTTTGATTACACTACGGCTGTGTTGTTTGTCGCGTACCCTGCCTGAAAGCGTATACCACCCCTTCCGCCTTCCTGACACTAGGACTCGTTGAGTTCCCACGAGGTAACCTCGTGAAATATCTCTGAGCCTTACAGTTTCAGAAGTGGGATATATAGATACGCAGAAGGGTACAGTACTCGGCGTTGTGAGATTAAAGACTCGTGCATGGTTTTCGGGCATTGTCATTTGGCGTCCGTTTCCGTCGCGTCGGCTTTGCTCGCGAAGTGTTTTTCGGTCACGTTGTGGTTGAGTCGCCATTTTGACCACGCGCTTTGTCGAGGCACGTTGCCCGTTAACGAGCCGCCATTTTGTTTCGGTGCTACCTCGTGGTGCGTCGTCGGAAGTGAGCAGCCATACTGGTCACGTGATCAGCACACATAGCATCCGTTTTGGCGGGCTCGCGGTTGGCGCGGTTAGCCGTCGTGTCTGTTTTTGCCGAACTTATTTCATAGTCAGTGGTTTTTCGTGGTTCACCATGGTGAACCGGACCGTTATTCAACGATGTCATTGGAGGAGCTCCATGGAGAAGCCCGCATGTTCAAGCTTACGAACATTCCAGAGGATAGGACAAGCTGCATCGAAATGTTGACAGCGCATTTGGAAAAGAACGGTCCCCTGCGCGAGGTGCAACATTCGGCCCAGGTTGCTGAAGAAGCAGTGCAGCCAGCGCTGTCATCACCAGGTAGCCCGCGGTCAGTTCATTCCGATCAGCCTTTCTATACGGTCAGAAGAGGACCGCCTCAGTCGGAGGACTCTTTTAACAACCTCTGTACTGTTTTAACGAATCAACTTAAACTTCAGAATGAATCAATGCAACATCAACAGCAGCTGATGCAACAGCAACAGCAGTGGATGCAACAGATGATGGCCTCACTAGCCATTAGCCAAGGATCGGTGGCTCAACAAGCCCGACCCAATTCAGCTCCTACGGCTGTTGGTTACCAGAACCAGCCTCACGCAAGAGATTTCACAGGAGCTGAGAGTTCCGTTGCTCCAGCAGGCAACGCAGTAAAATTTCTCTCATCGCAGATCCCCACCTTCGGTGCTACAGAAGAGGAGGATATAGAATTATGGATCGAGAAGATCGAAAGCGTTGCTGAGTTATTCAATCTTTCATCGGTGGTGATGCTGGCCGCTGCAGCTACCAAATTATCAAAGTCAGCACGTCGTTGGTTTGACCTGAGCTCAGGTGAAGTAAACCGGTCGTGGTTATGCTTCAGGGCTGCCATCGTAGACCGTTTTAAGAAAAAAGTCTTGTACGATGTTGTCAGGAGGAGAGCAGAAGCACGAAAATGGAGCTCCTCCACCGAATCGTTCCAAGATTATTCTATGGATAAGCTGGCTCTCATGAGAAATTTGAAATTAGAAGATGTCGATGCCATCCAGTTATTGATCGGTGGTATCAACGATGTCTACGTCAAGTGTATTGCATCCTCACTACGGGTGGACTCGCTAAATCAGTTCCTTAGAGAGATGCAACATATTACCTCAAATTGTGGTGATGCTTTTAAGAAGTTTGGTCCAGCGAATACCAAATTTGACAAGTTCAAGGACAGCGGTTCCAAGTTTGCCAAGGCTGGCGAAACTAGCGGCGCTCCTGCAAAAGGTGCTCACCAGCAGAAGCCCGGGAATGCTGCTCTCCATTGTGTCTACTGCCGTGGTAGCGACCACGTACGGATCGACTGCCCTAAGCTCAAGAAGAAGGAGTCGGAAGGCAAGGCGTCTCTTCTCAAGGGTCAACCCGCTGCCGTCGCGGTTGTCGAGACTGCGGCTGAGGATTCGGCATCGACGATTGCGTGCGTTCAGGGTAATACTATTCAAAAAAAATTTTTCGCGGACCACGTGGTCAAAGTTGTTAAATTAAATTCAACCATTTGCGATAAATCTGCGTTAGTGGACACTGGAAGTCCAATCTCCTTTATCAATGCTTCTGTATACAATGAGTTTTGTAAATTTAGTAACGTTTCTTTGAAAACGTCGGACAAATGTTATAAACTGCTTAATGGTCAGGTCGTAAATATTCTAGGTATCTGGTCTACTAGTATCGTTTTTGATGACTTGCCTAGTCTTTCAGCTTGTATCGATTTGCACGTCTTTAAATATGATTCCGTCTCCGCGGATATTATTATCGGTCGAGATTTCCTCTCTAAATATGAGATCGATGTCTCAGTAAGATCAAAGGAAGAAAAAATTAAAATCAAGCTGTTTTCAGAAATGGTTTTTGTTATTGACGCGGAGGAAGCTCCTAGTAACGACATTTTTTCAAAAGTGCAGGCAGATTTGGACCAGGTCACCCATAAAAGTTTAATGATTGTGCTTCAAGAGGTTGAGGACACGGAAGTGCAGCCTCCGCAGCAGGATTATTTAGTTAATATTTCTTTAAAAGATAACTCTGTTTTCGCATACGCTCCAAGGCGGTTTGCTTGGGCGGAACGCATTAAGATAAGGGAGATTACGGACGACCTGCTCGAGCGTGGTATTATTAGACTTAGCACGTCACCGTATTGTGCCAGGGTGGTGCCCGTAAGAAAAAAAAACGGAAACATTCGGTTATGCGTAGACTTACGTCCACTCAATTGTCGAGTGGCCAAACAAAAATATCCGTTTCCAGTGATCGAAGACTGTTTGTCGCGTTTGAGTGATAGGTCGGTTTTCACCCTACTGGATTTGAAAGATGGTTTTTATAATATTAAGCTTCATCCGGAAGCCACAAAGTACTTTGCGTTTGCCACTCCGGATGGGCAATTTGAGTTTACAAGATTACCTTTTGGATATGAAGCGCCAGCAGAATTCCAAAAGCGCTTAATTCAAATTTTACATCCGTTAATTAGAAATGATAAAGTCATCATATACATTGATGATATCCTAATACCATCTTCATCCGTTGCAGAAAACCTGGCCACTCTCAAACTAGTTCTTATTGAACTAAAAAGGCATAATTTTCAAGTAAATTATAATAAATGCCTGTTTTTAAAGTCAAAGATTGAGTATTTAGGATACATTATATCGCCGGATGGCATTACTTTAAGCTCGCGGCACGTAGAAGCGGTTAAAAATTTTCCGATACCTAAGAAAGTCGTTCAGGTTCAAAGATTTCTTGGTCTCACGAATTATTTTAGAAAGTTTATCAAGGATTACGCCTCTAAGGCCAGACCACTTCATAACCTCCTTAGAAAATCTATGAATTTTTATTTTGACAATAACTGTTTAGAAGCTTTTAATATGTTGAAAAATGAGTTAATTTCTTTTTCTGTTCTTAGTATTTATAATCCGTTCTTAGATACAGAAATTCATACTGATGCAAGTGCGGTTGCAGTCGCAGGCATTCTGCTCCAAAAACAGAAATCGGGTTCATGGTCACCAACTACCTATTTTAGCCAAGCTACCAATCAGGCTGAAAGCAAATTTCATAGCTTCGAGCTAGAGATGCTGGCTATCGTGAAGACCGTTGAAAGGTTTCACATTTATTTGTATGGATTACAATTTACCGTAATTACGGACTGTCATGCGTTAGTACATGCAGTCAATAAAGCAAATATTAATCCGCGAATAGCTCGCTGGATTCTCAAACTTCAGAATTACAGATTCAACATCATTCATAGAGATGGCAAAAAAATGGCTCATGTGGATGCACTTAGTCGCATCGTCAATTTGGTTGAAGCTTTACCACTCGAAAAAGAATTAGAGTACAGGCAGTTGCAGGATCCCCGATTGAAGTTCTTGGCTAGAGATTTAGAATATGAAGATCACGAAAAGTTTGATTTGATCGAAGGCCTCGTTTTTAGAAAGGGCATTGATAAATCCCGTTTCGTGATTCCTGAGTCTATGATCATGAACATCATACGTGTATACCATGATGAGATGGCCCATTGCGGGGTCGAAAAAACCGTTCAAGGCATAGGTAATAATTATTGGTTCCCGTCGATGAGGAAAAGGGTCCAAAATTATATTGATAATTGTCTGGTTTGTCTAATGGCAAATGCAGCTACAAATTCTCGCGAGGGTGAAATGCAGTACACTGATTCGCCAACGTCTCCGTTCGCGATTATGCATGCGGATCATTTTGGCCCAATTTTGGAATCTGCAGATGGTTTTAAGCATTTATTCCTAATTATTGATGCTTTTTCACGTTTTACCTGGTTTTTCCCCGTTAAATCAACAACTTCAAAAGAAACCATCAAATGTCTAACAGTTTTGTTGCAAACGGTTGCAGCTCCAAGAATTTTAATCACAGATCGTGGAACTGCTTTCACGTCGCAAGAATTTACTAATTTCACAAAGCACCACAACATTGAACACCGTCTCGTTGCTGTAGCAGCGCCATGGGCCAACGGCCTTATCGAAAGAGTCAATAGATTTGTCAAAGCGTCTCTTAAGAAGGTGGTGAAAAATCAAGAAGCTTGGAGCACACATATTCCTTCTATTCAGTATGTGTTGAATAACACATACCACTCATCAGTCAAGGCCTCGCCGGCCAAAATTCTCTTTGGCACTGAGCAAATTAATCAATCAGATTCTCAGCTGATAGAATTTTTAAGAGACCTAGCAAAAATCGAGTTTAATCACGAAAAAGAGAGTCAATAGTCGAGAATTAGCGCTTGAATCTTCTAAAAAAATCAAAGAGTATAATAGGACTTACTATAATGAAAGGCACAAAAAGCCTTCGCAATATAAGGAGGGAGATTACGTTCTGATTAGGGATGCTACCCTTAAACCAGGAGAAGATAAAAAATTAAAGTTTAGATACAAAGGTCCTTATGTAGTAGCCAAGGTCTTAAACAAAAATAGATACGTTGTTAGAGACATCCCTGGTTTCAATATCTCGTCGAAACCATACGACTCTGTATTGTCTCCGGACCGCATGAAGCTGTGGGTTAATCCGATTGCTCCCGCAGTATAAGTTAATTTTACTATTATATTAATATTTATTCTGTTTGTAAGCGTTTTTCTAGTTTACTCTATTGCTATGGTATTTATAAGATGTACTGTGCAATTTTCTTTTAAGTTCATTCAAAGTTATATTCATTTCATTATAAGTTTTTCTGTTCCTTTAATTAAGTTCCGTTGTGAAAAAAAAGCGCTAGTCTGATAAGCTACTGTGATACTTTTATACATTTGTTCATTGGTTTGTTTTCAAAGTTTATGTTCTTAGTAGTCTAAGTCAAAATAGAAGAAATGTATTATTTTATAAAACATTCGGGTCGAATGTCATTGTCAGAATGGTCGAGCTGTAAGGTTATACCTTACTCAGTAGCGCGGACTACGGAAGTAGAGGGCGCGCATAGCGTTTTGTGACGTCACGCTCAGAGTGACGTACCGGCGTCTGATTGGTCGAGGTGGCGCTGGCGTGACCGACCACCTCGACAAGAACGCGGGATCTTTGTCTTTCGTTTCCGGGACTGCGAACCGAGCGGACGTGTATCCGACGCGGATCCGCGATCTCGTGGAATACCTTTTGTACCGTTGCCAAAGTTAATTATATAGTTTGATTATACTACGGCTGTGTTGTTTGTCGCATACCCTGCCTGAAAGCGTATACCACCCCTTCCGCCTTCCTGACACCAGGACTCGTTGAGTTCCCACGAGGTAACCTCGTGAAATATCTCTGAGCCTTACACATGTATAATTTATTAGTAATATGCTTAAAATATTTTGCAAATGTACTGATTATATACCAAGAGATATTACTAGTAGATATTGATAATGCAATCAAAATATTTTATTAATATACTTATAATTTACCAAGAAATATTCTCAGTATATACTGAGTAGGGTTCCAGGGCAGACATAGGAACATTCTCCGAACATTCTCAAAATATCGTAGTACATATTTCGAATATTAATGGGATATACACAATTTACATTCGCGATATACTGCGTACATGCTCAGGATCTACCTGTGCTGTATGGGACATTAGTCCCCGAATGCCCAAACATCGCTTTGTGAAGTAGATGTTCTGTCCACCAAAGATTCCGGTGCCATACAACGAACAGGAAGCAGACCATCTCCTTTCTAAAACATAATTTTAGCGCAGTTAAATCTATTATTAAAAAAAAATCATCTATCGGAGCTAACGTTAAAAGTAGGTAAAGTTAATTAACATATCTCTCTCTTCTTCTTCTGTTCATGTACAAATAAAAATAATTTATTTTTCTCGTACATTTTAATTATTTAAAAAATGTATTGTATAATGTTGTTACATGCAAAGAAAAAAAAATTATATCTTTTAAATAATTGTAATATTTACCATACGGTAATAGTCATCCTTGTAAATATCTCTAGCTAGTCCAAAGTCGCCAATTTTAACAATACGGGTTTCTCGATTTCTCGACGATACTAAGCAATTTTGACATGCGAAATCTCTATGTACGAAATGCAGCTTTTCCAAATAGCAGCAGCCTCGTGCAACATCTTCGCACATGGCAAGCAAGTCTTGCACTCGCAGAGAATGTGGATCAGACGATTGCAATGTACGATTCTCTCTCAAATATTTCAGCAAGTCACCAGCTTCCACTAATTCCAATAAAAGCAATGGTGAATCAACGTCCGAATAGATGCCCAATAATCTTAGCACATGTTTGTGACGAAAGTGGCTCATAAGTTTGGCCTCTTGCAAGAATTTTTTTTTGTCCTGCAAAGAAGCATTTTTTCATAGCATCTTTATGGCGACAGGCGTTGTGCCTGATCCTTCTAAATTCCTAACATAACTTACCAACATATCTCTCTCTCTCTCTCTCTCTCTCTCTCTCTCTCTCTCTCTCTCTCTCTCTCTCTCTCTCTCTCTCTCTCTCTCTCTCTCTCTCTCTCTCTCATTTAATAACTCAGCAAATACAAAGTAATAACATCAATGTTACAATTTCCTACTCAACAATGTTGTAACTTTTACGTACAAGGCATGGTATAGTTGCGGTTACATTATTGAGTGGAAAATTGTAACATTGATGTTACTGTTAGATATTAGGTTGGGAGAATATTATGGAATATAAGTGTACTTACATTTTGTGATCGTTTCTCTTCTTTTTTCTTTTCTTCTTTTTTCTTCTCTTCTTTTTGCATTTTTATCCGTTCTTTCTTTCTTTCTTCTTTTCTTTTCTTCGATTCTGATCTTGTCGTTATACTTTTAGCCATCAACTGGTTGTATAATAAAACGCGTCCGCACTTGTTCAAGGCCGTTTGTTGCACGATATCGCCTATGTATTATGTATTACGTAGCCGCAGTGATGCCAGAATGGATACGCTGGCAGCAGCAATAGGCCGAGTTTCCACTGAGCGCGTCACGCGTCGCGTCATCCGGCGCATCACCGAGTTAACCAATCCGGATGACGCGACGCATGACGCGCTCAGTGGAAACTTGCCATGCGCAATAATTTGCTGCTGCCAGCGTATCCATTCTGGCATCACTGCGTAGCCGTCAATTGACAATAGTACCACTGAAATTAAGTCGATGGCGCAATAATCGTTTGATCGATTTATTGACCGTAATTTATAATAAGTAATTTCATTATTATGTACTTATAAGATTGGTAATTTGTGCAATAAATGTAGATACAGATTACAAATTTTTTTCAGGATTATCGAGAAATAGATTTAGCATCAAAACCACATATATCTCATTGTTGAAGATGCCGCTTGATCTCTGCGCATGTCAATAATTGGCGGGAAACATTATTACCGCTCTGATATACTTAACCTTTAGTTTAAGTAAAGTAATAGTGAAGTGAAGTGTGAAGAAGAAAGGAAGTGTGAAGTGTAAGAAGAAAAGAAGTGTGTAGTGCCAGAAGAAAAGAAAAAGAATAAAAAAATTCTAGAAAACAATTTACAGGTATTTTTTATACTTCTGCACATATTATTTCTTATTAAATCAGAGTATATCTACGTATACTACTATATGTTATTTTTTCAAGGTTGGTTGAGTTGGTTTTAAGATTTTATATTTAAGAATATATACAGGGTGTTCAAAAAATACCGGAACCCCTGAATAACTCAGAAGAATCGAATTTTAGGAAGAAATACCCCAGACAAAAGTTGTAGGGTTAAAGAAAAGGAACTTGATGGTGACCTAGAACTTGACCTTGAGGTCAAGTTTAGAGGTCATTTAAAGGTCAACTCGATTTTTCTAAAATGGAAACCCTCATTTTTGACCTCGGATTCGGAATATATATTGTTACGTCCCTGGATTACATCCCCTATGCGTTTCCAAGATAACATCGTCAAGGAGATTATTTATGAACAACCGACACGAGATTGTTTCTGGACGCCATGATTTGGACTGGAGTGACAGCTATCAAACTGATCGGTCGCGCGGTCTCTTGTTACATTTATTTAACGTGCTCTTGTATTCTAATTCCATTAAAGTTATCGAATTCTTTTATATATCGTCTGGTTCATTTCCCGGCGCGAGTGTGTGTGAGAGTGTGACGTTGCGTTGCGCGCTTCGAGCTATCGCGAAACTGTCGCGCGGACGTAACAATATATATATATATATATATATATATATATATATACAGGGTGTCCCAGAACTGGCGAAGAAGCTTTTAATGACAGATTCTTCATGAAATTCTAAGTCGAAAAGTTCTTTACAAAAATGTGATCCAATGAATAGAATTTGAATGGTGAGGCATTGAAGTTGACGTATGGGAGCGTATGAAATTCGCGCGGTCAGGAGCGTAACGGCCAAGCTCGGCACGGGTACAACTTATAACTCGTGTATCGCGCCGATGCGTGTTTATCGTTACTCTATAATATTCTGTTATTAATAATATGAATTAATTATTCTCATTAATAATAATATTTATCTTTATCAATTAATAATTTTGTGTACTTGACCTACTGGTTGAATATCCTTAAACTATTTGAAATTTTTTATATTCTTCTCTGAAACTTTATTTCAATATTACACTATTATTTAATTATTCATTAACTATTTATTTATTTTTTTCTATTTTTCAATATTTATTATTTACTCATTATTTATTTCATGAAGAATCTGTCATTAAAAGCTTCTTCGCCAGTTCTGAGACATCCTGTATATATATATATATATATATATATATATATATATATATATACATGTATTCGTTCTTAAACTTGAACGTTGTATCTTTATAACTGTCCAGAATAGGATACATGTTTATATAAACTTTTTTGCTTAAAATGATGTGTACAATCATTGCCTAGAATGCTAACCATTCCTCCTGAAACACCCTGCATAATATTTAGAAGTATATAGCTTTTTCTTGTTAATATATATACTTCCAAATGTATCTAATAAAAATTAAATAAATAATAAATATATATTGTGTGTGTGTGTGTGTGTTCGGACAAAATTAATATTTCAGTATCAATTTCCTCTTTTCACAGTTCAATCTATTATTCTACGGTTTCGATCGCACACCTGATCGCGTTTCTGTTTTTCTTTCTATAACGATGTTTACGTCTTCGATCACATACATCCACTCACACATTTTGTTTCTTACTGTCAAGACACACATACACACAGCGCTCGAATTTCTGCTGTCTCCTTGCTTGTCGACAATCGTGAGTCTCTCTGTAACCGTCGACGGAAAATAAACGGTCTCTCAAACAAAGTCTTTCAATATTACTCTCGACATATTCCGACGTCTCCAGGAACCTAGTTACTTTCTTACGCGATTCCGAGCTATCCTTTTAGTCTAAGAAAATCTCAGAACAGTGTATATTAATGTTCAATATTTTTTATATTCTGTTAAATATAATCAAAATTAACAGATTTTGTAATTTCCCAATAAAGTAACAAGCTAACAGTAATGTAACATCAATGTTATAATTTCCTATTCATCAATGTAACTGTTACATATAAGGTATGTTACATTGCAGTTATATTGTTGAGTAGGAAATTATAACATTGATGTTGTTACTCTTATGTTGTATTTATTGGGTTGTAAACTTTTTGGTGACAACAGTTGACAGCAGATGACATATATAATTATCTGAATAATTAAAAATATATTTTAACTTCCATCTATCTTGTAACGACCGCTTTCGCGAGACACGGATAGATCAACCGGGATCAGGGCTCGAGAAAGGATTAAGTACAGAACGCCGATGGTGTATAAAAGAAAATAAGAAGTATATTTACTGTGGTGTACGTATATACAAGTGTGCATAAATGTATGTGCGTTTGTGCGTGTAGGCGTGTATCAGTTTCGAGCGTGTCTTAATCGGAAATACAATGGTGTTGTGTTTGGCGGTACACGGTTTATTTCCCCGGATGCGCAATGCCTGTATGTACGAACTCGGGGTGTAGGTGTGTGAATGTGTGTGTGTGTGTGTGTGCGTGTTCGTCGCCGCTCGGTCGTGTTGACGTTGCGTATGGGCGCGGGGTCGGCGCAGTGCGACGAGATATATCGAAGAGAGCGCGGTCGGACGGCGCGCTTAGAATTCGGTTGTTTGCGGCTTTAAGCGTAATCGCGCGGTTCGTGGCGTAGCAGGGCGGCGTGTTCCGGCCGCCCGTTGCGTCTTTTATGGATTGTGTGTAGGAGTGCACTGGCTGCCGCGAAAGCGCGGCGAAGGCGGCGGAGCTCCACCCGTTGGGGCCAGTGCACATAGAAGAATTGACCGCGGCGATCTGGTTCCCGAAATAGTCTCGGGAGAGGCGGAGCACGCTTCCACCTCGGAACCGGAAAGGCGTTCGGAACAGGAGACCGGATGTCAGCGAGCGCTGAGATTTGTTCAGTAGAGGTCGAGGACGCTTCGGCCTCAGCTCGGTAACTCGGTAGGTTTAGTTCGACGGTGCCGGAGCGGCGGTGTCGCTGAGAGGGCTCTTTCTCTCGGGACCCGTCTTTTTATACGCGTGAGTTTCGGGACTCGTGGTGGGGAAACGAGGTTCGGGAATTCTCGATACGCGTCGTGGTTTTCCGGAGCGTCTCGCTCTCCGTTATTACCGCCGTGTAACGGCTGTAGCGATTTAAACGAGGGGCGCTAAGCGCCTGCTGTTCTGCTCGGCCGATGGTCGCCGGGCGCAGCCTTCCGGTCCGTGGTCGACCGGGAACGATGGGGTTGCTATCGTTACAATCTTATTCTTTATTATTCTTGTACGCGTAGTTTTTTGTACGTAATACTTCTTAATGTAGCTAAATCAATCAATCAATAATACTAGTATCATATAAATGCAGTGTTAAAAAAAATTATTTGATTTATATGGTATAGATAGTACACACAATCTTGAGTAAAAGGCTTAGTAAACATAAAAAAACTCAATCGTTTCAGGGATATAATTGTTTCAGACAAAAATTGTATATTTTTCAGAGAGAAAGAAAATAGCATTATTTATTTTTAATTTGATGAACGTTTTTAAAGTCATTTTAAGAAATCAATTTTGGTTTTTTAAGGCTCCTGGATCCTCGTCGTGGCCATGTTGGATTGTGACGTCAGAGGCGAGAAAACACACGCTGAAAATTCTTAGATGCCATTTTTAAATGAAAAGATATTTCGATGAAACACTATTTCAGATGGCTTTAGCACACTTTTAATATACCTCGAAACTATTCTTTTCCCTTGACAGTCAATTAACAACCGTAAACTGATCATAATATCAGATTTTGTCATGCGGAATGACTGCGCATGTGCAAAGAGCAGACGGACTGGGCCTCATATTATAGTTATTTTACAGCTGTTGATTGATTATAAAAGGAAAAGGATAGTTTTCGGGGTTTTTTAAGAGTGTGCTAAAGCCATATCTGAAGTGCTGTTGCATTGAAATATCTTTTTATTTCGAAAAGGGATCTAAGATTTGATGTCAAAATTCCGATATGGTCGGCGAGGAGCCAGGAGGCTTAAATAAATACCTTCATTTTGAATGCGCATACAAATGAAATTGAATTCGTACGACTATGCAATATGTGTATTATATTGACAACAGAATGACACAAATAAATAGAACACAAAAAAATAAAATAAATTTATTTAATAAGAAAAATAAGATTTGTTTGTCAAATTACTTCAATAAATGTTCAAAATGATAACCTGAAATAATAATGAATAAATGTTGAATGGCTGCTATTGTATATTTGCCGTATCTGAAAGAACTGACAATTTTTCAAATTTTATTTTAAGTTTTTCAAAGCTTGTACTTATTCATATATTATAATCATTTTTCATATCGCTTATGAAATGTAGCATATATTTGTTTACGTGTATGCACACATTTACTTATTGTTAGTTTTACATTTCATAATTACAATATCAACAATGTTTGTAATGTACGAATAGGTATATTCAAAAGAAATAAAACATAGGAAACTCATAAATAAAGTTAGGAAAATTGTCAGTTTTATCGGACATAGCAAATATACAATAGTAGCCATTCAATATTTGTTCATTATTTTAAATCATTTTGAATCTTTTATTTATTTTCAATGTATTCAGATTTACAAATGCCGCATCTCGTATATAGAAAAATAGAATACTAGCAAGATTTCCTTGCCATATATATATTTGTACAACCAAACCTTAAATAAAAATTCTTTATAATAATAATAAATACTTTATAATAATAACCATAAAATTAAGTTTATAAATCGATTATAAGTTGGAAATTATTGATGCCTCGACATTTTTGTTGAGGAAAAATCTTCTCCGAATGATTATTTAATCATATAATATAAAATATGTCGTTTTTAAGATGTCAGTTTGTTTAATATTTAATATTTAAGATTTTGTATCGAAGTGAATTTGAATGTTAATAATTATCGATAGAACTCTTCAGGGAGCCACCAGAACTCTTAACATAATTGCCGGTTACCAAGAAAAATGTTCACCCCTAGTAATTCGTCTCATTATCTTAAACATAATAGTATTTTAATATACTTACTTTAATAAGATTATATAGATAACTAAATATTCTAGGAGATATTTTATATTTTATGTTAAAATGTGTTTAGGTAAAGATATTGTTTTAATTATGTTTTAATGTAATGTTGAAATTTAAATAAAAAGTATATTTAATTTAAAAATTATTTAAAATTAATAAAATATTTTAGAAATCAAACACAATAAAATTGTTATCTATAAAGAAGTTACATTTTAATAAATTTTAATAAATTACAGCTATCATTATTTTTGTAAAGTGTGCATTAAAATTTAAAATAAAATTAAGCTTTTATTTAAGAAGGCGTGCAAGAAGATTCAAGAAAAGAAGAAAAGAAGATCAAGAAAAGAAGAAAAATCAAGAACACAAGACCAAAAAAAGAAAGTTATAAGGCTGCTGTGTGCCTGTTGTGCCTGTAAAAAACGGCTGCTGTGCGCCGATACAAGGCTGCTGTGCGCCTATAAAAAGTGTCTGCTGTGCGCCTACAAAAAGTGGCTGCTGTGCGCCCATACAGTGGCTGCTGTGCGCCGATACAAGGCTGCTGTGCGCCTATAAAAAGTGGCTGCTGTGCGCCTACAAAAAGTGGCTGCTGTGCGCCCATACAGTGGCTGCTGTGCGCCGATAAATTATTACATATTTACAAAAAAATTGTATCTTTTGTAATTATTATATTTTTATCGAATATATATAGATAATGTCTGTAAAGACAAAAAAACATAGAATTCTATCACCTAGGGATAAAGATATAATCATTCGAGGTGAATGGTTAACCGATATACATATGGAATATTTTGATTATTTATTGCAAAATTGTTCAGATTATAGACCTGTCGAAACATGGCGATTACAACTTCCTGATACTATTTAGTCTATGCCAATTGATAAAAAACATACAAATATTACATAGTTCGTCAGGTCCATCAGATGGACATTGGGTGTGTAGTTATTACGGTAAAAAAAATATATTTATTTATGATTCATTAAATAATAAAAAATTGCATAGACATCACAAACAATTTTTGAAAGGATTATTTCCAATATATAACTTTGAAAAAAATTCTGTCAAATTTCCTACTGTACAATACCAACCAAACGGTAGCGATTGCGGGGTTTTCGCAATAGCCTTTGCAATTTTATTGTTATTCAATATTAAACCCGAAAAAATAAAATATGATCATAGTTTAATACGTTTGCATTTAATTAAGATTTTTGAATGTAATGTTATTGAGCATTTTCCACAAGATCCATAATATGCTCCTCAAAAGGTGCTTCCATTAGCAGTAATAAAAGCAAGAGAGACTGAAGCAGACCGTATACGTACTATACGTCGATGTGAGACGGAACAACAAAGTTTGAATTGTTTAGAAAAGCAACGTCATATTTACCAATCTAAAAAAGAATTAAGTAATAATTAATTACAATTAATGGATAATGTTTCAAAGAATTTCATGAAAACAATGATATTTATGAAGAAACTAAGCAGCATGATTTGGAAAATCACTGCGCGTAAATAAACGTGCACGCTATACACAAGATTTAGAAAATAATCAGGCTAAAAAACATGATTCATATGAGCAAGATTCCGAGAATAATTGCATTGAACAGCATGATCTGTATAAACAGAGCTTTAAAGATAGACGCGCTAAACGACGCGATCGTTATAAACAAAATTTAGAAGACAATCGCGCTAAACAGCGATCGATATACACGAAATTTAGAGGATAATCGCGCTAAACAGCGCGATCGATATAGACGAAATTTAAAAGATAATCGCGCTAAACAGTGTGATCGATATAAACAAAATTTAAAAGATAATCGCGCTAAACAGTGTGAGCGATATGAACAAAATTTAGAAAATAAACGCGCTAAAAAGCGTAATCGATATCAACGAAACTTAAAAGATGAACGCATTAAAAATCGATATCGATATGAACAAGATTTAGAAAATAAACGCGCACAAAAGCGTATGCGATATTCGAAAAACTTTGAGCATGAACGAGATAGACAAAAAAGATTGGATCCTAATCACAAATGGCTTTATAATAAGCGATATTATCAGAGAAAAATACAGAACAAATTCAAGATAAAATCTACATTTGAAATAAAAACTTGCAATATTGTCAAAAAACTTATTAAAAAGTATGAACAGTTCTGGTCGAAAAACACCATAAAACTTCGTTATTCTTCAGAAATATTTATAAAAAATATTACTGAAAGAATCAATATTAAAGGTCATATTGAGAAACGATTGAAAGCCGAAAAAATTGTACGTTCGTGCATGTGTATTCGAAAAAATTATATTCGCAATATATACAAAATGTTAAGTTTGATTAAAAAGAAATCAGAAGTGTGTTTGACTCTTATCGCAGATTGTTCTACAACTGAAGACAAATTAACTGCGCTATGTGGCGAATCTAGACATACAGCCTCATCTGAAAATTATTTCATTGAGTCTACATATCATCATGATGTAAATCCATTGGAATCTTTGGTAATGAATATAGAAGGAAAAGTAGTAAACATATTACCATTAATAACAGAACGAGCTAAAAAATCTTGGTCGTGTAATACTTCAAACTGTAAAATTAACGATCCGCTTTTAATTGACTGTTCCCTGATAAAAAACATCGATAGAAAACAATAGGAACTGATCTGTAGAAAATCTTATCGTTTCTTATCGTATCTTATTGTTTTACTTTTTAGATTTCGAAAGAAATGTTATCGTTTTTTATCGTTTTCTTTCATTCTCTGTTAAAAGCTGATTCAGTCGTTAGAATACGATAAAATTCTTATTGTGATATATTGTTTTTTATTGTTTTATTGGAATTTATCAAGAAAAAATGATTGAAAATCTATTCGTAATCAATTGTATATTTACAATAAAAAAAGTTTTAAGTTTTTTAACATACAATTACGAAAAATCCTATAATTTTTAATCATGCATCAACCATAAACAATTGAAAACGTATTTTATAAATGTATTATCGTAAAGTTAAAACAGAAAACATCCCCGATAAAAAATCGATAGAAAACAATAGGAACCGATACGATTTGCAAAAACAGTACATTACAATTACATTGCAGTAATATTACAATCTTGCAAGTTGCATTGTAATACTGTAGGGACATTATAGAAACATATAACTGTAATATTTTATGAAAAATCTTACAGCAACATTCCAAAAATATTATAAAAAAATAGTATTCAGTCAAATCGTTAGTTCCTTCATTTACCGCTATGCGACGCGCGATTCACTATCTATCTCGTACTTAAGTTTTAGTCAGGAGAATTAAGTTGATGAAATTAGCTCTAAGACTAAAGGTACAATTGTCTCTTAACTTTGAAATGTCGAGTAAATGCTAGATTTAACGCTTGATGTTATAACATTAATAATGTTTTATAACATCAGCATAAACTAGAATTTACTTAATTTAAAGATAATTATAGAAATATATATATTTTACTACATTAAATTACTATAAGTAAACATAATGATGAAAGCGCGTAATATATCGAAATAAAAAGTTTTATTTAATATTATTTTTAATATATTGCACCGTAATAATACCATAGCATTACATTGTAATTTTTTTAAAGGCGGAAATTTTACTGTTGCCACATTCTTGCAGTAATATTGCAGGAATATTTCACAACTCACATGCAATATTATAATGTTAGATCTATGCAATATGTTTCTACAATCATTCAATGCTGTATGGGTTAGCGAAAAGAAATGATAAGAAACGATAACATATTAATAGGATACTTACGAAAGGAAACGCTAGAGAATCAATCGTACATTTATGATATTCTTTCGTTAACTTTCGATTCATAACTACGATTAAAAACGATGTAATCGTTTTCTGTTGTTTTCTATCGATTTTTTTTATCAGGGTTATCAGAAGTCTCTCGAAACCGTAAATACATGTACTTTAAAGAATGAACCAATACTGATGTGTAATACTGCAAGCTGTAAAATTAACGATCCGCTTTTAATTGATCGTTAGCAGAAATTTCTCGAAACCGTAAATACATGTACTTTAAAGAATGTACCAAAACTAATGCAAAATATTCATAAATGTACTTTGAAAACTTCAAATGAGAAATTGGGTCATATGCGTAGCTGTTATATTGATTTAACACTTTGCGAAGGAATGTTTCTTCCAGTTCAATTATTATCGCCTCATTTTCCAAAAGTAAGATATATGAAGCGTTTAATTTACCAACTTACAGTTTTTTATCGAAAGATGGAAAATCTAGATGATGCATTAAATCATGCTGATATGAACACTTTGAAATTGTGACTTCTGCACAGGAAAAAATAGATATGTACAGACATTAACGGACTGATACAATTTTGAGTGATGATGATATTATTTTTAAATATCGTAAAGCATTTAAAGCGTTGACTAAACGCTCTGTGGACACACCACGACATGTTTGTGTATCGTGCGATTGTGTTGTAAAAAAAATGTTTCTAAAGTTAATAGTCTTCAGACACAAATTTGGAGATATTTAATGACGTATGTACAACAACAAAAAGTTGATGCGCAATATATCTATATGTAATTATTGTGCAAGCAAATTTCGTAAAGGCTTAATGCCTGCATACTGCGTCTTAAATAATCTCTTTACAATCAGGTGCCTGAAGTAATATCATCTCTTAATAAATTTGAAAAAATTCTTATACAGAGAGTTAAAGCGTTTCAAACTGTCCTCAAAATGGAAAGTGTTCTTAATAAAAAGTTGCCTCAAAGACAAATGGTACCAAAAGTTAAAGGTAAAACATTTCATTTACCACTTCCGTTACAGGAGACATTGAATAAATTATGTTCTAATACTGATCCAATAAATATTAATCATGAATTATATATATTAGTTAGAGGTGTCCCGACAAAATCAAAGATTATTTGGGAAGAGGTAGTTGATGTTAAAAAAGTATTTGACGCTTTAACGTGGTTAAAGCGCAACAATACTTTATACTCTCATATTATGTTGCCAAATAATCACAATGATTTACATTTACCAAAATTTAAAAATTCTGAATTCCAAATGGAAGAGACAGAAGATAATGCAGAAGTTGCTGATGATGAGACTAAATTATTAAATGATCCGATAGAAGAGATAAATGATACATTAGAAGGCCAACGGAAAGCAATGTTAACTCAAGTTACTAATGCTGAAAACGATGGCTATTACGAACAATATACTATCTATCCCTTATATGAAAAGAAAGCAAATAAAACTGCGACAGCCTTATATCAAATGTTAAAAATTCAGGACTTGTCTTTTAATAATCGTGAGCAACATTTAGATTTAATGTGTTTTCCAGATTTATATTCTTCTGGTATTAATGGACAACGTGAGATTAGACAGGTTAAACTTCATGATCATGAATTTATTAAATGTTGTTTGACATCTAAACATCCACAGTATAGATTAAATCAACAATACTTATTTTATTTATTGAACGATGCAAATATGCGTCAATTAAGTCGTGGAATTTTTCATAAAATGAATGTAACTAATTCGCGACTTTGTTATACAGCTGCAGAATACTTAGACGCAATGTCGAAAGAATTGTTGGAATCTAATTTGAATACCATATTTGCCACACTTCGAAATACGGAGCAATATTGGCGTACACCGAGAAACGATTTAAATTGTATGACGCAGCATTATGGACCTGCGACATGGTTTTTAACACTAAATCCAAGTGAATGGTTATGGGAAGATTTAGGTGAATATATTCGTGAAGTAAATGGATGGCATACTGGGCAACTCGCTTACTTCGCGCATGCGCACTCCATTTTGGCCAACACAAAATCGAGAGAGTTGCGCTACTGGATATACTGTGATACTGCTGTAGCAGCACCTACTGGTATAGCAGCATTTAATATAGATGATTTGACAGTTCATAGATTGCTTCAATTACCCGTTGAACATGGTCAAACTCCTAAGTATAAACAATTATCTGATCATGTATTAAAAGTTTTACGAGCAGATCTTAAAGATGTTATTCTTTTTGTAATTGATGAAGTGTCAATGATATCTAATTTGACTTTAATATATATACATTTTCGATTGTCTGAGATATTTGACACTAGTGATTGCGATAATGGTTGGTTTGGTGGAAAGCATATTCTTTTATTCGGAGACTTGCTTCAATTACCTCCTGTACGCGAAGATCCTATCTTCATACATTTATCAGATAAAAAAATTGCTAAATATCTTGGTTCTTTAAATGCTGTTAATTTATGGATTACATTATTTGAGTATGATGAATTGACAATCAATATGCGCCAACAAGGAGATAATTCTTACCGTGAGTTATTGTCGCGAATTCGTATTGGTTTAGTGACAAAATCTGATTGTAAAATTTTAGAGAGTAAAAAAATATCTTTCAAAGCTGATTCTTTCGAATCTAGATTAAATGAATTATGTGATTTTATTAACAGTTTACCATCGGACACTGTTTGTTTATTGCCAACTTGTAATATGTGTAATGTCCTTAATGATGCAATGTTAAATCGCATTGTTTCCAAAGAAATATTATTAATTGCTCAAAATACGATTGAATGTATACCATATGTAAAAAAGAAAGTATTAAAAGTATTGTCAAATAACGATGATGATAATTCTCAAACAGCTGGACTTTCAAAACAAATTAAAATTAAAATTGGAGCAAAAGTTATGATTCGGCGTAATATCGATGCTAGTTTGGGTCTTGTAAACGGTACAATTGCTAAAGTGATTTCAATTATACAAGAAACGTCTACTGATGAGGTAGAAAAGATCAATCTTCTTTTATCATCAGGTTTAGAATATGCAATTGAAAGAGTAAGTGTTAAATTTCAAGTGTTGGATAGAGCATATGTTATTCGAAAACAATTTCCATTATCTCTAAGTTATGGCATCACAATTCATAAAAGTCAAGGATTAAGTTTGCAAAGTGCTATTACGGACATTGGCAACTCTGTATTTAGTTGTAGTCAAATTTATATTGCCTTGTCGCGAGTAACATCTCTAGAAGGAGTACATTTAATTAACTTCGATCCTTCAGCAGTAATAGCTAACGAAAAAGCTATTATTGAATATAATCGTTTAAAACAGATACACAATCCGAAAGCAGAAATGATTGCTGTGTCAAAAAAACGCTGTCATAAAGTGAAAGATGTTCCATGGGCGTTACCAAAAGTAGTTACTTCTGTTCAAAAATCAAATTCAGATCAAAAAATTCAACGTACTGTTTCAAATCAAAGAATTCAAAGCACTGCTTGGGTCATACGTGGTTTTCAGAATACAGACAAGATTTCATGTTATGCAAATACAGTATTGCAATGTTTATCACATTTAAATGTTATTAGGCAACAGTTGATTAATTGCGACAAAACAGATGTTTTACTATGTATATTAATGCATCGATATGAAAATGGAATGCGTAATCTAAATACATATGCAATACGGCAATGTTTAGGAGAATATTTTTCGAGCATCGTAAAACGAAATGCGTATGATTTTCTTACAGCACTTTGCGAAAAATATGATTGCATAAGAAATTTGATACAACATCAGGTAACTTCTACCAAGCGATGCAAAACATTTGGCAATACAAAAACTATTGTTGAAAATAATATTGCTATTTCAATTTCCTTTGATAATTTAAAGAAAAAAAGTTGTAATCTTAATGATTTATTAAATGCTACGTTTTCACATTGGTTTCACTTACACAACGAATCATGTGAATATTGTACTGGAACTGATAAAATATTTAAAAATGAAGTAACATTAACAAGAGAAATAATTGTTATTTGTTTAATACAATTTATATCACAAGATGGTAAATTAATAAAAGCAGAACACAAATTTAACTTATGTGCTGTTCCAACAACTAAAGTATTAATAGCGGGACAATTGTACAAGACGATGAATGCTATACTTTATGATAGTTCGTGCACCGATGAAGGTCATATTATATAAGCATATGTAGAGAAGGACTATCTAATATTTGGATCAAAATTGATGATGCGCAAGTTAAAAAGAGGCAGTGGCCTAGTAGTCCAGGTAATGGGGAGTTTTAAATGGAATTAAGTCGGGAAGTTTTGAAAATTGGTAACTGTATATTTTTGTGATCCTAACAACATACTAAATTTGCAACCTCGACATTTTTCCGCCGGCGCCGCTAGCTTGTTAAAATGGGGGCAAAAACCTGTTTTTTTCCAAATATTTCGGCTCTCATGCATTCTAGCGCAAAAATAGTTATAATGAAAAAGAAAGAGAATAAAATTTGCTACAATTAAGGTTGTATACAATTTTTTCGTACAATCAATAGTTTCAGTGAAACAGCCCTAGGAAAGTGAAGTATTTTCTTTCGTATCTAGAAAAAGTGCATTTTTTCGTACTTATTTTATTTATTATCAGTTTTTTTATCAGGTGGTACTGTTTTTACTTTCTGCATTGTGTTTATCATTTTGTAATATTATTTGAACATAATGCTGTAATAACTCATTTCCACACCACTTTTTTAAATTAAACAATATGCTAAAGTTAATTTTAAAATTTAGCAGCGCGAAGTTTTTTTAATTAACATTTTTTAATTTTTTTTATTTGTATTAATTTTAATAATTTTTGTATAAATTTTTAATTTTTAATGTTTGTATTAATTTTTAATTCTGTTTTTTATGTGTTTTGTCTTATTCTTTTATTATTATGATTCTACATGGGTTTGCAACTTTCAGTGTGAAGAGAGGTCTATAATTATATTTACGATTCTACATGGGTTTGCAACTTTCAGTGTGAAGAGAGGTCTCTATAATTATACTATTCTATATAGGTTTGCAATTTTAATTTTCTACTGGTACAAGTTTCTACTTTCACTTGGCGCAATTTTTTTGATATCATTACTTTTTTTTGTAGTACGATTCTACATAGGTACGATTCTATACATGTTTACTGCGCGTACTTATAGATGGATAGAAATATGCCTCTTGTTCTTGCTGCTCCTATTTAAGTATTTAAATAAATATGATTTAGTGTGTATTACTGAGACTTATTTAAAAAATAGAGATAAGTTTAATGTTGCAGTATATGATAATAATGTGTATATTACAATTGTGCTTAGTTAATTATAAAAAATTACTCTATTTTAATTATATTAACTATATACCCTACTTTAATTATATTGTTATTTATAATAATAATAAAGATTTTATAACATAAATTTTTATTTATTTGACGCAATTTTTTGATATCATTATTTTGTTTAGAAATATTTAATTATTTTGTACAATTAAATTATATTGTATAAAATTAAAATGACATTATTTTTTAGAGCAGTTTTTTACAGTAATTTATAAAAACACTTTTTTGTATAACACTTTTTCATATGGCGTGTAAACTTGACGCCCTTTTTTTACCTTTTTTTAAAAAAAAAGGTAAGTTTTTTTATGGTAGAAAGAGATAGCGGAGCAACTGCAAAGTATACGAAATAAAAACATTTTTTTCTAAACTGCATTGTTTATGAGATATTCGACACACACATATGTATATACATAATTTGAATATTTTGTTTTCAGATTAATGTGCTGTGTACTACAACTCCGGCTATTGTACGTATCGGTGAGTGAGAAATTGTTTATTTTAAAACATTTCTATAGCGGTAATGGGGGTGTTTATAATATGTTATAATATCTTATTTGCGAATAATATTTTTTGACAAAAATCAGCTGATAATTATCAAAAATAATTATCGAATTAAAAATATTATAACATCTCTTTCTAAAAAAGACATGTTAAGTCGATTCTCGCGAGTATTGTTGCATCTTTTCCGCGATGCTGATTGACTGTTTCGATTCGCATTGTGCGTTATATTCGTAGCATCGAGAGGCAAATTAACTAAAATAATGTTTAAAATAATATGTTATAATACTTTATCCGCGATTAATATTTTTTGACAGAAATCAGCTGATAACTGTGAAAAATATTAATCGAGTTTAAAGTATTATAACATTATTTAAAATTACACAAATAGAATTTTCTCTTAGAATTTACCTTGAAAATCATGGTAATTGTGGGACAATATGGTATAGAAAGAATTTGTTTAATATTTTAATTTGTTTATGTTTTAATTTGTCTAATATTTTAGATTGTCTTTCCTAAAAATTGTTGAAAAAGATTACTATTTAAGTAAATCTGTCAGAACGCACGGTAATTATTTGTCAAGTATTTAAAGTGAGTTTCTCGCGAGTGCTTTACGCTGATACAGTTAGTATCGCCATTGTACCGCGAGATGGCTTCGCGGCGAACAGTCTTTCCGTAGAAGAAAACAGTCTAAGAAAGTATATAAGGCGATGAAACTACTTACATGATGTCTTGATGTTCAACTGTTCAAGGATTTTTAAGAGGATTATTGGTAACACTTTTATTTTCGACACATTTGATTTGACACATTATTTACGGACGTATTGATTCAAAATTTATATTCTCGTCAAAGTGAAAGTTATTCTCTAAACGTGTTATATTGTGTTCTTATTTAATATTAAAATTTAATCTATATAAAATATCTTTAGACAAACATATTTAGAGGATATTGTTATTTATAAGCGTTTACTGATAAAGAACAGATTACGTTATTTTGTAACTCGTAAAAAAGGGGAGAGTAATAATAATCGATATAGAAAATAGTTTCTAAAATTTAATCTGCATCAAATTATTTTCTTGATGAATATTCTATTTCATTGCAATTCATTATGCATATCGTCTGCTAATTACTGAAATGAAATAACTCAATTTAGAAAATTTTTAATATATACATATAATTTAACCTATTTAACATATATACTGCGTTTGGCAATGCAAATCGATCATTGTTTTACTCGTAATGTTGCCAACGCTACAATAACAAATAATTTTTTTTATTTTGCCTTGAACAGTTGGGGTAAATATATTGGACAAAATTTCAGCTCGCATTTTATATGTTGCCGATGTAATACCTGTGTGTAATACCTATGTACTAATTACTTTTACTGATTTGTCTTCTATTTTTATTTTTTGAGGGTTGCCATTTTTTAAGATGGGTACATTTTGTTTTGGTTTTATAATTTTATTTTTCATTCGTATTTCATTTGTATTTTCTTTTTCAGACTCATCTAAATTTATGTTGTTGAAATCAGTTGCGTGTCTTTTTTTTTGGTTGTTTATTCGAAGTTTTGCTTCAATTCTGAAATGTCCTGACTTGTGATAGGATATATTTTAATATAATGTGGTCCTTTATAATTGATTACTATTGCAAGTACATATGTGTTTTCTTGATTATCAATTGATATTCGGAATTGTGTCGGTGATTTTTTCAACATAAAATATTTTTCTCTTCCATTTATCTTTCATGAAAGTCCGAATATGTTTTATGTCTTAATAGGCAATCAAAAGTGATTGACATAAGCTATCAAATGCACACGTATTAATCACTCTTACCGATTTGTCTGTCAATTTTATTTCTCGCAGATAATTGTCATTTTTTAAGATTGGTATGTTTGCATTTTGTTTCAATTCCAAAATTTTGTCTTATTTCTTTTTTATCGATTTTTTCTTTTTTAGATTTATATGAATTCATATATTCGTCGAAATCAGTTGTGTGCTTTTTTCATTTTTGTTTGTTTATTCGAAGTTTTACTTCTTCAATTCTGAAATATCCTGATTTGTGATAGGATATATTTTCACGAAAACATAATGTCGTGAAATGTCCTGATCCTTGATAGAATTTGATATGACGTGGCCCTTTATAATTAATTATTTATGCAAGTATATATGTATTCACTTGCTTATCAATTTATAATTGAAATTGTGTGGATAAGTATTTTAACATGAAATATCTTTCTCTTCCATCTATACTATATGTTTCTTTAAAAATCAACGGACCTAAAAGAATATAAATTATAAATTTATTAAACGTACAAAATTAATCTTTAAATGTAACATTTACCAGCTGCTGTAACTTTATCTGTAGTACTCGAAAAACACATCTTGCAATTTTTTGAAATTTTTGACGTTAAGGTTAAATAATTTTGAATTACGTCACCAAATAATTTTTCCAATAATTTTCTATCTTCTAGGAATAACATATTTATAGTAGTACGTTTTTTGTACAGCCATTTGAGCAGAATATTTCTTGTTCAATGTTCGCGCAGTCGATCATTGTTTTACCCGTAATGTAGCCAATGCTACAATAACAATTAATTTTTTTTATTTTGTCTTAAATATTTGGGGTAAATAAATTGGACAAAATCTCAGCTCGCATTTTATATTGTTTTTTTGTGATTTTTCTCTAACTTAGAATATTTCTCTTTTCCATTTATCTGCCATAAAAGTTCGAATATGTTCCATATTATATGCATTTAGAAGAGATTGACATAAACTATCAAATGCGCATGTATTTATTACTTTTACTGTTTTGTCTTCTAATTAAATTTTTTGAAGGTTACCATTTTTTAAGATGGATATATTTTGTTTTGGTTTTACAATTTTATTTTTCATTTGTATTTCACATTTGTATTTTCTTTTTCACACTCATCTAAATTTATATTGTTGAAATCAGTTGTATGCCTTTTTCTGTTTTGGTCATTTATTCGAAGTTTTGCTTCTTCAATTCTGAAATATCCTGACTTGTGATAGGATATATTTTAATATAATGTGGTTGTTTATAATTGATTACTGTTGCAAGTTTATATGTGTTTTCTTGATTATCAATTGATATTTGGAATGCACACGAAAGACGATATAAATAATTATTACCAAGCATTCTGTATAATAATATGCTTAGCATCAATATTACCGTAATTAGCATAAATGATAAATAATGGCTCTTAAAATTGATTCCGCATTGAATTTCTGTTTCCTAGTAAATTTTTTGAGCTATTATATCTCCCCATTCTTTGCTTTTAAATCGGATGCAGACTCGTCTACCATACACTTTTGTAATTAATAAATCTTGATATTCTTTGTGCGTTAATGTAGTTGTAAATGTTTATTCGTTATTTATATTAGTAACATCATTTGAAGCATTGATAGATTGCCTACTCTCATTTTTATTTTTATTACACGAAAGTATTATTATTTTATTATTTTAAAAAAGTTTGGTGACACGCTAAAAACTAATCGATCCATAGTTGTAAGGAACATACTAACAATTGCGATGTCGCTTCCACAAAAAACTTTACCAATGTTTTCAGCATACCTAAATAAAAGTATCTACCGCCCGCCGTATGTGTGTGTGTGTGTGCGCTTCTTTAGTAAAACTTTTATCTCTCTTTCTCTACCATTTTCTTATCCTTTCCCCTACATTAAAATAATTAGAGAAAAGTTTTACTAAAGAAGCGCACACACACACCCACACACTCACACACACAAAGTCTGCCCTTTTTAGGGCCACTTGATGTACAAATTTGACTGAATAACCTCCCCGCGGTGTACATTGGATAATGCAAATGCCGATGTCAACTTTGAAGCTTCGTATCTTGGGAACGGCTTGCGTAAGAGACATCAATAGATAGTGTTTTGAAAATCTCGACAAGAGGGCTACAAGAATGTGCAATAAAAAATAGGGGGTTTCATTTAAGAAAACATCGATGACCTTGACCTGGCCTTCAATAGGTTACTCAAGGTCAAGTCCATATTTTCATCATCTGCCCCCTTCAAGTCCTACAACTTTTGTCTGAAACATTTTTCCGTATCTTCCAAATTTTTTGAGATGTTTGCCTGGGGAGATTAAAATGGGACACCCTGTATATATATATATATATATATATATATATATATATAAATTTATATTTATATCAATAAAATTATAAAGTACAAATTCAGAAGAAGGCTATATGGAGCCACGCGTAAAGTGTAGGTACGCAAATACTAAAAACAAACTTGTTGGAATAACAAACTTATTAAACCTAAACGTTTCGGTCCTTTCTTTGGACCTTCTTCAGTAAATTTAATACAATAAATTATAATGTGGAATCTACATACTGACGCACGCAGCGCAAAAAGCCGTGAGCCCCCCGATCGATACCCCACTAAATAGACAAAGTGAAATAATATGTCATGAGGTACTCAAAAGTGGACTCTAATGAAGAGTATAGTGAGGAATTTCCGACCGGGGGCTCACTCTTACTCACACACTCATCCATCGCACGTTCACACGACCGTACGCGGACGCGTCCGACGCACGAGTGAAGAAGATATTCGGTTTGATGCTATTTATAAGGCGCCATACAATGGCTCATAGCCATCTTCGTTTAGTTGTTATCGAAGTCCATGTCAAACACAATGTGTGGAATTTATTTCTCTCCCTCTCTCTCTCTCTCCCTCTCCTTATCCCTCTCCCTCGCCACTCTCTCTCTCTCTCCCTCTCTCTCCCCCCTCTCTCTCCCTTCCCCCCTCCGTCTCTCTCCCTCTATCCCTGTCCCCCTTTCCTCTCGCTTCCCCCCCTTCTCTATCTCCTTCTCTCAAACATACAATGTATGGAAATTAATGTTACAACTGATTTATGGCTCTATAAAGGAATTCGATAACAACTAAACGAAGACCGTCTTTCAGGAAATTTGTGGCATATTTGTCACAATAGATATATATGCTTGACTTAGACACTCTGTGTCTTCTTGTCGGTTTAGGCCATTTATCTGGCGCCTGATAAACAGCATCTCTGATACAAGTCTCTTTCTTAGAAACGGTTCCTCATCCAAGATCTCAATGTTATCCCAATCGAATTCGTGGTTATTCAGCCTGTGGTCCGTGATCACGGATTTTTGCGCGGTGTTTCTTTTTATGTGATTTCTGTGCTCCCTAATGCGCGTTCTCAACTGTCTGCTGGTCTGACCGACATAAGAGGCATTACAATTTTGACATGAAATTTTGTATACAACGTTATTATGCCAGTCTTTCTGCAGTGTGTCTTTATGCACGCGGATAAACGAGCGTAACTTATTCAAACCTGTGTAGGACATTTTTACATCTAGATCACGGACCACATGGCTAAACCGCTCGGAAAATTTGGGTATGTATGGGACATTAAAATATGCAACGCGGGCCGAATTAGTATCAGGTGTTCTGTTAGCGTCACCTGAATTATTATTTTTATTTCTCGCAAACAAAGTCCTAAGCCTTTCGTGAAATGTTTCAAAAATCAGTTGCAATGGATACCCATTATCACGTAACACCCCAATGACCAATTCGAGGTTCTTTTTGTGATATCTTGGGTGTGATAACCAGAAAGCCCTATCTATTAGGCCAAATATTGTGCCTCTCTTGTGGCAGAGAGGGTGACAGGAGTAATAATTCAGATATCTTCCCGAAAATGTTGGTTTATGGTACCAGTCGAATTCAACATATCCCCGGTTTAGAATGAATGTAACATCCAAAAAATCGAGTCTATTGCCCCCCCCCTTTCCAAAGTGAACTGTAATCTATTATGACACGCGTTAAACTGTCTTAGTATCTCCTGGTTCGTCCCGGGAGGGACGGCCAACGCGATATCATCAACATAGCGTACGTAGATCGGGAGTTCAAAAGGAAGGTCTCCTATCACCCTGCTCTCCAAATCGCGCATGGTTAAATCGGCTACTATGGGAGACAGCGGAGAGCCCATGGGCGCTCCGAAGGTTTGTTGATAGATTATGCCATCAAAGGTGAAAAAAGTTGAGTGAAGAACAAGCCGGCCCCCAAAAATTCCACGCGCGGTATCGTACAGTTATTCTCTATGAAATTCCACCTCGCGGCTATGCCGTCAACTGCCAAATCCAATGGGATGTTAGTGAATAGAGAGACCACATCCAGTGAAATAAGTTCACAATTGTCACCAATGTAAGTTCCATCGAGTTTGTTGACCAGTCGAAAGCTATTCTCCACATGACTGTCCGCCGCCGGGACCGACTTGTATATGATTTTGTGGAGGAACTTCGCAAGACGGTGCAGCGGCGTGTTCAGTGAGGAGACGATGATTCGCAGGGGGCAGCCCGACTTGTGAATCTTAGGGAGCCCATAGGCTCTCGGCAGTACCCCCTCCGAACAATTCAACGACCTGTATGTCGTTTCGGATATGTAATCTAAGTTTTTCGACCTTGTAAGCAATTCATGCAAACTGTTGATAATTCTTCTGGTGGGATCCTTCTTTACTCTAATGTAAGTATTTGTATCACCAAGGAGGACCTTCATTTTTTCCAAATAAGATGTCTTTTCTAAGGCGACCGTTATATTGCCCTTATCGGCTCGCGTAAAAATGATATTAGGATTATCGCGTATAAACGGTCTCGCTGCTAGGGACGCGCCCGAGAGCTCCTTATCAAACAAAGATTCTTCAGGGTTGCAACTGGCCAACTTATTAACAATTGCCGACGACCTCTGGCGAACCAAAGGCCGAACGCCAACTTCCACTCTGTCGATACTATATTCTATATTTTTGATAAATTCCATAAGAACTCGATTTTTATTCTTACTTGGTAAACAAAAATTGTCGCCCAGTTGCAAAACTCCCTGTATTTCTAATGGAATATCTGTTGAGGAAAGGTTTTTAAACCACTTCTCCCTGATGTGCAAAGGGGAGACTGTGTGGTTGTCAAAGGATAAGGGGTTCAAGTTAATAGTAAAGGAGGAGGAAGTAGAAGGAGCGTTTAGAGGTGTGAAGGAATATTCGGAACCCCCGGACGGTCGCGCCCGACACCCGTTAAACGGGATCAATGACGCGCCAAGATTAACGCCTCCCTGTTGATCACGTGCCACAGAAAAATATTGGGCTGGACGAATATTAGCTCTAATCAATTGTTCTTTTTTTGGCAATGAGCCAATTTAATTTCTTATCCAGTCTGCTACTTTCACTCACAAAGTGGAAACGAAGAGACCTGTTTTGTAATGCGCACGCTACGTGCCAGTCTGCAACCATGCGTACGCATCGCCTGAATACGCCTATGAGCATCACAGATCTCTACGTGTGTCATACTTTTGGTAAACCGATCAATAATATGATTCAACTTATTTATTGATCTAAAATGGTACAGATTGTTTTTGTAACATGCACCTCGGTCTAAGTGCGACGGTGTAATGTTGTAGTTGAGGCAACTTTTTAGAAATTTAATCCCCAATCTAAATTTTGAAATAGACTTCTGTAAGTCAATCCACTTCTTCATATTCTTAACCACGTCGTTACCAAAATTAAATTTAATGAATTGGAAAAATGTTACGGGATGCATAGTTTCAGTCAGCGTATAAATAATAAGTCAACAATGTAGGCTCCCTGCATTGATAAATTACAAATTTGTTATTCCAACAAATTTGTTTTTAGTATTTGCGTACCTACACCCTACGCGTGGCTCCATATAGCCTCCTTCTGAATTTGTAATTTAACAATAAATTAAATAATAAAAACAATAAAAATCAGTGTATGATTTGGCTATGAGAGCATTAGCGCAGTTAGTGAGGCGCAGTATATTTTCAAAAACAAAGTATATTTAGATATTACATATATGTGTAATAATAGCGAACGTTTCGGCTCATTTTTTGAGCCTCTATCAGCGCAAATTACAAAAAATTCTTAATTTAAACAATACGAATAAAGGGCAAACAAATCACCGGGTTGAGATCAATTAGAGTCATAAATGTATACTGGTATGGTGATAGAGGATGTTAGTATTATTCTCTCCAAGCGTCCAAGAAACGGTTTCTTTTTTTTGTTGTTAGATTCGAAACGAGATATTCAAATTCAATGTGGCCGCATCTAAGAGTTGAGGGTGACAGTATTATCCAGCGATCAAACTTCACTGTTGCAATTATATCCAAAGATAAAACAAGACTTACAGATTTATAGATCTCGATTACGACGAGAAACGTATAATGTCATAATTGGTGTCGGGTGGTGAAATCAGATGTGAGAATGTGATTGTTCTTTCACTTACAAAGACTAACATACGACTGACATCTCGTACGGTTAAAGTCAGAAAAGTGGATGTCAAGATGAAAAAACCAAACCAAACGAACAAACATTTCAGAGAGTCAAATAAATAGAGGGACAAAATTTAGGAGAGTCATGATTAGAAGGCAAACAATAAGGACATTAGATCTGTGAAAATAGAAAAAATATGATGAAAAAAGTCAAAGTTTCGGCAAATCAACTACTTAAAAAAGAAATAACAATAAAGACGTTAAAATTGTTAAAAATAAAAATTAAAAAAATTAAAAAAGTTTTTTATCAAAAACGAGGACGGGATATTTAGAATAATTGGACGTGTCGCGGTCAAATTGTTTTAATTTATAGTTTAGGAAGTTTATCAATTAACGTCGAATAAGTATTTGGTAGGAGTTCTGTGTCCGTCTGTAAATTTATGCTGTTCGTTTGTCTCTTTATAAACATCATTTCAGAAATGAGTCTTTTTTCTAAGATAGGTTCTTTATCTAAGATTTGCACTTCCTCCCATCTGAAGTCATGATCGTAATCGAGTCTATGGTCCGTATTTATAGTCGTTTGTCAAATCTCAAGAGCGTAACGGTGAGATACTCAGATTAAAGTAAAGATCAACTGAGACTTTATTCACCTGAGAAACGTAACGATTACTCACGTGAAATTCGTCTTGAGATTCAAAATATTGATTAAAGCAGCGATACGCGCTTGTTTGAAAATAACCTTTTTAAAAATCAAAGTGAGTACAAAAGTGTCAATATGTCATCGACACAAAAGAAGAAAAATTTTACTTCTTTTGAAAAAAAATTTTCAATGGAGTGCATGATAAAATATAAAAATATAATAGAAAATAAAAAAACTGATGGAACTTCTATAAAAGCCAAACAGGAAGCATGGCTGAAGATAGCAGCTGCTTTCAATGCTAGCACTTTCATTAATGAAAAGGTAATTTTAATATAATTTACAATAAATTTATAAAGTAATTAATTATTTAGTTGCGCGTACACGTGTATGTGCATATTTACAATGTATAGTTTTACACCTTTCTCTCTTTTCCTTTCCCTCTTTCTCTTTCACTGTGTGTGCGTGTATGTGCGTATTATTTGAATGATTTTTTTACATATAGGCTACAGATAAGCAATTGCAGCGCTTATGGCTAAATTAAAAACAGCGACAACGAAGCGAGTTATCGAAAGAGAGACAACATCGAATTGCCACTGGTGGTGGTGAAGCTATTGGAGATGCGAAAATAAATCCACTAATTGAAATTTAAAATTTTTTCCTAACTTAATTGTAGAAATTCCGTCAGAAAATGATTCTGACAGTCTTCAAACTGCTCTGAACGTAAGAATAAATGTTTACTAATATTAATAATGTTTATCAATGTACAATTAGATATTATTATATTATAGCTAATAAATCAATTATTTTATTTGATGATACTGTGCCAAGTGTTTCGATTGAAGAATCTGAAGATGGAGGTATTATAAATTATTTAATATTACTTAATACGATACACACACATACACACAACATTTCTATATTATTAATATATTTTTTTTTTAATAGATATGGAACTTTTGAAACTAGACTTGACACCTTCTGAAATCATAGGTACTGTATTTAAATTATTTAATATTTAACATTTATAATAAATGAATAAATAAATAAATATATATATATATTTACAACGTACCAAGCAAAAATTCGTGCCCCGTGCACAAGTATTTAATTCCAAAGAAAAATTAAATTTCGTTGGAATCAACGCACCGAAATCCGCGTACGGCTCCGATATAGCCTATTTAATTCTGAATTTATATTTATATTTAATTTTTAAATATTAAAATTTTTTATTGTTAGATATGGAACCGACCACGAAAACCGAAACAGATGAAACAGATGATTTAAGACATTCTTCAATAAATAAAGAACTTAACTTGACACTTGCTAAAGTCATAGGTAATTAAATTATTTAATATTTATAATAATTAATAATTATTTAATATTTATAATAAATGAATAAATTATATAAATATAAATTATATAAATTATGTGTATATATTGTGACCTTTATTTATTTGCGAGAAATCTCGATCACACCCAGAAGGGTCGATCGTCTAACCCAAGGTCTCCCTTCGACGCTGCCTTTCGGGAGTTTCAAAAATTTTACTTTCGATGCCTCGAATGTTCGTGGGCGCCAGGCGTGATCTGTCGCACCGCTCCAATAAAAGAATCGTGAATCACGAATATCCCTATACGGATCTTAATTCGACGTGGAACTCCCCGAGAGATAGCGACGGAAAAGTTTCGCGGCAGCTCAGATTACAGGAAAGGGGTTCGAGGTCGCGGCGCAGGATACGAAAATAATTGGACACTCGATATAGAAAAAAAAGTAATTTAATATAGATTGGGGAAAACCCAATAAAAAAAAATATATGGTAAGGATTAGTACGGGGCCAATTATGTAGTGCAATCGACATGGGAGATTGATCCCCGATAATTCACGGCGAGGGGAGAGCCGTCAATCACACGATGTTAGCGGTCCTTGGAATGCTTGGCGACGTTGCTTAAAGTCGCGCGCGGGATCGAAGTCGGGGTCAAGGCAAGGGGACTCGTCGATCTCGAATCCGGCGGACGATATCCCGATTAAGAAACTTTCGTGCGCGGAGTCTAACCGGATTCCGGCAACGAATATTTTCGGTAGTATCGGCAATCGCCTGGCTTTAACCCGCGACCGTAATCCAATTCCCAAGCCTATATACTGGCACTTGACGGCGGCAGTTTCGCTGAATTTTATAAAGCCGCTCTCCCCCCGCGTTATCTAGAGATTTACAAGCAATTTTTCGCGAACAATAATTAGGACGAGCGACGTGCTCGACTACGCGAAACACGCGGCGGCGTGTCCGATTACATGCCACGGACGCGTGGCTCGCTCGGCTCAGGGAATTCAATGGATACAAAAAAATAACTGTAAATAAAGAAACAAAGAGAATACCTTGGGCGTCACGCCGAAGGTTTCCGCCTGAGTTATAGACAGAAATTACTCATAGGAAATTCGACTTAGATAGTCTCAATATAACGCCGATACATTAATTCCTTAATATTAACCTAACATCTTAATCGCGATTACGAGCTCACCGGGATGTGACTGATTCAATGTATATAATTCTCGGTACCGGGACTACACTATGTTCGAGCTCGGACTGTTGGCGATTTCATATGAGAGAGAGTATGCGAACCACCAAAAAGAAAAGGCTCAGACGCGTCGCAGTACCGCGAGGCCACGTATCGATATCGTGTAAATTACATTATTCTCGCAAAAAAAACGCCCGTAGGGGCGGCAACGAATTACGCGGTGGCCTGTCTTTTCCGGCCTTACACGTCCGAACCGGCTACCTTATTACTTTACGGCTGGAGGGTGACGACGCCGTCGCACCGGTATCTCTCCGCGTCCGTATCTCGTCCTTCGTGATACGCTCTGGATTTACTCGTCACAGGACCTCTACTCTCCACGTACGCTCGCCGAACAGTGACGAGAGGGAGGCCCGCAGGAGACACGCCGGCGACTTACTTGTCAATTAGGCCACGTGTGGCGCTATTGGGTGTCAGGGACGTCGCGCGGTCGTTTAATCCGGCCGGCGCGGGTCTTCCCGATTTTTCTGGTCCCCGTATCTTTTCCTCTCGGGTCACCGAGGTTGATTTGGCTGGGCAGCGTACAGCGGACCCGTTCCCGCTTCCCGGGGCTCCGGATGTCCTCCTCGTCGAGTCCTTGATCGATTTTGGATCGCATCCGGCCCCGGGCGCGGGGTTTGCAGCGGGTCTCTCGCCGTCGCCTCTGTGGGGCTCCTGCGCGTGTTACGCTCGGAGTGGCCTTCCCCATGTGATCTCCTCGGTTTCTGTGGGACGAAAGGTCTCTTTTAAAGGGCGGCAGCGTCGATTCCTTTTATGGTTGGATTACCTATTTATTTATTTTCTTATCTCACCTAGCGTGCTCCGTGTAGGATGTGGCCTCCTCTCGTCCTGGCTTCTCCCTCGTCTCGCCTCCGCCTCCGGATGGGATCTCGTCTCATCTCCTCCAGCCGCTTCTTATCGCTAATTATTCAACTTATCGGATAATACTACGCGGAATGAGGGCAGCGGAATCGCGTCCGATTCCGCGCTCGGTTCGCTCGCTCTCTCTCTCTTCCGTTATACGGGAGGAGAGCAGAGGTCTCTGGGACCCTCCCGACCGGGCCTTTCGGCCCTTGTGACTGACAATCAAAATATGTCACGTCACAATATATATATATATATGTATATATATATATTATACATACATACATACATACATATAGATGTGTGTGCATTATATTTAATTTTTAATTATATTTTTAATCATATTTAATATTTTTCAATATTAAATTTTTTATTATTAGATATGGAACCGATAAAGAAAAACAAAATAGATTTAACACCAAGAACTTTTTCAAAGCGTCTCCAATTTCAACGTAACAGAAGATAATATATGAAGAAAAAAAAAGTATTATTTTAGAAAACGAAGCGGAACAAAGATTATTATTATTAAAACTTGAGAAAAAATTAAAAGAAGAACAAATTTTTAGAAAAGCAGAGAGAAGCTAGAGCACGGGCAGATATTGCAGAATTAGAATTAGAAAACTTAAAAAAAAAAATTATTTATCTAAAAAAGTTAATTTAAATGTTAATGTTATTAATATTATTATATATATAGATAGATAGATAGATAGTCTTTATTCGGCGTCCCCTAAGGGTTTGCCTAGGAGCTTTAGGGTAGCTCCAACCCATTACAATCTCCCTTCTTCCACCTGGCCACTTGCGACCTCACAATATCTCTAAAATACACATACAGAATTATTCCATCTTCTCTCCTCCTTCTCTCCTCTCATCCAGACTCATCCTTCCTTCTCTCTTATCTCCTGTCTTACTCCGTCTCCTTCAACGTGTGCTCCTTCCTCTCCAAGTCCCCTTTCCTTTACATATAAATCAAAAACTTAAACATTTAAACATAGACCTAACCATAACCATTCTCCCTCTGCGCCATCTCCTCCCGGGCCTCTGTTTCCTATTCCTTCTCCTCTCCTCCGTTCCTCTCTCCCTCACCCTTTTACACAATTTTTCTCAATCCCCTAACCTGGCCAATTGGAGACCTCACAATAATCTCACCTAACCTCCCTTACCCTTTTCCCCTCTCCCCTCTTCCTCTACTCCACTTCCTCTTTATCCTCATCCCCCCTCCTACACTACTCCAACCCTCCCCCCTCCTCCGCCTCTCCCCTTATCATCTCCCTACCTTTATCTTTTGACCCACTCTCCTCCCTCGCTATCCCACCCCCATTCCTCCCCGTCTATTTCTATCTTCCTATTCCATACCCTTACCGCCTTCCCTTCCCATTCCTCCTCTCTCGCCCATTCTAACAATTTCCACCTTATTCTCCTCTCCTCCATCGTCAAATCCTCGTCTATGCCGACTCCCCACTTTCTCCTAAAATCCCACTTTCTCTCTAACAGCTTTTCCCTATCCTTCTCTTCCTCCAATTCCACTATCAGCACTTTCTTCCCTCTTTCCCCCGTTCTCTCTCTCTCTTTAACTTCCCTCACCTTCACCTCCTTTCCTACTGCCCATGCCATCAACCATTCCATCATCATTCTTATTTCTTCCTCATCTTCCCCCTCTATCCCTCTCCAAATTATATTCTTTTTCCTAATTCTTCTCCTCTCTATCTCCTCTTTCCTCTCTCTCTCTCCTCTTTTTGCCTTCCCCCTCCCTCTAATCTCTTCTTCCTTTCTACCGCCCCCCCTTCCCACTTCCTCCCTATCCTATCCTCCTTTCCACCCTCTTCCCTCCCCCTTCTCCTTCCTTTTTCTCTCCATCTTCCCTCTTTATCTCTTTCCCCCCTTATCCTTTCTCCTAACTTCATCCTCTTCCATCAACTTGCACCACCAGTCCCTCCTAATTCCCTCCGTATTACCCCACGCCCCTCTCTCTACGCTTACTTCTCTCCTTTTCGCCCTCCCGACTCTTTCCTCCTCCCTACTATCCCTTTCTGTCTTACTCCTCATTCCCCCCTCACTCCCTTTCATCGTTTTCCCTTCCCCTTTCACCTTCCTCCCTCTCACCACCCCCCTCTCGCCCTCGTCCGATGTCCTCTCTCCTCCTTCCTCCTCGACCTCCTCTACCTCGTCTCTCTTCCCTTCTCTCTTCTTCCTGCCAGCGCTTACTTTCTTCTCTCTTCTTCCGCTCTCCTCCTTCCCCGGCATATCTCCTCCTCTCTGCCTTTTGCTCACACACCCTTCTCCTTCCGCCACCTCTTCCCTTCGTTGCACTGCCTCATTCCTGCCATCTTCCATCCGCTCTCCTCCGACTCTTCTCCCGTCCTCTCCCGCTGTTCCTTTTCTTTCTTCCATTCTTTCCTCACTTTCCTCCTCTTTCCTCCGCTCTCCTTTTACCACATCGCTCCACCTCCCGTCCTCTCCGCTCTCCAACTCTTTCTCTTTGCACTCCTTTCTCCCTTTTCTCCTTTCCTCTTCCCTACTCTCCTCCCCTTGCATGCTCATCCTCCATAACCTCTCACTCGCCTCCATTCTCTCTAACCTTTTCTCCACTCCTCTTCTCCTTTCCTCCTCCACATTCTCCCTCTCCGCGTTCCTCTCCATCATCTTCAACATCCTCTCCATCATCCTCCTCATCTCCTTTATCTCTCTCACACCGTCTTTTATCCACTCCATCATTCCGCTACCACTCTATCCAACCAACTCCGTATTAACACTGCTACCGAACTGTACCACCTTCTCTCTTCCTCTGGCCTTTCTCTACTTCTATACTGTTACGCACACGTGCCACTGTTCCAACCACCTGTTTCCGCTCTCTCTGCCGCTATCATGGCGCCCTCGATCCTGCACGTGTCTCTCCTTGCTACATCCAGCGCCCTCTCTGACAACGCCTCTTCTCCATACTACCGCTCTCTATCTTATCCTCCTTTTACCGACGCTTCTCCTTATCCGCCACGTCATCCTTCCTCATCCCGTACCTATCTTTCCTTCTTTTCCACACTCCAATTTTCCTTCCGCCAGTGCACCTCCGCCGTTCCATCCTTTTCTTTTCCTTCGCGGCCACTCACTTCATTTCTCCCAAGCCATCTCCTCCACACCCATTTTCCTCCTCACTATAACGCCACCACTTCTCACCTAAACTCGGAGCACCGACCGTCACCTGTCACTACTCCAACGGCCATCTTTCCTCCTCCAATATTATTATATATATAATTATATAATTATATTTATGTATGTTTAACCAAATACTCAATTTATTGTACATGTTTAATTATAATATTTAATTATAATAATATTTATAATATTTAATTATAATTATAAAAATATTTAATTATAATAATAATTATAATAAAAGTGTTTTAATTAAAATATATACAAATAATTAAAACATAACATAACGCTTTAAGTAAAATGTGTTTGAATTAATGCTTGGCGGATAGCCATACCTTCTCCTGGACGCGGTGGTATCGGATTTATTGGTATGGGCAATTCAAGAGGCAAATTATTCTCAATTATTAAAACATCTTTAAGTATAAAAGCAATATTATGTAAAACTGCACAAGCAACTATTATGTTGCATACTGTTTCCAATTTATTCCCCATTCCTCGGCTCAAACATGGAAATCTTCTTTTCCAAATTCCAAACATACGCTCTACAACATTGCGAGCTTTAACATGAGCGCGATTATATCGTACTTTTGGAATTGTCTGAGGATTTAATATGGGAGTATAAAGATATGGTAGACTGGGATAACCATTATTACCAAGTAATGCACCTTCTAATTCTCTTTGCATGTACTTCATATTTACACGAGACATATTAAATATGCGGCTATCATGTGTGCTAACAGCCCATCGGGCTACGATATCTAAAAATTCTCCTCGAGGTCCAGCTACAGCTTGTACATTTATTGAAAAAAACGATTTTCTATTTCGGAAAGCTTCATGAAATTGTTGGCCTGGTGTATTAACAATTTTGATGTGTGTACAATCAATAGATCCATCGATTCTTGGTATTCCATTCCAGCCTCCGTGTCTGCCCAATTCTTGATACATATGCCAATTTCTTTCAATTTCTTCACGTGTACTTGGAAATTTAACGAAAGTCCGACGCATACCGGCAAGAAGATTTGATACATTACGAATAATATTTGAAACGGTAGCTTGAGAAATTCCTTCTAAATCATCACATACTATCTATAGAAATACAAATTTATATGTAAGAATATATAAACAGCATTTAAATCTGGATATAGAAATATATTTAAAAAAGAATTAATTAAGCTAACTTGAAAGGATGCTGTAGCATAAAATCGGAGACATAAAAGAAGCTGTTTAATTGGTGATATTGGAAGACCTCTTCTTGATGGTTTGCGAAGAGGCTCTATAATTTGAGGAAGAATGTAATACATTACAGATTCTTTTCGAAATCTGTATCGCTTGATGAATTCATTTTCAGACCACCATTCGAAGGGATTTCGTCCATCTCTAATATAACGCTTTGGTAAACGTTTGTGCAATTCATCATATATATCATATTGATCATAAATATCATATTGATCATAATTATCAATCCAATTCATTTTAATTAACCTATAAACTGTCAAAAAAATTAATTACATGATTTATTTTTTTATTATTATAAACACTTTTAAATTGCAATTTCACGTAAGTAATCGTTACGTTTCTCAGGTGAATAAAGTCTCAGTTGATCTTTACTCCAATCTGAGTATCTCACCTGATACGCTCTTGAGATTTGACAAACGACTATAAATACGGACCTATGTTCGGTGATAACAGAACGATTTGTGGTATTCCTTCTAATGTGATTACGGTGTTCTTTTATTCTTGTCTGCAATTGTCTGCAAGTTTGGTCCACGTAGGAAGCATTGCAATTTTTGCAATCTATTTTGTAAACTATGTTGCTGTGATTTTTATTTTCCAAGGGGTCTTTATGAACTTTTATAAAATTGTTCATCTTGTTAAGGCCACTATATGCAATTCTGGCATTAATTTTTTTCGCGATAGTTTTGAATTGTACAAAGATAATGGGAACATAAGGTATGACAAAGAAAGAATCCCACTCCTCGCCCTGCTTACAAATAGTATTTTCCCTATTAGCATTATTGTTAAATACAATGTGTAATAGGTTGTGTATCATTTCAAAAATAAAACTCAATGAATAGCCATTGCTTAATAGAATTCTAATGCATAATTCCAAGTTTTTTTGGTGATATTGCGGGTGAGATAAAAGTATTGCTCTGTCAACAAGACCTATAATTGTACCTCGTTTTTGGCATTTAGGGTGTTGTGAATAAAAGTTTAGGTATCTACCTGAAAAAGTCGGTTTGTGAAACCAGTCGAAGTTAATGTAATTATTCTTTAGAATTAACGTTAGATCCAGGAAGTTCAATTTACCCGCAACCCCGATCTCCATGGTAAATTGAAGTCGAGGATGAAAAGAATTGAAAATTGTTAGTAAATGGTTGTAAAAAGAAGGAGGAGCTACAAGTATGATATCATCAACATATCTCATGTAGAAAGGAGTGAATTTGAGCGTTTCCAAAGCTTTGTTTTGAAGGTCTTGCAAAACGATATCAGCAATGATAGGCGAAAGCGGTGAGCCCATGGGAGTACCGAATGTTTGTTTGTAGACTACATCATTAAAGACAAAATAGGTTCAATCTAATATGAATTTAACAGCTATTAAAAATTCATTATGTGAAACGGGGCACTTTTTTGTGATAAATTGCTATCTTTTTGAGACACTATCCATTGCCAGATCTATTGGGATATTTGTGAAAAAAGATATTACATCTAGAGAAATTAAATTCATGTTGTCATTAATATATGTATTTGATAGTTTGTTAACTACTTCAAAAGAAATGTGTATTGGGTTTTGGAAAATTGTTGTACATGATTTTATGAATGAAGGATGATAGGTTATACAATGTGTGGCGGTACACGCCACACGGACGCAGTAATGCGTCCCGCAATATAGCATGTCAGCGCCGAGTACCGAGCGCCGCCGCTACGCGGCGCGCGCCAAATTAGCTCTCCCGTGAGCCAAAGCCGCGCGGGCGGCTACATACATACCGCGCGCCGAGTACCGGGCACCTCTGCTAGGCGTCGCACGCCAACTTTTGCTTTCCGCAATTAAAAGTTAACGCGAAGAGAATATAAGAAGGCCTCCTGCGGAGTTAATTATCTCTCGCTGCCCACGAAAAATAATTATTTTCGGCAGTGGCGCTTAGCCGCCGGTATTCTACAAGAAGAGTACAAAAAGACAGCAAGACGTCTTGCAAAAAGAAAAATCTCGCTCCTCTGCGAATAGAGAAGATCATCGGTCGCCGACATACTCGGCCGACGCCGCTGCATCTCCTCTGTAACAAGAGGAAGTCGAGCAACTCTCCAACAGGCGCCAAACGCCCTGAAACCGGCGCACCCTCGCCTACTACAGGCGCCAAACGCCCCGAAGCAGGCGTACTCCCGCCTTGGTCCGGCGCCAAGTGCCATATCTACAGCGTCTCCTCGCCTTTACCCGGCGCCAAACGTCGCAGCTCCGGCGTACCTCCGCCTTCCTCAGATGTCAAGCGCCACAGGACTCCCGTGGACAAAACCGCACCCAAGCGGCAGCGCAGCAGCAACAACAAGCGTCCAAGGACAAACGAGAAGGACGTGCATCAGGTAGAATCCAGGGAACGATGTCGCATGCCGACTCCTGTGCCCGATACCACGGACACCTTGGAGCTACACCCGCTGTCGCCTATTGTCTTGTCCTCGACTGAGAATAGCCCGAGGCATCCGCCAACTCCTAGGGCCCTCCCGGAGAAATTGCCACTGAAGGACGTGTATCTGGGGTGGCGTCTCCGCCCCTGGGACTCTCCGCCAAAAAGCCCGGTGGTCGTAGAGAAAGAGACGCGGGAACAATCCACGCAAACCTGCGAGGCCAACCAGCAGACCGAGGAACACGGTACGCAAACGACGGTGACTCCTACCAAGTAATCTAAGGACCAATCGACGCAAACCAGAAAGCGCGGGGGACAGAGGAAGTATATCCCCGCGCCAGACAATTATAAATATACACTGATACGTCCACCGATGTAAATATGTGAATAGTAATTATAAACCATGTTCATTTAACCTCCGAGTCAACGATTATTCTCTCCTTCTGCGTCTCATACCTAATCCCTATCGATCCACCCCAGCGAAACGCGCTATACAATGGACTATTTAGAGAGGAAACTATTATTTGGAACAGACAATTTGGTTTATGGATTTTCGGAAGACCATAGGCTCTCGGCAAATTCCCATCGCTACAGTACAGATATCTATACGTAGGCCTTGAAATGTAATTAGCATTCTTCCATCTTGTCAACAAATCGCGTAAGTTACTTGTTAATTTATTAATCGGGCTTTTTTTAAAAATGATATACGTGTTAGTGTCATTAAGTAATATGTCTATTTTTTCATGATATTTATCTCTGTCGAGGGCGACCGTAATGTTCCCTTTATCTGCGCGTGTTAATATTAAATTTGGGTTCTCGTTCATAAATTTTTTTGTATGGAGTACTAATTGGTGGATTTGTGTGTTAATTTTGTTATTTGAGGCATTGTATGATGGAAAGTTGTTAATTAAACGTGTGGTATGGTTTCTGATTTCTATTTGATTCGTGTGTGGTAGTTTTTTTATATTGTTCTCGATACTTTTTATAAATTCAGTTAGTTTAGTATTATCAGTGGTCGGAAGGTTGAAATTTTCTCCCAATTGTAATAGGCTTTGGATCTTGGGTGGAATGGTAGTAGATGACAAATTGATAAACCATTTGTTGTTTATGTCTGTGATGGAATGTTTGTGGTCATTAAATGATAAGGGTCCAATTTGATGCCTATTTCAATATATTCTTTATTCGGAGGTGAATTATATTAATTAAACGAAAAATTTGTTTTTTTCTTTCTTATGAAATCTGCAATGATATTGTATTGGTTTAATGTTATTTAATGTGTTCTTATTTTTTGTCAGCAAGAATTTATATTTTTTGTCAAATTTTAAAAATTGATTAAATAAAAGTATTTATTGTTAGATGGCCAAAAGTTAAATGAAATATTTTGATGATTTATATTTCACCAAATTTTTGGTCAATCTAACTAAATAAATACTTTTATCAATACGTTTTATACGATTATATGCATACGATTTTATATTTATTATTTATTTTGAATCACCAGATTGTGGAAAATGGCCGAATAGAATGATTAGCCAGATAATTACCGGATAGATAAAAAAGTAAAGTCGGTTGGGCTGGATACCGGATATTTACTTGATATGTGGCATCCCTATAAACTCTAATTGTAAAAATAATATTACATAATATAATAAAATATTTTTAATCAAACCCTATAATTTTTTAACTTGCCTCAACATAAAATTAAGAAAATTTAAAGTTGCATATTATTTCCAAAATTACCACCGACGTCAGCTTCATCCAAAGCGCAAATCCAATCGTACAACCTCTACATGGTGAACTTTTGGTGAAGCTGATATTGGTAGTAATTTTGGAAATGATATGCAATTTTAAATTTTTTAAATTTTATGTTGAGACAAATTAAAAAATTAGGTTAGAAATTGGGGAAAAGATTTTTCTGCCACAGATTGTACTTTTTTAAATTTTTTATCAAAGCAAATCAAGTTTTTTAAATATATTGTACGCATCGATCATTTTTTCGAAATTTGAACATACAGATCACTATAAAGAAATTATCACAGCAAGTCTATGATTTTTCGTCTTTGGGGTACTAAGAGACACAAAAATTTAAGCCCATAAAATTTTTTTAGTTACCTTGAGTAATTTTTTTCGAAATTTAAACAAAAAAGAGAAAACTCGCGAATTTTTTCGTTATTTTCATCTATTTGTAAAAAAGTTCACGAATTAAAAAAAAATTCGGCCACTATATCATACTATAAAGCAAAGATTCAGCTTTAAGAATCCAGTTTTAAAATTGCTGTATGATGATTTTTAACGGAGTTATGAACGAGCAAAGTGAAAATGACTACTTTCTCTTCAATTCTCGATAACTTGATAAGGAAAAATCAAAATTTAAATTTTAAAAAATAATTTTGCAGGGAAAACTTCAGGCTTTAACGAGAAAAAGTCAAAAAATTTTTTCAAATTATTTTATGCATACGATACGTCTACAAAGTGAGAAGAAAATTTTCCATTTCGTTAAGTTCGTTGTATTCTGTATATAAAAAATCCAAGAATTTAAGAAAATGAAAAACAGCTGTGACCTTTCGGAAGTAAAGATTTCAAGCTTTAAAACCCTTTTTTAGAATTTAAATTCTCATGTTTTGAAACAAAGTTATAGCTATTTAAAATTTGCCTATTCTTTAGACAATTTTCTTTGATTCCTTAATTATTTTGCGGAGTGTATATTATAGGTAATATTATTGATAATAGATAAAAATATATTAATATTTTAAATAATCGATTTATATTGACTACAATTATTAAAGATTTGTTTTATTTATAAGATATATAAATAAAAAGAAATGTATAAATTTTAAAAAATGTTTCTTCTCTCCGTAAATACTATATCTGTACTATTATTGTAACTATAGTTAATCAATTGTGTTGAATATATTTGATAATCTTATTATAATCTTATTATTATCATATATATATATATATATATATATTGCGACGACTTTTTCCTTCCGATTCGCGCACGGCAAACCGGACGGATGGAGCCGAATCGTCTACAAAAACGAGACAGATATATTTGTTAATTAATTTGCGCGTGTGAGCTAAGGTGTCGGTCGCTCCGCGCGTACCGCAGCGGAGACAAGGGCCGTAATTACTACTCAACGATGTCTAGGGCGCCTGACACGATCTTTCACGTGTCAATCCGCGAAATAATCCGACGCGAAATCTTGGCCGAAAACCCGCTACGGGCCGGTCAGCTCTCCTAACGGTAGAGGGGCAGGGTAGTGTTGCCGCGAAACCAATAGATTCGAGAATATTAAAATCGCGAATGTTAAACGCAGGAGTTACCACTTATGGGACGAGACGAGACACGAAATAAATGACTGGAGATGATTAATACGATTAATAATAGGAATTTATTGTAAAAAGAAAATAACATAAATTTGTTAACGAAAAATTGATAAAACAGAAATATAAAAGCAATAAAAGAAATTAACAAGTAATAGGCCGAATGCGACGGAAACATCAATCCGTTCAACAGTAATGATAATTTTTCGGTACGAGAATGTAATGAAGAAAATACGATGCTAGGGCTTCAAATAATATTAACGGTAATGTTAACTTACAAAAATTATTAAGACAATAATAACCCAATGGACTAACAATATTCACGCGTAATCATAACCATAATAAGCAGACGAAATTCACTAATTAGACTTAAGACGGCGAACCGTAAGAGTGACATAGGCTCTCGCGCCGCAATCTGATATCCTTGCGACGGCCCGTGGTCGGTACCTCGCTCTCTTTCTCACTCTCACGTTCGCGCTCGCGCGTGATCTCTCTCACTCTCGCTCTCTCTCGCCGATTGTCGCGAATATTCTATATTCTTCACGAGCGCTTATAATCAAATCGACATTACTTCCGCGATCTGACTCTCACACGACAAAGGCTCTCTTTTGAACACACAACGCAATTAGACACAGACGCGACAACGCACAGTCGCGATACGCAAACCCGACCGAATCCCGGAGAGACGATAATAACGCGTACTTTAATCTACGGACTGACGGTCTCGGAGGCTCTCGCCACTTAACGTCGATCGCTCGCAAACACTAAAGCACAAAAGGTCGGGCAGAGCCCTCGCGAATTTCGCTAATCTTAAGTTTCACCAAAAGCTCGCGACGACGTTAGAGTGGCTAAGGCTCGGACGTACAAGAACGTGATTAATAGTAGTTACACGGGTGACCTCGATACGAAAATCTCTCTCCGTGGGCACCTCTGCGTCTCCGGTAACTCGAAATCTCGTTAGCCTCGAGATCAGCTGACGCTCGGTAACGGGCACGCACCACGTAGGACAGGCAGCACAAGAGTGTCGGATCTACTGCCCTGAATCGATATCGGGACTCAATCCTGCGCGAAAGGGGTTGCGCGGACGCCCACCCAATTATCGTATCGCACGACTTATCGCCGTCGCGCGGTTTACGCACGGCCGTACTTAGGGCAACAGCGCCAGTAGTAATACTATGCCGGTTCTAACCCAGGTCCTCTGAGGGGGGTGCGAGGCGCGGGGGGTTCTCGGCGGCGAGGGGTATGACGTCACGCGGGGCGGGGGTATCTCGGTGGCGCGGGGGCTGACGTCACGCGGGTGGAGGGGGATGTTTCGACAAAGGAGGGGGAGTTTTCTGAGTGCAATATTTGTAGATGGTATCTTTACGACTTTTTTATGAGGGGTCTTAGACATTTTCCCCAAAAAGGTATAGAACAAGCGCCGATGATTGACAATTTTGTACCCTCGTTAATATAATTTTATTATGGAAGCGCCGATGTCCGGCTGCTCGAACTTGTCAACGGAGCGTTCTAGAATCCATAAAACTATGTTTCTCATTTTATGGACATTTTATCATTAAGATATTCTTTTGTGGAAATTTAGGAAATTTTGAGGGGGATGAGGCTGCGACGAACATGTCGAAACGTTATTTATAGGTGAAAATGTAAAAGCGTTGACGTTCGGCAGCTTTGTACCCTCGCGGAAAATCTCCCATAAACGAGTGCGAAACATCTTCCTTAATATTTTTTAAGGAAAAATTGCGACGTATCGGCGCCAACGTTCGGCTGCTCGAATTTTTATAAACAGATAGCGCTCGATTTTATTACTATGATATTCCTTTGCGATAATTTTGAGAGGGATAGGGCTGAAGCTTATGGAGAGTGGGTCTCCGCGTCAAAAAGTCTTTAGCATTCGACGAGTTAAAGTGTCCTATGCGAAGTGTCAGTGGCACAGTGTAGTGAGTTAAAGAGAAATGGAAAATAATAATTTCGAGAGAATATTAGACGAGTCATCTGATGAAGATCACGAGTTGTCGGATAACAATGTAGACGAATCTGACGAAGATCATTGTTGTTGAGTGACAGTAATTATATTAGTGATCGCAGTGAGGACCTTACGGATATTCACGACAAGGTAGTATCTAATTCACAAATTCTTGCGCTAAACGGACGTACAAAAGTTTGCGCCATATACTTTTATTATTCTACGGGTGGTGCTCTGGCTTTATGTACTTCATGTATGATCTCTATTCAAGATTTCGGACACATGTATGCTGTACGAAAGCATGTGATTAAATTACACAATGCAGTGGATTGTCGATGGTGTTGCTATTGTAGAAAATCATTGTGTCAGATATTTCCATGTGATATGTGTCCTATTTGCACAAAATAAACTTTTGGAGATTGTGCTGGGACACTTAAAGTGAGAATTCTACAAGTGTTGTGAAAATGGCGAGTCAGAAAAAATCGAAGGTGTCTTCGGTGGTACAGTTTCTACGAAATCGTGAACTCGGTGTACAGAAACCCCAAACAAAAGATTTGGCCCATTTTATAGAAATTCATGAAGATATTTTAAGAACAACTGGCGGTTTATCTAAATGCTTCAGAACACACAACAATATCAAATGCTTTCGACGTCGCTATAAAAGCTGTGTGGTTTACTTTAAAGGATCTGAGGACCCATATATTGGTCGAATGGATATGCCATCACCATCGGCATCATGCGAATCATCGGATTATGATTTTTCGGACCAAGATATTGAGGAACCATTATAATTTTTCAGACCGAGATATTGAGGAACCATATTCTCCCTAACCTGTCATGGAGGCAGTATGTAATACTTGTAAGTATTTATTTAAATAAATTAAAATATTTATAAATTAATAAAAAAAAATTTTCTGTTATGCAGAAGGGACCCCTTGCTGTCCCATAATGGTCCTCTACCGCCTCGCTGCCACCGCCCCACCACCTCGCAGCCGCTGCTCAACCGCTTGCCGCCGACGCATTAAAAATTTTTATATTTTGTTTTTTAAATTTATATTGTTTATCTATTTATCTTATTATTTGTATTTTTCTTATATATTCATATTATATTATTATATTTTTTATATTTTTATATTATATTCATATTATATTATTATATTCTTATATATTCTTATATTTTAAATTTTAAATTCACATACACACACATTCATACGCACACACACACACACGCACACACACACACACACACACACACAAAATTATAAATATTACACATACCAATTTTATAAATAAAAAAAAAAAATTATTTTAAACATAAAAACACATATTTTACTTTAGAATAATTCCTCTCTTTCCTCCCATTTATATTAAGAATATTATTATAAAAGAATTATTATTATTAATATTGGAAAAAAATATTTAAAAAAAAAAATCTCCTTCGCATGCACCTCGCGCTATCTCTTTCTTCTCTCTCGCGCTATCTCTCTCACGGTTCCTAGCCTCGCGCTATCTGTCACTCTTTCGTGTACCTCGCCGCGACATATCTCTCCTTCACATGCGCTATCTCTTTCTTCTCTCTCACGCTACCTCTCAGTCTCTAGCCTGGCGTTTCCCCTTCCCCGTATGACGTCAGACCCCGCAAGGACCCCGCAACAAGTTATGTATGAGAGCTGCTTACGGGTGGGAGAAAGATGGAGAATGGAAATGCATGCAAAAATTACATCATAATTTAGACTTTAAAAACTCTTTATTTATATATTTTTTCTTACATATTATGGACTAAAAATTAAAGCTGCCAGCTCACAATCGATGAGTTGATGTTTATTGAAGGCGTCGCTAGCGCGTATTACATTTGATACTTCTTTAGGATTCTCGTTACATTGGACGCGATATTTGAAAATTGTGTAAATTTAACATCGACTGTCTCGGTAATTTTAACCAATCGATCAAAAGATACATCAATGCATGGATCGAGATCGAACATACGGTGTAACGTCGATTCGATCATCATCATGCATACATTTGAAGATTCGAGACTTATGAGTTTGGCGTTGTTAATCGTATGAACTCGCATTGTTAGCGGTCCAACGCTTATAAAACTGTGGACATCATTAGAGTCGTTCCGAAGAAAATTTTAAAGTATCATCGAATATGAAATTTTTATGCTTTTATTCCATATATTCCTACATTTTTTTTTTTTTTGAAGATCTTATATTGAAAATTATTGTACGGAATTCACAAATTTGACATAATAACTTTATAAAAGCGTATTTATTTCGTTTTTAAATCGGATTTTTTTTTTTTTATCCAAAGAATAATATAAAATCGTAAATCCCCTTACTAATCTTGATCATTGAATAAATCTCACCATTTATCTACATTTCCCTTCAATCAGAAATTTATATAAATTTAAAATCATACTATATTATCGTATGCAATTAATTACAATTGCGATTTAGTGCGATTATTTATATTTATAATAAAAAATGGAAAAATGTTTATATTTGTTTTATTTGAATATAAATGCATAACGAGAAGACTAGAGGAGACCGGGGCTAGTAGGCTCAGTTCAAAGATATTATAAAATACCTCTTTTGTTATAAAATATATTTTTTTTTGTTTTGAACACGCGTTTAGATTGGTTATCACTAATTAAATAAAAATATATTATATAACTAATTTTTATCAGATCTATATTGATGTTTTATTTCTTCTAATATAACAATATTGATATGTGTGCAATTGAAAACTATTAAAATCATCAAAAAAGCCCGATCTCTAAAAGTTAATAAATTATATAATTTTTTCCGTGATTCACGTATATGGCACCACTGTGCGACATCTCTCTCGCGCTATCTCTCGTAAACACCTCACGCTCTCTCTCTCTCTCTTTTAAGCGTTCTCATGGTCCTTTCCGCAGGTATAAACAAAACAGCGTATGGCGTATAGCATTACGGTGAGCGCTGATGTCCAACCGCTCGAATTTATAAACAGATATTTATTACTACGATTTATCTGAGGGGATGGGGCTGAAGCTTATGGAGAGAGGGTCTGTCTCTGCGATGTTCATCACAAAGTTTAAAGCAGTCGCTGAGCTAAGTATCGCTAAGTGTCATCGAGCTAAGTTATTAAGTGCAGTGCAAAATGCCTTTTGGATCGGGAGACATTTTGGGCCCAAATTTTTTTTTTTAACAAGAATATCCTTAGGACTTCATGAAATAATAGACATAATATCTTGGAAGACCCACCTGCTAGAAAATTTATTGAGGACTCTGTTCCTTATATTCACAATGCCGGTAAGTTTTTATTATTATATAATAAATTTGTTTATTAATATTATCTACCAAATTTGTCGATTTTCAGAAAATAACCGAGGAATCCATCCAAATCGGTGGATACCTTAATCATCGGCATATAGAACAAGTACGAAATTATCGGTGGTGCGATCGGCGGGAATTGGCCGAGCTATGGGACGACGCGGAGGGGATCGTGGAATGGGCACAGGATTACTAGTGAGATGACGTCTTCTGCCTCAGAAAATTGTTCGGCGAGGAATCATATCCTCCCGAACCTGTCAGGGAGGAATTATGGGTCTAGTGAGTATCTCTTTTTAATTTTAAATATTATTAAAATAATAAAATAATTAATAAAAATTTTAAATTTTTTAAGTTGTTTTTATATCGCTAGTACAATAATCAAAGGGGTAGTTGTAAATTAATCGACCAAACTAGCCAAAATTTGTTTATTTAATAGAAGTTACAACGCTTCGACCATATGGTTGTGGTCCTTTTCAAATATAAACTGAAATAATAATTAATTAAAAAAAAACGGTTTGAATTCAAAAAGCAGTAATATACATAAATGGATTTGCTATAAAATTTTGAGTACACATGTTCTTATTGAAACACTTCACAAATTTGAGTTAAAACAAATCATTAACATCTTGTTGAATTTTAAAGAGAGAGAAACATTGTATCAGTATGAAACTTTGTCAGTGAGTGAAATATAAAAATAGGAAACCAAGCTAAACGACCTTTATTATTTTGTCATAGATTTTATTTAAGCTATCTGTGTCCTTTGTAGGTTGATTGTATTATTGAATTTTTTAATATACATTTCCGCGATTTCTCTCTTTTTCACATATTTCTCATTATGTAATATATTAGGTTTTGTCCAAATCAAATTCATGTCCGAATTCCAACTTATGTTTACTTATAACGGAATGATTGGTTTCATGCAATTTTATATTGTTAAAATGCTCTTTCACTCGAGTACGTAAGCGCCTTTTTGTTTGGCCGATATATGACGCATTACAGTTTTTGCAATCTAATTTATATACAACATTAGTTCTCTGATCATTATGTAAACTATCTTTACCACGTTTAATCAATGTATTTAGTTTTTTTTTTTTTTTGTTATTTTATAGACGTTGAATGCCACGCATAACACGACATAGATCATAACTCACATCTTTAGCATATGGCAATGAAATAAAAGATGTTCTGTCAGATTGTCCACGATTCATATCACAATCATTATTGTGATTACGATTTTTTTAATACATTAATTCTTTTTTTTGTATATGTCGTTTGATGATGGGTTTAGGGAAACAATTATTAAGTAAGATATCATTCACCATCTCAATGCTTTTATGATGGAAAATGTCATTGGATAGTAGAATGACATGATCAACCAGATTATAAATAGTATTAATTTGATATTTTAAAGGGTGGTTAGAAAAAAAAAGTTTATATATCTTCCTGAAAATATAGGTTTCCTGTACCAATTAGTAATGAGTCTATTGTCAGAACGAATGATCGTTGTATAATGGAAGAACTGACTTCAATTTCATATGTGAAATTCAAGTAATAATTCAGGTAATTATTAAAAGTCATTAATATCTCATCTATTTTTGTACGTGGCAATATAGCAAGAACGTCGTCTACATATCTATAATATATGGATACAGTGACACTTAACTAACATAAACATTGTGTCTCCAAATCATCCATCACAATATCTGCTAGGATAGGTGATAAAAGAGAACCCATCGGGCTGCCAAATATTTGTTCATAAAACTGACCATTGAAGCTGAAACTAGTTGAATCTAAAATTAATTCTGTTGCATGTAAAAATTGAGCTAAATTGAAATTTGTGTTCTTAGCAATGTCAGTCCAACGTTTTTTAATGGCATATAAAACCAACTCTTTAGGAATATTTGTGAATAATGATCTAAAGATATCATTATATCATTATCATTAATAAAAGTATCTTTAATATTTTTAACGTTTATCACTCGTTTATCGCAGTCTGTAACGCTAACTCAGAAACGACTACGAACGGCTCAGAAACGACTACGAACGGCTCAGAAATGGCTTTGAACGGGTCAGAAACGATTACGAACGGCTCAAAAACGGCTTTGAACGGGTCAGAAACGACTACGAACGGCTCAAGAACGGCAACGAACGGGTCAAGAACGGCTCAGAAACGGCTTTGAACGGCTCAAGAACGGCTACGAACGGGTCAAGAACGGCTCAAAAACGGCTACGAACGGCTCAGAAACAGCTTCAAACGGGTCTGAAACGACTTCGAACGGGTCAAGAACAGCTATCTTACGATAGCGGACGATAAAGAACGGCTATTGAAGAATGACAACAGGAAATGTATGATAAAACAAACAACAAACGGCGATCGGGAAAGCAAAGAAACAACATAGTTTGGAGATACGGCAGTTTGTGAACGAACTGCAGGCTCCGTCGAGAAAAAATTTTCCCCGAAGATATGTCATAGTGCGGGATATGATGACCTGTGACAAGCCGACATCGTCGAGATGCGTCCGTATTCTCGTTTCAATAGAGGTTACCACTCAAGAGTAAAGACAAAAGCGAGAATACGGACGCATCTCGACGATGTCGGCTTGTCACAGGTCATCATATCCCGCACTATGACATGTCTTCGGGGAAAATTTTTTCTCGACGGAGCCTGCAGTTCGTTCACAAACTGCCGTATCTCCAAACTATGTTGCTTCTTTGCTTTCCCGATCGCCGTTTGTTGTTTGTTTTATCATACATTTCCTGTTGTCATTCTTCAATAGCCGTTCTTTATCGTCCGCTATCGTAAGATAGCTGTTCTTGACCCGTTCGAAGCCGTTTCAGACCCGTTTGAAGCTGTTTCTGACCCGTTCAAAGCCGTTTCTGAGCCGTTCGTAGCCGTTTTTGAGCCGTTCTTGACCCGTTCGTAGCCGTTCTTGAGCCGTTCAAAGCCGTTTCTGAGCCGTTCTTGACCCGTTCGTTGCCGTTCTTGAGCCGTTCGTAGTCGTTTCTGACCCGTTCAAAGCCGTTTCTGAGCCGTTCGTAATCGTTTCTGACCCGTTCAAAGCCATTTCTGAGCCGTTCGTAGTCGTTTCTGAGCCGTTCGTAGTCGTTTCTGAGTTAGCGTTACAGACTGCGATAAACGAGTGATAAACGTTAAAAATATTAAAGATACTTTTATTAATGATAATGATATAATGATATCTTTAGATGTTAGTTCATTATTCACAAATATTCCTAAAGAGTTGGTTTTAAATGCCATTAAAAAACGTTGGACTGACATTGCTAAGAACACAAATTTCAATTTAGCTCAATTTTTACATGCAACAGAATTAATTTTAGATTCAACTAGTTTCAGCTTCAATGGTCAGTTTTATGAACAAATATTTGGCAGCCCGATGGGTTCTCTTTTATCACCTATCCTAGCAGATATTGTGATGGATGATTTGGAGACACAATGTTTATGTTAGTTAAGTGTCACTGTATCCATATATTATAGATATGTAGACGACGTTCTTGCTATATTGCCACGTACAAAAATAGATGAGATATTAATGACTTTTAATAATTACTTGAATTATTACTTGAATTTCACATATGAAATTGAAGTCAGTTCTTCCATTATACAACGATCATTCGTTCTGACAATAGACTCATTACTAATTGGTACAGGAAACCTACATTTTCAGGAAGATATATAAACTTTTTTTTTCTAACCACCCTTTAAAATATCAAATTAATACTATTTATAAACTGGTTGATCATGTCATTCTACTATCCAATGACATTTTCCATCATAAAAGCATTGAGATGGTGAATGATATCTTACTTAATAATTGTTTCCCTAAACCCATCATCAAACGACATATACAAAAAAAAAAAAGAATTAATGTATTAAAAAAATCGTAATCACAATAATGATTGTGATATGAATCGTGGACAATCTGACAGAACATCTTTTATTTCATTGCCATATGCTAAAGATGTGAGTTATGATCTATGTCGTGTTATGCGTGGCATTCAACGTCTATAAAATAACAAAAAAAAAAAAACTAAATACATTGATTAAACGTGGTAAAGATAGTTTACATAATGATCAGAGAACTAATGTTGTATATAAATTAGATTGCAAAAACTGTAATGCGTCATATATCGGCCAAACAAAAAGGCGCTTACGTACTCGAGTGAAAGAGCATTTTAACAATATAAAATTGCATGAAACCAATCATTCCGTTATAAGTAAACATAAGTTGGAATTCGGACATGAATTTGATTTGGGCAAAACCTAATATATTACATAATGAGAAATATGTGAAAAAGAGAGAAATCGCGGAAATGTATATTAAAAAATTCAATAATACAATCAACCTACAAAGGACACAGATAGCTTAAATAAAATCTATGACAAAATAATAAAGGTCGTTTAGCTTGGTTTCCTATTTTTATATTTCACTCACTGACAAAGTTTCATACTGATACAATGTTTCTCTCTCTTTAAAATTCAACAAGATGTTAATGATTTGTTTTAATTCAAATTTGTGAAGTGTTTCAATAAGAACATGTGTACTCAAAATTTTATAGCAAATCCATTTATGTATATTACTGCTTTTTGAATTCAAACCGTTTTTTTTTTAATTAATTATTATTTCAGTTTATACTTGAAAAGGACCACAACCATATGGTCGAAGCGTTGTAACTTCTATTAAATAAACAAATTTTGGCTAGTTTGGTCGATTAATTTACAACTACCCCTTTGATTATTGTACTAGCGATATAAAAACAACTTAAAAAATTTAAAATTTTTATTAATTATTTTATTATTTTAATAATATTTAAAATTAAAAAGAGATACTCACTAGACCCATAATTCCTCCCTGACAGGTTCGGGAGGATATGATTCCTCGCCGAACAATTTTCTGAGGCAGAAGACGTCATCTCACTAGTAATCCTGTGCCCATTCCACGATCCCCTCCGCGTCGTCCCATAGCTCGGCCAATTCCCGCCGATCGCACCACCGATAATTTCGTACTTGTTCTATATGCCGATGATTAAGGTATCCACCGATTTGGATGGATTCCTCGGTTATTTTCTGAAAATCGACAAATTTGGTAGATAATATTAATAAACAAATTTATTATATAATAATAAAAACTTACCGGCATTGTGAATATAAGGAACAGAGTCCTCAATAAATTTTCTAGCAGGTGGATCTTCCAAAATATTATGTCTATTATTTCATGAAGTCCTAAGGATATTCTTGTTAAAAAAAAAATTTGGGCCCAAAATGTCTCCCGATCCAAAAGGCATTTTGCACTGCACTTAATAACTTAGCTCGATGACACTTAGCGATACTTAGCTCAGCGACTGCTTTAAACTTTGTGATGAACATCGCAGAGACAGACCCTCTCTCCATAAGCTTCAGCCCCATCCCCTCAGATAAATCGTAGTAATAAATATCTGTTTATAAATTCGAGCGGTTGGACATCAGCGCTCACCGTAATGCTATACGCCATATGCTGTTTTGTTTATACCTGCGGAAAGGACCATGAGAACGCTTAAAAGAGAGAGAGAGAGAGCGTGAGGTGTTTACGAGAGATAGCGCGAGAGAGATGTCGCACAGTGGTGCCATATACGTGAATCACGGAAAAAATTATATAATTTATTAACTTTTAGAGATCGAGCTTTTTTGATGATTTTAATAGTTTTCAATTGCACACATATCAATATTGTTATATTAGAAGAAATAAAACATCAATATAGATCTGATAAAAATTAGTTATATAATATATTTTTATTTAATTAGTGATGACCAATCTAAACGCGTGTTCAAAACAAAAAAAAAATATTTTATAACAAAAGAGGTATTTTATAATATCTTTGAACTGAGCCTACTAGCCCCGGTCTCCTCTAGTCTTCTCGTTATGCATTTATATTCAAATAAAACAAATATAAACATTTTTCCATTTTTATTATAAATATATATATAATCGCACTAAATCGCAGTTGTAATTAATTGCATACGATAATATAGTATGATTTTAAATTTATATAAATTTCTGATTGAAGGGAAATGTAGATAAATGGTGAGATTTATTCAATGATCAAGATTAGTAAGGGGATTTATGATTTTATATTATTCTTTGCATAAAAAAAAAATCCGATTTAAGAACGAAATAAATACGCTTTTATAAAGTTATTATGTCAAATTTGTGAATTCCGTACAATAATTTTCAATGTAAGATCTTCAAAAATTGTAGAAATATACGGAATAAAAGCATAAGAATTTCATATTCGATGATACTTTAAAATTTTCTTCGGAATGACTCTAATGATGTCCACAGTTTTATAAGCGTTGTACCGCTAACAATGCGAGTTCATACGATTAACAACGTCAAACTCATAAGTCTCGAATCTTCAAATGTATGCATGATGATGATCGAATCGACGTTACACCATATGTTCGATCTCGATCCATGCATTGATGTATCTTTTGATCGATTGGTTAAAATTACCGAAACAGTGGATGTTAAATTTACACAATTTTCATTATCGCGTCTAATGTAACGGATAATAAAAAAAAAGTATCAAATATAATACGCGCTAGCGACGTCTTCACTAAGCATCAGCTCATCGATTGCGAGCTGGTAGCTTTAGTTTTTTACTCCATAATATGCATGAAAAAGAAAATGTAAAAGAGAGAAGAATAAAGAGATTTTAAGTTTAAATCATGACATAATTTCTTCACACGCATTTCCATTCTCCATTTTCTCCCCATCCGTAAGCAGTCCCAGCTCTCATACGAAGCTTGTAGCGGTCCTTGCGGGGGATAACGTCATGCAGGGAAGGGGAACGTGATGCTAGGGACCGCGAGAGAAGATAGAGATAGCGCGAGGCGAACGTGAAGGAGAGAGATGTTGCGTCGAGGTACATGAAAGAAAGAGATAGCGCGAGGTTAGGGACTGCGAGAGAGGTAGCGCTTAGGAGAGCGTGAGGTGTTCGCAAGAGAGAATTTTTTCTATTAATAATATTTAATAATAATTTTTAATAATTTAAATAATGTCGCGATGGGGGAGAGGAGAAGGACATCTTATTCTAGAATAAATATATTTTTTTCTTTTAATATTAATAATTTTAATATGTATCATGTGTATTGTACATTTGTGTGTGTGTGTGTGTGTGTGTGAATTTAAAAATATAAATGAATATAAAATATGTGAATATAAAATTTAAAAATATAAAATTAAAGAATATAAAATTAAAAGTGGGAAGGGTGGCCGCTCCTTCTTCTTACGGTCACCATTATACAGTGGTCTGCCAGTCTACTGAAACAAAAAAAAAATAAAAATTTATTATTAATTTTAATATATATTATAAAAATAGATTAAATATACTTACAATATTACCAATCATTAAAATCTTCGGGAACGAGTCCGAAAAGTTCATCTGGCGGTGGCGATGGTGTTGATGGTGGTGATGGTGGTGATGGTGGTGATGGTAGGTTGAGTTCTGTTACACAGAAATTATGAAGTCCCCAGCGTGACTATAGACGTTCTGTATAAGATTTTTTTTTTTAAACCGATTTCACGACTTTGTATCGCTTGCACGATCGAACTCACTGGATTATTTCCCGATATCGCTGGTACACTGACACTAGGTTCGAAAAGTCTGCGTAATGAGTACTTCAAACCCTCGAGGCGTGCGATTCGAGCGCGAAGCAACGCATAATAATAATCTTCCAAATGTTCACATTCAATTTGTTTTTGCTCTTCCATCAACAATCCGATACACTCGTCACATTGATCCTCCTTTTTATTCATAAAATGTGTGTGTGTGTGTTTGTGTGATTAAAAATATATAAAAGCATGTAAAATTTAAAAATATATATAATATAAAAGAATATAAAAGAATACAATAAAATGTAAATATAAATTAATATAAAAGAAAATTAAGAATATTTTTATCGGCTCAATATCAAAGATATAAGTATGAAATTGAATGGATAAAAGAAAATATAAAATAAAAATGAAAATATATGAATAAAAATTAATATAAAATATAAAATTTAAAAAAAAAATGCTAGCGGCAACGGCAGCTGTGAGGTGGTCGGGCGATAGAGGTTGTTACAGTGACTGCAGCGATGACTGGTGAGGTAGTAGAGTGGAGGCTGCGTCTTATACTGAAAATAGAAACAGTGAATTTTACTTTTGTTTTTTCAAATTTTTAATTTATTATAAATATAAAAACGGATACTTACAATGATTACAAAGTGGACACATGTTCCGCATGAATATCAGATGCAGCGGAGCGTGACAATTGCTGCACCACTCTTCTATAATCACTTCATAAGAAGTGGTACAATGCACGCGTATGGCACAAATGTTTACAAATAGTTCCGCATTTCGTACTACACAAGCAGTGCATAATTTAATATAATCTTCAGGTATATAATATGAATATATAGCGCACACCTTCGTTACAACATTTATGTTGCTGATTACAGGCACTCCCAATAATTGTTCAATTATATCCAAGTCCCCGCCGTGCTCGCTATTATAATCGGAGTCTGTTGATTCACTCACTATATCATTTTCTTCTCTATCACTATCTTCCGCAATATCTATAATTTCTATGTCATTATCACTATCTTCCGCAATATCTATAATTTCTATGTCATTATCACTATCCTCAGTCATAATAATATCTTCATCCATTTCTTTTACTCTGATCTGTGCTATACGAATGCTAAAGACTGTTTGATGCGGAGACAGACTCTCTCCATAAGTTTCAACCCCCATCCCTCTCAAAATTATCGCAAAGGAATATCATAGTAATAAAATCGAGCGCTATCTGTTTACGACCGATTTTCTGCGAGGGTACAAAGCTGCCGAACGTCAACGCTTTTACATTTGCACTTATATAAATATTAAGAAAAAATGTTTTGCTCTCGTTTTTATGGGAGATTTTCCGCGAGGGTACAAAGCTGCCGAACGTCAACGCTTTTGCACCTAATCACGTTTCAACATGTTCGTCGCAGCGTTGGCCCTAAAATCTTCATTTCTTTCCTAATGATAAAATGTCTATAAAATGAAAAACATAGTTTTATGGATTCTAGAACGCTCCGTTGACAAGTTCGAGCAGCCGGACATCGGCGCTTCCGTAATAAAATTATTCTAATGAGGGTACAAAATTGTCGATCGTCGGCGCTTGTTCTATACCTTTTTGGGAAAATGTCTAGGATCCCTCATAAAAAAAAAAAAAAAAAGTCGTAAAGATATCCATCTACAAATATTGCACTCAGAAAACTCTCCTCCCTCCTTTGTCGAAACATCCCCTCCACCCGCGTGACGTCAGCCCCCGCGCCAACGAGTTCCCCCGCCCCGCGTGACGTCATACCCCGCGCCGAGAGATACCCCCGCACCCCGCACTCCCCTCGGAGCCCCATGGGTTAGAATTGGCATAGTATACCTACTCAAGCATTCGCTATAAGATTGCGTTAATGTCACTCCATGTCACTTCATGATGTTAGGTTATTATGTTGTCAGTTTTGACATATGTACACGCACCGGCATAAATGGTGTCCGGCGTTAGATGTGTGCGAATACGTGTATGACAGCCGAAAGTCATACGCACACATACGTAACGCGACATACGTATATGACTTTCGGCTGTCATACACGTATTCGCACACATCTAACGCCGGACACCATTTATGCTGATGCGTGTACATAGGTTACGTTTAACTTGATGTTTAGCTTGATGATTGAAAGAGAGTAGAAAATTACTTGTATAGTATACGAAAAATTGTTCTTATAAAATGAGAAAATTAATAAATATAAAAGCTAATAATAATATAATAGATAACATAAAAAAGTCATAAGAATTTTATAACTCATAGCATTGAGTGCTATGAATTATTAAAAATGCATATTCTTTATGACTTTTCTCTTTACGTTATTTATTATATTATTAGCTTTCATTCATTTCCTTATTTTACATCAATTATATATTTATGAAAAATTAGTAGGATGGTAGTGTAACAAAAAAGTGGTTGTAATGAAAGAAATATGTATCACTTAAGGCTATCGCACACAAAATGCATAGAACATAGACATAACATAGCATAAGCATGAGAAAGATATGCAACTTACACAAATGTTCATAGACATAATGTAAAAGCACCTTAACCGCGAAATATTTGAATTTGACATATGTCAAATTATTTATTTTTAATAATTTTTATAAATGCTATTGACATGTGTCAAATTTAATGTCGTCCGTAGAGATGTCAATGATGCAAAGAAAATAAAAAAAAACGATTAAATATGATAATTGATTCTTTACATAGACAATATGCATATACATAGGTGTCATATGCATAGAAATTTCGTTCTTATGGATTTTTTCATTTCTATGCATATGTTTATGCTTATGTTTATGCTATATTATGTAAAGCAATATGGCGACTTTATGTTCGATGCTCATTGGTTCAGACAATCTTATGTTATGCATATACATCTATGTTAATTTGTGTGCGATAGCCTTTATATGTGATATTGTTTCGCATGACATGTATGTAGTAATAGTATTGCAAAATGTAGATTCTGCTACTTCTTATATATGTATATATTTATATAATATTTGCAATATTATTTAATCCTACTATTTCTTTCATAAGTATATAATTGTCGATAAGTTAGTAGGATGATAGCGTAAGAAGAAAGTAATTATGAAGAAAGAATTAGTAGGATTGCAGCGTTAGAAGAAAGTAATTGCAATTATTATATAAATATATATTTATGAAAGAAATAGCAGGACTTTGTAATATTATACTACAAAAAAATAACTTTCTTGTTACTGGAATAAATACACATACCACATATGTGTGATATACTATATTTCTTTCATAATAAGAACCACTTTTCCTTGTTATGCTATCATTCTATTATTTCTTTATATAAGTATGTAATTAATATAAAATAAGAAAGTGAATAAAAGCTAATAATGATGATAAATAACGTAAAGAAAAATGTTATAAAAATTTAATAACTCATAGCACTATTATGATTGCTCTGAGCTATCAAAAACGCATATTATTTATGACTTTTCTCATTACTTATTATATTATTAGCTTTTATTTTATTACTTTTTATATATTCAACAATTTCATACTTATGAAGAAATAATAGGATGGCAGCGTAATAAAAATATAGTATATCATATATATGTGGTATGCGTATTTATTCCAATATTAAATATTATGACATATCGTTTTATTTCACAAATTCTTTAATTATAGAATAAAAACTTACTTTATCATTTATCTGCCCCCTTACCACAATATATCCTGGCTATGTTCCCATATATGTATATATACATCACTAATACAGAAAATCTAAATATACGTAACATAAATTATAGGTTTCTAGTATTGGCAATGTATCTGGAAATCATAGCTTCTCCTTGAAATTTTTTATTTTATATATAATACGTAATACACATACACATACAACGTATTAAATTTATTTATATATTTATTAAACTAAATAAGCAGTAACGATTATTAATCAATAAATTTAGAAGAATAGATTATGAATAATAAATCTATATTTCTGATATATTGATTTGTAATTATTCGTTATTCTTACAATAAGAGTAAGCAAAGAAAGAAGGATCTGTGGTATTTACTGTAAGCAAAGAGGATCGTCGTATTTTGATAAAATATGACGGGGGCGGTGGTGGGTTCTTTGCTTCTTTGTTTTAAAATGTATAAATAAATATATACTACAAAAATGAGAATGATATCATTAAAAAAACTTACCTTTGTAAAAAAGGTAAAAAAGGGGCGCCAAGTCTACACGCCATGTGAAAAAGTGTTATACAAAAAACAGGGTTTTTAAATTATTGTAAAAAAACTTAATATTTCTAAAAAAAATAATGATATCAAAAAATTGCGCCAAATAAATAAAAATTTATGTTTTATAAAAACTTTATTTGTTTTATTATTTTAAATATCTAAAAAAAAGTTACTCAGCCAAATATAAATGTGTATTTTGCAGATTATTATCTGATCTGATATAAAATTTATCACAGAATCATCTTTGTATTTTTAAGAATGATGCATCTGCACAGTCAAAACGATTTAGACCCGGTATTGAAACAATTAAAATGACGAACAAAAACTTGGCGTGCCCGAGTCGGGGCATTAAAAATTAAATTTTTAAAAATTAAATTTGACATGCAATCTTCAAGTATCTGCATATAAATAAAAAATATATATATAATTAATTAAAAATACATTATCTTAGCATAATATAGCATAATATAGCATAAAATGTAAAATATCAACAAATTGCGGACACAATGCAGCGCTTACTTTTTTTATGTTAATTTATTAAAAAAGTATTTAGGCTGCGATATCTTTGGTACAAATGTAATCTTCACACAATAAACTATCGAAATATATACAGATAAAATTGTTGGCGTGTTTTAAAATATTACATATCATCAAATTATCGCGGCGGACACAATGCGGTGCTTATTTTTTTATGTATATTAATTAAAAAGTATTTAGGTTGCTATATTTTTGGTACAAATGTAATCTCCACACAATAAACTGTTAAAATATGTAAATAAAAAATTTTTGGCGTGGTTTAAAATATTACGTATCATTAAATTATCGCGGCGGACAAAATGCGGCGCTTACTTTTTTTATGTATATTAATTAAAAAGTATTTAGGCTGCTATATTTTAGGTACAAATGTAATTTCCACAATAAACTATCGAAATATGTAAATAAAAAATATTTGGCGTCATTTAAAATATTATGTATCATTAAATTATCGCGGCAGACACAATGCGGCGCTTACTTTTTTTATGTATATTAATTAAAAAGTGTTTAAGCCCCTATATTTTTGGTACAATTGTAAGCTCCACACAATAAACTATCGAAATATGTAAATAAAAAATATTTGGCGCGTTTCAAAATATTACGTATCATAAATTATCTCGACGGACACAATGCGGCGCTTACTTTTTTTATGTTTATTAATAAAAAAAGTATTTAGACTCCTATATTTTTGGTACAAATGTAATCTCCACACAATAAACTATCGAAATATGTAAATAAAAAATGATTGGCTCATAAAAAGTGTTTAGGCTTCTATATTTTTGATACAACAGTACTCTGCAAACTATATACAATCAAAGTATGTATAGAAAAAATTTTTGGCTTGTTTTAGAATTTTACGTATCTGTTGTGTGCCTCGAGCAAGGCACTGGGGTTGCGCCGAATAAAGGATGGGGATCCTCCGATGGGGGTCGCGCAGGATATTTGCAGAGAAGATGTATTTTTCTTTTTCAAGAATATATATTTTCGTTAAATTGGATTTGGTGTTACACTTTTGATTTAGTCCTCGATTCCACTTAAATATTCGCGTAGTATTCGGTGGTTAGGTAGCGAATGTTTCTTAATGATTCGAACTTTTATTAGCGACTCTCGTTTTGATGTTTCGGATTCTTATTAGCGACTGTCGTCTTGATGTTTCGGATTCTTATTAGCGACTCTCCCTCGCGGGTCAACTCTCGGTCTTATATCCTCTTTTGTTCTTGGATTTCTTTCGGAAGAGGCCCTTGGAAACAGGTCTCTGATTGGTTAATAATATTCACGCGTTTTTTATCTAACAAGGGGAGGTCGCGGTTGACTCTTCACCGATTTTGATCTCCTTTGGTATGGTGAATCTACATCGAAAAAAAGTTGCTCCGTGTTCGAGCTTTTCGTCCAATGCGCCTTGTAAAAAAAAATTTTTTTTTCCCGAAGTTTAGAGAAATTGTCAGGTTCGTTACGAGGCCTAAAGAAAGACACACTTTCGATCGGTGCCGCTAGTGCAGCGGCAGAGCACAAGAATAGTAATCCCCGGGATCCCAGGTTCAGAACTTTGGGCTGTCATAATTTTTTTTTTTTTTTTTTTTTTAATAACGTATTATTTATTATGATAAATAAATATTCGGCATATTTTTATCGTTAGTTATGCATATATCTCTTTATATATTTAAAATTAATAAAATGATCGTAATATAAATAAAATATTTTTATAGAGAAATATTTTTAGAAATATTTTTACTTTTTAAAGATTTATACATTTTTTCAAATTTTCTTAATCTAATTAATAATCTAATAATGTTAGAATACACACTTTTCATAGCTTTACAAAATTTAATTTATTACTCATTATTATTTTTTGCTTCAATATGTAATAAATATGTCATAAATATATAAGTAAGATATTTTCTAACCGACCTTCTAGAACCCTTATTAGTAGACAGGATCAGACGACCCTCTCCTCTCCCTCCAACGTTCCTTACACTTTCACAACCAGCGGTTTCATCCAGCGGTTCACAGCAGGTAGAAAATCCGAATTTTGTAAAGCTATGAAAAGTGTGTATTCTAACATTATTAGATTAAAGAAAATTTGAAAAAATGTATAAATCTTTAAAAAGTAAAAATATTTCTAAAAATATTTCTCTATAAAAATATTTTAATTATATTACGATCATTTTATTAATTTAAAATATATAAAGAGATATATGCATAACTAACGATAAAAATATGCCGAATATTTATTTATCATAATAAATAATACATATTATTAATAAAAAAAAAAAAAAAAAAAAAATTATGACAGCCCAAAGTTCTGAACCTGGGATCCTAGATTACTATTCTTGTGCTCTGTCGCTGCACTAGCGGCACCGATCGAAAGTGTGTCTTTCTTTAGGCCTCGTAACGAACCTGACAATTACTCTAAACTTCGGGAAAAAAAAAATTTTTTTTACAAGGCGCATTGGACGAAAAGCTCGAACACGGAGCAACTTTTTTTCGATGTAGATTCACCATACCAAAGGAGATCAAAATCGGTGAAGAGTCAACCGCGACCTCCCCTTGTAAGTGCAAGCGAAGCAGGTCGAAGTCGCAGGTCTTCGCTTGCATCTCGCGATTTCCGGTGCTTCGCGCGTGTCTCGCTGCGTTAGCGTTTTCGCGCGACGAGCGCTCTTTTATGAGTAAAAATATTTTATAATATTCTACAGTAAATTCTTATTCCTAATAAATACTGATTATAGTCATTCGGACTATAACATATCATTAAATTATCGCGGCGCACAATGCGGCGCTTACTTTTTTTATGTATAAGTATTAAAAAGAGTTTAGGCTCCTATATTTTTAATATTACAGTAATCTACAGACTATATACTATCGAAATATGTAAAGATAAAATTTTTGGCGCGTTTTAAAATATTACGTATCATCAAATTATCGCGGCGGACACAACGCGGTGCTTATTTTTTTATGTATATTAATTAAAAAGTGTTTAGGCTCATCCTATATTTTTGGTACAAATGTAAGCTCCACACAATAAACTATCGAAATATGTAAATAAAAAATATTTGGCGTGTTTTAAAATATTACGTATCATTAAATTATCGCGGCGGACAGTGCGGCGCTTACTTTTTTTGTGTATTGTGACGTGACATTTTGAGAATGTCCGTCACAAGGGCCGAATGGCCCGACCGGGAAGGATTGGGGGGCCTCTGCTCTTCCAATTTGTAAGGAAAGAGAGAGAGCGACTCGAGCGCGGGGTCGGACGCGATCCCGCTGCTTTTTGTGTTGTACGCGACTTGCGTTCATTTTTTAGTAAACTTGTAGCGTACTTTTTGGCGTTTTGTGGCGGCGAAATGGATGTTCGGCGGAACCTCATCCGGTGGTGGACTCGGAGAGAGAGAGAGACGCAGGACGAGAGGAGGCCGCACGTGAAGTGGAGCACGCCAGGTGAGAGGGTCGAAATTTTCGATGGAGAATTAATTAAACGAACGTATGCTGCCGCTTTTCGTATCGAGATTTTAATCCCTAGGAGCCGAGGAGACACAAGAGGGGAAGGCCACTCCGGACACAAATTGCGTAGGAGCCCCGTTATGGAGCGACGGTGCGAGATCCGAGGCGAACCCGGTGCCCGAACCCGGATGCGACCGAAAGTCGATTTATCACCCGACGAAGGGGACATCCGGCGTCACGGAAAACCCGGGTCGGACCCGCCGTTCGCTGCCGAGGAAATTCAATACCGGCGCCCTAAGAGGAACAGACAGCAGAGCGAGAATTTAAGAGGGCCCAAAAGTTTATACGGGCGCAACGGCCGAACGATCATCGAGGCCGCGCGACGGCCCTGACCCCGATAGCGCCACACGTGGCCTATCTCACGATTAAGCCACCGGCGTGACTCCTGCGGGCCTTCCGATCGTCACTGTACGGCGAGCGTGCTTGGGAGGCAGAAGTCCCCGAGAGCGAGACCCTGAGTGCGGGACGGAGCCGAGATCCGGACCACCGGTGAGACGACGTCGTCATCCACCAGCCGATGGGTTAAGATAGTGAGGTTTGGATGGGCCGTACCACGATTCCGAGGCCGTCGTGTCTTTAATTGCCGATTTCTAGTATGTGAAGTAAAGATTTCACGACGACACGAATGGCGGGATGGTATAAGCCGGTCCATCCGAACTCTCTCCTATGGTTCGTGAGTACTCTCTCTCCTAGTAATTAGTCGCCGACAGTCCGAGCTCTCTTATATATTACCGTGGAATAATTTTGCGAATATTGTATTTTTTTTGTGTTGGTTAACGGTGAGCTCGTAATTAAGAATCTTTCGTGTAATTTAGCGTGTGTGTTCGAGGAGTATGTGAACTTGTAATAATTTAGAGTCTAATACTAAGAGAGTGTTATTTGTATAGTTGCCGTATTTTGTTCGTGTGCGAGAACCCGACGCGTGTCACGTGCGCGAAGCGTGACCTTCGTTCTCTCGCCACCGTACCGCATTGTATTTCGTTTTCGGCGTGTTTTGAAAGTAAAATTGTGTACGGATTTAATTCGCGAGTCTAATTATGTGGATATCCGGTTATGTTGAGAACATCTAGAGTTTTGCGTGATGACTTTTTTTGCGCGTACGATTTCGTATCGACCTGCTCACACGTGATTGACTATCGAGCGCCGAACGAGCATTTCTCTTTGTATCCCATACTTATCGCGGACGAGAACAGGGCGATTATCGATCTCCGCATAAGATTTCATTGCCGAGGCCTTGCTAAGCCTCGCGTAAGAATATTTGAGCTGCCGCGAGATTGTTCGAGAATTTCGCGATTTTCGTAAGGTCCTCTTGTTCTCGTTCCGGTAACGAGATTTCTGACGCGAATATCTAGATCCGTCGACGTATTACGAAACCTTTGTCAAAGTCAAATTATGATGTGCGAACTGCGAACTCTACTTATTATACTCTAGCAATCTTTTCTTTTCTTTTCGTAATATATTGTTATATTTTTTTTCCTGTTAACAAGTGTCTAGTTCTTTTTCGATCCCTCTCGCCACGTCCACGAACCCCTTCGCGACTGAGCTACCGCGTGATATTCCGTTGCGATGCTATTTTGTGAGAATCTCGTTTAACATTACGTTCAGATACAGTGTCGAATGTAGGAGAGGAGCGGTAATCCGCCCTGGCGCCCAGGTTTTCTGCCATTGTTGAGTGACCACTGACAAGTAACACTACCCAACTGATACTCACCGATTTGAATGAAACTTAACATACTTATTAAACACCGAAAAATATTAAATACGTGTTTTTTTGTTTCGGCTAAACACGCTTTTTAGGGGAAGAAAGCACTCCTTAACCCCTGGAGATGGAAACAGTTATGGCTAATTATTTCTGAAACGATACATTTTCTGAAAAAAGTACTTAGGACCAAAGTTGTAGAGTTCAAAGTGATGCACTTGATGGCGACCTTGAAGTCGACCTTGAGGTCGATTTTCAAGGTCATTTGAAAATCATTTCATGTTTTTCAAAGGGAGTAGTTTACTTTTCATCCCGAGAATCGATAGAGCGTAAAATTTTACATTCAGAACGTTGGTGATTTGTAAATAAAACAAGCCTCTGCAATTTAAAATTGTTCATTGATCCAACTAATTAAGGCAAGATCAGTCAATAATTCGATCAATAAAGGAATTAAAAGTTAATTATTCATTCAAATAAGGCAAGATGTGAGCGAAATCCAGCCAGTAAAGGCAAGATATGGTCGAGATCCAGCCAGTGAAGGCAAGATGTGAGCGAAATCCAGCCAGTAAAGGCAAGATATGGTCGAGATCCAGCCAGTGAAGGCAAGCTTTCATAATTTCTTTTCATAGTCTATGAGTATAAATTCCATGATAATTGGCATTATTCTTTATATTCATGGCAATAATGAGGAATAGCTTTATCTTCTATCGCAAAAAAATGCTCCATACACAGAGAGTTAGTACACCACGCACATTTTATTACTGCAATGTTATTGCAGATTTTGCAGACTGTACCGCAATTCTTTAAACAGAAATCAACAGGCGTTTCACATCTATCTGGTTTTTCTTCAATATATCCACTTTTCCACCAGGCATATTTAATCATGTTTTGGAATCGGGGTGATGAGAATTGATTGTGGATTAATGATTGAATTTTGAGAATGTTATTCCTCAAATGTAGGTTAATATCATAGTTGTATAAGAGAATTAAGTCCGAAAATTGTTTCAGGAAGTTTTTCCACGGTCTGAATACGTAGACATCCAATGGTTGAGTGAAGCCAGTTGTTCCCGCAGGAATTGTAAGGATTTTTACTTCTTTATTACCCTTGTCTATATTTTCAAATTTCTTTTCTGTTTGTCCTGACCAAGAGTCCAAACACAAAATAGACTTCTTGCCAGCATTAGGCAAGAAGACATCTTCAAACCATTTAATAACAATGTCGGATGTCAATTTTCCAGATTTTGTGGCAAAAACGAGGATATTATCTGCTTTGTACATTGACTTCTGTATTATCGGTCCGAAACGGCCACTTGTTTCTTGCAGAACTATTAATAAGGGGGATTTCAAGATACCATCGGCAGATATTAAAGGTTGTATTGTGTAACTGTGAGTCAAGGAATTCAAAGATTGAGCAAGACACTCCACTTTCAAAGAACCCTTTGAGGCTAATGTACGACCAGCATGTGTTTCCAAATTGAACCCTGATTGATCTGAATTGTAAACGTTTGCTGTTCCTAGCAAGCCTATCTCTAGTTTAACTTGACTCACATAATTGGAAGATTGTTCCAATAGTTCTGCTTTATTTAAAATATGCGCTTGTGTCACGAATTTATTTATTTTTCTTGAAACAATACCATGTTGTATTTTAAAGTTGTGTATCCATTTTGATGAAGCCGTAAATAATTGAGAAGGCAAATGAACTACCTCTCTTGCTTTCAAGGCCCATCTCTTTAGATCTAAATCGTGAATGGGTAGATTTCGATCAGATGCACTGTTAAATTGTTCTAGAACGTATTGAGAGATATATAACAATTTATCAGTCCTTGACCCACCCTCAGCAACTTGTGCTTCCCATCGGTACAATTGTGTTACATTTATAACTTTCTTAAATCGGTTTTTAACTGATTCTATATTCCTTCTTTTCTTTTGTCCAGATCGCCAAAATTCAATTACTCTCTTCTTATAATCAATGTCTACAATTTCTCTGAATTTTGTATCGTCTTGCATAACTTCCGAAACATCTTCTGGATTGTCTTCAATTAAAACAGCATCAGGAATCATACTAGCATCAGTATAGTTCAAAGTATCATAAGTCTCTTTAAATATATCAAAATTGATAGCGTCTTTTATCAAATCTGCAAGTTGAGAAGCGAATGATCTTTCTTCATCTGTTATTCTAGATTCTATATTGTACCTCGAAAGTGAGGCATAATAACTTTAAAATATTTTTTGGGTTTAATGACATTATGAAATTTTACAGATTAACAATGCTTTAATAATATTATAACAGAGATTCAAAGTAAATTCATAGAAACCAGAGTTTATGATTGTAAGCCTAAATGAAATTAACACAAAAAATAGTCGTGGGAACAAATGATGGAAAAGTACTTGCAGTAAATACTTTCCGAAAGAATTTTGAAAACATTCACGAGAAACAGCAGTCGTAAGAACAATTGACGTAAAACTATAAACAATGAACACTCGCCCAACTACAGATGTGAAAATGATAATTGAAGGTATATTCGAACGAAATTCACGAGCAAGATAGCTCATAGCAAATAAGTGATCAAGAAGTAATTTTGGAAAATGCTTGCTCAACGACAGTCGGGAAAATAATAATTGATCATATGTCCGAATGAAATCCTAATACAAAATAAAGAGTAAAAGATATTGTGGATAACTCCAGAGTAGCAATAAAAATTTTAAAAAATTTGAAAATTTCTAATATAGCATGAAGGTAATGTTTAACTTATAATTAGAGTGAGACATTTTATGTTTTCTTATCTTTACTTCTATTCTGAAGTTACTTACAAAACTTTTTTCTCCTTCTTATTTTTTCTATAAATTTGCGCCTATTTTCCCATTACGTCAGGGTTTTTTTCTTTTTTTAGCAAAATAACGCAACAAATCAATTCTGAAGACAGATTTAGAGTCAACGCATAAAATTACTGATTATAGATACAGGATGTGGTCAAAGTCCGGCAACGGCTAATTATTTCAAAATTTAATTGACCTTGAAAATCGACCTCAAGGTCGACTTCAAGGTCGCCATCAAATGGATCACTTTGAACTCTACAACTTTGGTCCTAAGCACTTTTTTCAGAAAATGTATCGTTTCAGAAATAATTAGCCATAACTGTTTCCACCTCCAGGGGTTGAGGGGTGCTTTCTACCCCTAAAAAGCGTGTTTAGCCGAAACAAAGAAACACGTATTTAATATTTTTCGGTGTTTAATAAATATGTTAAGTTTCATTCAAATCGGTGAGTATCAGTTGGGTAGTGTTACTTGTAAGTATCGATACGCTCGCAGCTATATCTATCTTAGTATTTGTAGCAATGTATATTAACGCTCCAATTAAGCTTTGGTACTTCTTCTTTTCAATCTTGTTTGATTCATCCTTCATCTTTCCGTAACCTGTATCGAGTGGAATTTTAAATTCCTTTGCATCCTCCATTCTATATGTCTTTAGCAGCTTCTCTATATAACCTGTTTGACTAATATTATAGATACCATCTTTATTTTTTGTAACCTTGATACCTAAATAATAGTTAATATCTCCAAGATCTATTAACTCAAAATAATTATTTAATCTTTTATACATGACTGATATATGCTTTATATTACTACTTGCTATTATTATATCATCTACATACAAGATTACATAGACTTTTTCAACGCTGATTTCTTTAGTATACAAACGCAAATCTACTTGACTTTGTTTATATCCTTCTTTAATTAAAATACTATTTAACTTTATATTCCAAACTCTAGCAACTTGTTTTAATCCGTAAATGTTTTTATTTAATTTACATACCATACTTTCTTTTCCTTTTACCTCGAAGCCCTTTGGTTGTACCATATAAATTGTATCCTCTAGAACTCCATTTAAGAACGCATTTTTTACACCGTAATGCCGGACCGTCAAATTCTGCTTCCCTGCTACGGCCAACAGTGTCCTAAACATAGTTTGCCTTGCCACAGGTGCGAATACCTCCTCGTAATCGACACCATGCTCCTGAGTATATCCTTGCGCAAGCAGTCTCGCTTTGTACCTTACCACGTGTCCTTGAGCATCCGTCTTTGCCTTGTAAATCCACTTGCATCCTACAATATTCTTGTTTATCGGCTTATCCACCAATGTCCATGTACATGCATTAATGAGTGAATCATATTCCTTTTTCATGCCGTCCATCCATTGGATATTGTTAGATGAAGATATTGCTTCCTCATACGTGTTAGGTTCAAACGTTCCTTCTCCTCCTGAGTAAAATGTCAGGTTGCAATATCGATTTGGTGGAATACCTTTATTTTGCCTCTGTGATCTTCGTAACTGCTGCTTCTTTCCTCTGTGATTGTCTTCTTTTCTTCTTGACTATTATTGCCCTCTTTTTCGTTGTTTCCTTTATCTGTATTTTCTTTTCTTACTTCCTACGATCCTCTATGTTTTCTTCATTGTTCTGTTTTCTTTTGTCCTGCTCCTCTTGAATAATTACCTCTTTCGACTCATTATTTTCATCTAGAAAGTTCACATCCCTGCTTATTATGACTCTGTCTGTACTCGTGTCCAATAAACGATATCCTTTTGCATTTTCTACATAACCGACAAATATAAATTTCTTTGCCTTCTTGTCGAGTTTTCTTCTTAATTCCTTTGGAACGTGCGCATACACCTTAGAGCCGAATGTATGTATATGTTGTACAGACGGTTTCTTCTTGTACCATCTTTCAAATGGTGTTGTGCTTGTGACTTTTGTATATAACCTGTTCTGTAGATAGTTGGCAGTGCATACTGCTTCTCCCCAATATTTATTTGGTAAGTCTGCATCAATCAACATACATCTTGCCATTTCCATTAAATATCTATTTTTTCGTTCGGCTGTACCATTTTGCTCTGGAGCATATCCTACGGTATACTGCATCTCGATGCCTTCCTTCCGAAGAAAGTTCTTCAAATTTTCGTTCACATACTCTCTGCCTTGATCAGATCTAATAATTTTCGGTCCCTTCTTGAATTTAGTCTTCATGTTCTTCACGTATTCTTGAATTTTTTCTGTTGCTTCCGATTTGTGTTCCATAAGGTAAACTACTGTATACTTACTGTAATCGTCAATGAGAGTAAGTACATAACGCTTCTTTCCTGGAGTGACTGTTTGCATAGGTCCACAAACATCCGTATGTATTAGATCTAGTGGTTCATCTGTATTGCTGTATGACCTTTTTGGAAAAGATCGCCTTGACATTTTGCCTTTTATACATGTTTCACAGACGCTTCTAATACTGCAATCTGTTATTTTTAAGCCTGTAACTAGATCCTTTGTTTCCATCTGTTTTATCGCTTCTGGATCCCTATGGCCGAGCTTCCTATGCCATGTGTGTTGGCAATCTTTCCTGTGCTTGTTTACAACCATTAGAGCCTTATTGTCGAACCGCAATCTATACAAATTATCGCTTAGATCTGCAGTAGCTACAGTGATTTTATCCTTCATTATATTGCACATTTTTTCTGTAAACTTTACTTGAAGGCCCTTCTCGGTAAATCTTCTTACAGATAATAAATTTCCTTCTAGCGTTGGAACATACAATACTTCTTTTACCATAATTGTATTTTGCTTACCCATATTATCTTTACAGGTAAGATAACCATCTCCTTTTCCTTGAACTTCTGCGCTATTACCATTCGCCAGCGTTATATTTTCGTTTGTGCATGTATTGAGTGTTTCAAAGAAGTTCTCATCGTTGCTCATGTGACTAGTAGCTCCTGAGTCAATATACCATGTCCGTTCACTGCAGTTGCTGTTCTTGATGCTGAAACAAGTGTGTGTATCCTTATTCTCGTTTACTGCTTGATTTGCCTTCTCTTTTCCTGCTTTCCATTTTTTATAGCTTCTACAGTCCTTTTTTATGTGACCTGATTTTTGACAGAAAAAACATGTAACGTCTTTCATATCTTGCTTTTGTGTAGTCTTTACAAACTTCTTAGAATGTGCCTTAAGTGCTTTGTCATCATGTTCGTCTGTGTGATCTTTCGCGTTTTTTCGTCTTCTATCCTCGTCTAAAAGTTTGCCCTTGACAAGTTCTACAGTTAACTCGTCTTCTGACCTTGTCTCTAACGCTGTTATTAGAGTATTATATGATTCTGGCAGACTACATAGTAATAAAGCTATAATCATTTTATCCTTTAATGCCTCACCTAGTGCGGCGAGCTGATCCACCGAATTGAGCATTGCGTTTAAGTGACTCTCCATATCACCATTCTCTGAGAGTTTCATGCTACAGATCTTCTTAAATAAAAATACCTGATTTGTCAGCGAAGCCTTCTGATGATAATTTTGCAGCGCTGTCCATGCTTCCTTTGCACTGCTCGTATCCCTGATATGCCTTAATTGATCATCTTCGACTAACAAGCCGATCGTAGCACGTGCCTGCCTATCCGCTTTAAGCCATTTCTCATCCGGTGCCGCCGGTCTAACCGTATCGATTGTATGCCACAGATCATCCTTTATCAGTAGCAGTTCTACCTTACATTTCCACACTTGGAAGTTTGTATTATTTAACTTTGTAATACTGAACCGTGTATCTGCAATTGTTCCTTCTTTATGCCACGTATCCTGGGCCCATAACCTCTTAGAATAAACTCTTTATTAAGGAACAAAATAGAATACAGCATCCTCCTGATATAGAAGCACAGCGTACAGTACCTGACAAAAAAAGGTGTATCGCCCTGGCCGGCGCAAGCACAGCGCCCGCATGCACGCGCTACTAGTCATATTATAAACGCGCCAAAATTTGAATTGCTGTTATCCAACAGACTGGCTTACGTACAAATGCCGTAAACGTTTAGGACCTTTTGGTTCGTCTTTATCAATATTACATATTTATAAAATATTAACTAACTATACAAATCATTAATAAAAAATTAATTATTTTACAGAGACTATTCATATAGCTAATCAAATAGAAGAGCATTTTATTAACGCATCTACGAATGATGATACTGATGATATGTGCGAAAAAGCTCTCTTAAATGAAGCAGAAAAAAACGACGTAGGAAAAAACCAGCATATTTGGACGACACGTCAGAAGAAGAGCAAGGTAATGTCGTTAATGTATGATACAATTATTTTCAAATACAGGAAAACAAATATATTTAACGAAATATTTTGTATTTTGCAGAAACCGAAAGATGTAAAGATAAATGTGCTACAACCTCAGTTCGGCTACCACCATCTCATTATGAGCAACAAAATTTCGAGGAACATCAAACTTTTTTCACAAATACACCATCGTTACATTCACAAGAGAGAAATGAAACAAATATGTCAGGTAATTATATGTGAAATACATATATATTTATATTTATTTTTAATTGCACATGATTTTCGCATAAATATGAATATAAATACTATATGAATTAATATATTTCTAGAATGTGAAAGCTCATTTGTATCAACAGAAGTATTTGAAAATAATGAAGTTTTGGAAAAATCCTTTGTCCAGGATGAAAACTTGGATTCAACACTTGTACATGAAAATACAGAAGATACTGCCATTTTGCAAAAACAAAGTAAGTCTCACATTTTATTTATATATTTTTTTTCTGATCTGGGATAATATTGACATACAGTTGCATTACAAAATTTTTTTCAGCATTGACACATTTAAGGAAGAAAGCATGCATAGAAAAAGTTCGAGACGTTAATAAGACAACCGAAAATTTACTTAGATCTTCAAAATAACGCAGAATTGAAGCTACGACATGTAAGTCGTCTGCTTAGAAAATCTAGATATGCATACATTAATTCATTATGGCTATTACTTATTTGTGTTTTTACTCTTTATCCCGTGAGCAATTTGCTTCTTAAAATCGAATACATATTAACTGTGCAGCCAGTCCAGTACGAAATGTCTAAATGCAATTTTTTGTAAAGTAAGATTCTTGAATTCATAACAAATTTTAAAGACAACATAAAAACTATTAAATTAAAATTGTAACGATACCCCCGTTACCCGACCGAACACCGTGCGGAAGGCTGCGCCCGGCAAACACCGGCCGGGCGATGCAGTGGGCGCAATGCGCCATCATTTATTAATACACGCAAATCGGGCCAGTTATTTAAAATCCGTCCGGCGCACCGTACCGAAAACAACGACGTCACGAAACGACCCGAGCGCTACCGAAGACGCGCGGCAAATCCCGAACGCGAAACCGGGACGCTTAAAAAGAGCGATCCGAGACGGGAAAAGATCACTCCGGTTCCCGATCCGCTCTCGAGCACACGTCCAGAACCGATTCCAATACAGAACACTAGTAAGCAGCAAATAACGGGGGTCGGGTGTACTCTGCCTCCGATGGGTGTTCCCACCTAAAAACGCCCTAGTGCCTTCCGTCTTCTCTCTCTCTCTGAGCGTACGACCAAAGGGGTCGGGTGTGCCCGGTCTCTACCGAGAGTTCTCGGTTAGCGGAAAAACGCTTGCATCCTTCCGTACCCCAGTTCCGGCAATCAATCACAAGGTAGGGAGTTCCCCGCCTTGGATGGGAGTTTCCGTCGCCGGTAACTATCCTCCGCGCAACTGCATCCTTACATGCGGACACGAATAACGACACGCTAAAGAGCCCGCGTATAATACCGCGCGACTTCGAGATATATCGAACGCTCTCTCGGGCGCGAGAGAGTACGCGTAGAAAAACGCGAATTCCGGAGCCACGCGCTCGGCCCCGCAGCGCCCCGCTTCACGCGCCGTCACCGTTCGCGCAATAACATCAACACGCTTGAGACAGTGGCCCTTTAAAGTGTCGCTACCCACGCCTAGGGGCAATAACCTCGCGACCAAAACATATGATCGCGAATCTCTGTACTGCTATTCTCTCACCGCGTTATTTTGATGTATCGAACGGAAACGTTTCTCGCATTGTGTATGTAATTATAATATTAAATCACGGATATACTTTGATGTATTTAACGGAAGCGTTTATCGCCTTGCGTATGTAATTATAATATTAGATCCCGGATCTATTCTGAAGTATTTAGCGGAAGCGTTTACCGCCTCGTTCCGTTAACTGAATTGATAGTCTCGCGCGAATTATTGTCTGTACTCAAGGTGTACGAAACATTATTTTCTTTATTGAATAAACGAGTTATTCATTTGCATATTAAAATACCGTCTTGTGTTTTTCGCCTCAACCGTCTTCCCGAACCTTGTGATCCCGACTGAGCGAAGCCCGGCTGTATCGGGAAAAACGGTGCGTTACAAAATCACAAAAATTACACTAGTTTTATTAGTGCGATTGATTATTAGAAATCTCCGGATTCTTATTATATCGATTGGTATTCCGAAAAGTGTTCTTGACTTTAAGAATGAGATAACCAAAAATGTAATTTCATGATACTATGCTATTTAAGTATACTTATGTATACATATAAAATATCCAGTTTTTATCTAGAAAATTGAAATGTTCTTACAGCTGCAAATGCTGAATTGGAAACAAACGCGAATCCTGTTCTTGCCGGAGATCGGAGACGAAATGCGGAAGATCGCCCGGCACAAAATCAGCAGGTGCAAGAACGCAATCGTACACGGCGTAAGTTATTAATTTTTAAGTTTATGCTATTGAGCAAATGGAAAATTGCTCTATTTATATATAACAATAAAATGATATTTTTTTGCTATTGCATGCTATTGTGTTCTATGAGATACTATACTCGCACGAACACACACACACACACACATACACACACACACACACACATGTAAATAATAATATATATATTATATATTAAATTAATAATAGTTTCAGAACCGGTTACAGAAGAGCGATTTCTAACATATTACAAGAGCTTCAATACAAAGTTGAACCATATTATCAATTTACTGAAAGATCGTCATACAGACATGCAAGTAGATGAAGGAGAAAATCTCTTGCTAAACTTTCCTTTAAGAACTGTCCAAGAGTTTGAAGAGTTTCAAGAAAATCTTGTTACATCCTTGCAACTACAAAAATTATACGTAAGGAAATCATTTGTCATTTTCTGTATGTACAATATTCAAAGTATAATAATAATAATAATAATCGTTGCCTGTTTTTACAGATTCATGAAATAAAAATGATTGGAGGATCTGATCCAGGCAAATGTACAAGAGCCACATTACGCTATTTTATATCAAATGAGGTAGCCTTGAAGTATTCCTGGTCTGGTCAAAAAAATACGCGGAAATTTCGAGAGATCCTAATTTCCCAACTTATTGTCGGTAAGTTAATATTTTATAGTTAATATTTAAGGTATATCCAAATAAATTTGCATAGATGCATAACATAACATAAGTATATACATAAAGAAATGGTCTATTTCTTTATGCGTATTTTTATGTGCTATGCAAATTTGTCTGCATATATTTCTCGCAATCAGCTTTTACACAATGATAAACGATTAATTAAAAAAATATCCATTCTTTTCAAATCATCATTTTTTATTGGATCAGTATTCAAATATTAATATTGAATTATTTTTGTCATATCTATATGACTAATTAGAAAATTTTTTCTTACAGAAACTATTTCAAAAATAAAAAACATTCCCAAAAACGATATTGAAATAATAATAAAGAAGTGGCTGCAGCACGCTAGTGACCGATTAAAAAGTAAAAATTGATTTCTTTTACTTTTTTCAATAACGATATAAAATTTTTTTTCTTTCATAGTTTATTAAAATATTATATATAGTGATTATTCATACATTTTGTTTTCAATTCTAAGTTATTTTTATCACAAAATATTTTCAAGATTATTTTGTGTGTCTTAACTCTTATTTAACGTTTAGTTTTTTATAATATTTTGAACATTGCCATTATGTATTGTTCTTTTCAATGTATTTTAACTTTTGTTGTTAATGTATTATTCTAATTTGGGTACGTCGTTTTGATAAAAGTATATTTTACTTATTATTTTATATTTTAAATAAATCAATCTGTGATATTAAAACGATATGATTAATGGAAACAATATGATTTAAGTTTTAAACCAAAGAATATAAAAAACGTACAAAGATGTACAACATATACACTTTGAATAAAAATAATATTTAATTTGTAATAAAAATCAAAGTATGACTTATTCTTTAAAATTAAGAAATATAAATTAAAATATATTTTGCGTAAAAAATATATATTATGGAAAAATGTATTTTATACGATAAATCAAATTTGTTACTATAATACAAATATTTTATATTTTACTACATTTCTCCGTAGTGTAATTTTTTGTTGCAGTATATTTCTATATAGCGTGAATTAAAGAAAGATTTATCGTATAAAATACATTTTTCCATAAAACATTTTTAGCGCAAAATATATTTTATTTGAAGCATCAAAAAAGAATCCTTTACAACCTATCCAAGAAAAGTTTTTAAATCCAGAAAGAAAATAAAGCGACCTCTTATAGAGCTCTGTTAGAATACTATTTCGAATTCTTATAGAATACTATTTCGAATTCTTATGGAATATAAAAAGATTCCCTTTTGTATCCGAAGAAGGACTCACAATTGTTGAAAGGTGAATTCTTTTGGAACTCTTAAGAATAGTTTTAGAACAGAAATGGCGATGGAAAAAGAATTCTTTTTGAAAATATGGAATTCAAAAAAAATTATTTTGAATTCTCTGTGCTATCTGGGTTAGGTTATATTGCAATTAATATTTCTAATATTTTAACAATTTTAACATTCTAGTTTTATATTATTTCTGTTTATTTTTAATATAGACATAATAATTTTATAGACATAATAATTTTAATGTCATTTTAAAGCATGTTAAAAATGTGTCTTTATAAAATATGTTACAGAAAGCATTCAACAAATATTTTGGAATTAAATATCTAATGAATTTAAAACTATCTCTATTTAATACATTTGAATCTTGTACATTCGTGTTTTCCTTATTTTTATTATAAAATGTCATAACTTTAATAAACTCGTTTAGGGTATAAATAATTATTTCCAATATTAATATTTAATAAATATTTTTTGATGTCAATCTTCATTATTTTGTTTAGAAATTCAATATTAGATTTATTTTGCATTTTAATTTATGTTTAATATTTTAGGTCTTTCTTAAAAATTGTTGAAAAGCTTATTGTTTAAGTAAATCTGTCTGAACGCATGGTAATTATTTCTCAAGTATTTAAAGTGAGTTTCTCGAAAGTGCTTTACGCTGGTATAGTTAGTACCGCCATTGTATCGCGAGATGGCTCCGCGGCGAAAAGTCTTTTCGTAGTAAGAAGTTAGCGAAGAAAGTATATAAGGCGATGAAACTATTTAACTGATTCCTTGATGTTCAAGGCTTTTGAAGAATGTTAACCACACTTTTATCTTCGATACCACTGGATACAATATCGTTTCTATTCGCGTTAATGTGAAAATTTGGATTTGAAAACGTGATTATGTTTTAACTGAATATTGAAACCAAACTAATCTTTTAGATTTGTTGTGTGCCTCGGGTAAGGCACAGGGGTCGCGTCGAATTTGAGATTGGGATCTCTGGATGTCAGGGTTGTTCGGTCCGGGATCTTATATTTTATAAATAAACTGTAGATCTTCGTAGAAATATACTTGATTTTTATTTAACTGTTTACACTTTTATTTAACTCTTATCTCAGTTAGAGTACTCGCGCTCGCGTCGTATCCTTGAATGGTTTAGGATTACGGTCGTTCCGCGACGTTCGTATAGCTTAGAACGTTCGGCGGATCGCGTATGTTATAATTAGGGCAACCAAAATATGTTAGAGATTTTTTTTAATTTGATTAATAAAGAAATAGATTACATATATTTCGGAAGAAACTATGCATTTTAAACCCTATATGTAACAGCATATTTTTGCATATTTTAGTCGTAAGTACTTATTTTTGCATATTTTAGCTATAAGTGCATATATTTTTGCTTATTTTACTTTTTATATTTTTTTATTTTACTTACTGTGCAGATTGAAGTTGTAACATATGCTATGGAAGCAATTAATAATGTAAACGGCGAGACAGCGAATTTTATTAAGAAAAAATGTGCAAACGTTATTGCGAAGAATAGTGGATTTACTGTTTTAAAGGAACTTTCAGCACGATTGATTGGAAAATCTGATAATACAGATACTACAAAAACGGAAAAAAGTACAGCGTTCAAGAAATCTTGGCATTTAAATATGCACCTATAATTCTGTTGATGTCGAACGAAGTTTTTCAATGTATAAAAATGTTCTGCGAGCAAATAGGCAAAGCTTTTTGTTTGAAAACTTAAGTGAAATGTTTATTATTTACTGTAATCAAAATATAAATTAAAAGAGTTAAACTTTTGACTTTAATATGACTATGCGTTTTTATGTGCGTTAATTTAAATGTATGTGCTTTGTGTTTTTTATAAATTCAATGGAATTAATTAATAAATCTAAAAATAAGAATATATACAATGTAAATAATTTTTCATTAAGTTTATTTTAATTTTAATTTAAATTGTAATTTTTTAAGAGCATATTTCTCTGTTTTTAGAGTATTTTTTTTAATTTTATGGAGCATATTTTAAGCGCTTAAAACAAGATTTTCACAGCTTATTTTTGGTTGCCCTAGTTATAATCTTAGCGACGGCGTTACACTTAATTCGGTTCTTACTTTGCGACTCCCGCGAGTGCGTCTATTGTTCGGTTTTATAGCTGGATTTTGGAGTCTTTTGATCGGAGGGGGTGCCTGGTAACAGGCCCTCTTGGTCAAAGTCCCGGATGCAAACGAAGAAAATTCGAAGTCTCCTTCGCTTCGCTTGCATTTTTGCAATTTTTAGATTTCGCGCGTGACTCGCTGCGTATGCGGTTTTTTCGCGGCCAGCGCGTTGTCAAGTGGATGTAATTTAAGTAGTTATAGCTATTGAGGGCTATAACAGATTTTAGAAATATCTTGGTGTGAGTAAATATATTGGACAAAATTTCAGCTCGCATTTTATATGTTACCGATGTAATACCTGTGCATAAAAGAGATTACTCATCAAAAATAAGTCTTACTATATCAGAAAAAGCCACCTATTACTGTCAAAAAGTCCTATCGCAAAATTGAATGCCATATTTATGAATAACTTATTTCCAATTTTATTCAATCGTTTAGCGCAAATGTTTAGTTAATATAAACTTGCTTAACGTTAAATAGAGACTCTCTTAATCGCGATTACGTCACAAATTAATAGAGCAACATATTAATATTAAAACAAATATATATATACACGTACTTTTTTGAAAATAAGATTTAATATGAATAAGTATATTGATTACTATTAAGTAACAAGAAAAATTAAATATATTTAAATCAAACCTGTTTTGAAAATATCAATTATCATTTTAAATACTAGAACATATATTGCTCTTTCTTCTATAAAAGTTCGAATATGTTCCATATTATAATATGCATTCAGAAGAGATTAACATAAACTATCGAATGCGTATGTATTAATTACTTTTACTAATTTATTTTCTAATTTTATTTCTCGAAGACAATTGCTATTTTTTGAAATGGGTATATTTTGTTTTGGTTTTAGAATTTTATTTTTTATTTGTATTTTATTTGTATTTTCTTTTTCAAACTCATCTAAATTTATATTGTTGAAATCAGTTGTGTGCCTTTTTCTTTTTTGGTTGTTTATTCGAAGTTTTGCTTTAATTCTGAAATGTCCTGACTTGTGATAGGATATATTTTAAATAAATTTAAGAAATATTTTTTTATCGGCTCTCAGTATTTAATAAATAAATAAATATGATTTTTTTAAAACGACCAATAGATATATTTTAATATAATGTGGTCCTTTATAATTGATTACTGTTGCAAATACATTTTCTTGATTATCAATTGATATTCGAAATTGTGTCGGTGCCAACATTGTGTCGGTGATTTTTTAACATAAAATATTTTTCTCTTCCATTTATTTTTCATAAAAGTCCGAATATGTTTTATTCCTTACTAGGTAATCAAAAGTGATTGACATAAGCTGTCAAATGTACACGTATTAATCACTCTTACCGATTTGTCTGTCAATTTTATTTTTCGCAGATAACTGTCATTTTTTAAGATTGGTATATTTGCATTTTGTTCCGATTCCAAAATTTTGTCTTATTTGTTTTTTATCGATATTTTCTTTTTCAGATTTATATGAATTCATATATTCGTCGAAATCAGTTGTGTGCTTTTTTCATTTTTTCATTTTGTTTATTCGAAGTTTTACTTCTTCAATTCTGCTATCCAGACGACACTATAGTCCTGGCCGGGGGGAATAACTGGGGGGACGCGAAGAGAATGGCGGACCTGGCGGTGGCCTGTGTGGTGCGCTCTATTAAGGGCTTGGGCCTTAAGGTGGCTCCCCATAAAACCGAGGCCATTTATTTTCATAATGGTTCTCGGGGGAGGCCCCTGGTGGCCCATGTTATCGTGGACGGCATCCCCGTCCAGCTGGGACAGAGTATTAAATACTTAGGACTCTGGCTGGACGGAACTTGGCGTTTTGGCGACCATTTTGATCGTCTGGCAGTAAAAGCCAATGGGATAGCGGCGGGACTTAGCCGCTTGCTGCATAGCAGACGACACTACAGCCGGGGGGGAGGACAGAACGGAGCACACTGTCGTATGTGATGTCCCACAGCAGTGGGCCCAAAACTGACCCCTGTGGGACACCACACGACACCGCCCTTCCGCGTTGAGTACCGGTTTTATCCCGGTACTCCAGGCTTCTGTCTCGGAAGTAGGCCTTTACGACCTCCACGAGGTATGGAGGGGCGCCATGATCTATGAGGGCGCCCCTCACCTTTCCCCAGGGCAGAGTGTTAAACGCGTTGGTGATATCCAACGCGATGGCTATCACCACCCTGCCCTCGCTAGTTTCGGACTCCACGAGATGGCGGACGCGTAAAATCGCGTCCGTTGTTGACCTGTTCTCGCGGAATCAGAACTGTTCCTCGTGGAGGTTCGGCCCCACTTCCCTCATCTGCCTGAGTCGGTCGGCAATAATTCGCTCAAAGAGCTTACCGACCTCATCGAGCAGGCAGATGGGCCTGTACGCGGAAGGCGCTCCGTCCGTTCTGCCCCCTTTAGGGATAAGAACCAGATAGGCCTTACCCCAGACTGGGGGGAACTTCCCTGCTTTTAAGCAGTCCGTATACAGCCGTTTGATCGGCTCCGACAGGTGCGTCAAGGCATATAGCCAGACCCTCCCGGGAATGCCATCTGGCCCCGGGGCTTTGTTACCCCGGGCTCTGAGCCTCTTGGCAATCCCGGCCAACTCGACACTGGACACCTCATACTCCTCCTCCCACGCGACGGGTTCCCTTATATATAACTCGGGAACCCTATCGCACTGTGGGAAGAGGGTCGACAATATGTTATCTAACACATCTGTGTCCAGTGCCTCCGTCACAGGGGACGTCCATCTTCGCAGTTTCTTCATCACTGCTTTGTATGGACGCCCCCAAGGGTCCGCATTGAGGTCCTGGAGTTGCTCGTCCCAGGACCTCGCCTTTGACTTTCTGATGGCGGCGCTCAGAGCATTACGTGATGTCCTGTAGTGCTCGAGCGCCTCTGCCATGCCCTCGTCGTTATCGCCGAGGCCGCGCCTCCTCATTCTCTTAAAGCGGCGTCTGGCTTGGACGGAGGTGCGTCTGAGATCCGCAATTTCCTCCGTCCACCAGTACACCGCTCTCTGCGGCCTCGGCTTGGCTCGGGGCATTGAGATATCGCAAGCATCCCTTACTGTTTCCCCGAGCCATGCCACCTGGTCCTCAATCCCTTGCGGTGCCTCTGCACCGGGCCAGGTGACTGAGAGCATGGCTGCCACCAGCCTGTCGGAATCTAATTTGGCTAGGGCCCACCTTTTAGGTAGGTCCCCCCCTTGGGCGCGGTTTAGCACCCCTCGGCGGGTGATGTCCACCCTCATCCGAATATATAAATGATCGGAGAGGGTCTCTTCGTCCATCACCCGCCAGTCACTAATCCTGTCCGCCGCAGAGGGAGATGCCCATGTTAAGTCAATAATGGACTCCCCCTGCGGCCTGACTAGGGTGCTGCTCGACCCCTGGTTGACAATGCAGAGGCCGAGAACCGCTGCCCAATCCTCCAAGACCCTGCCTTTATGATCCGTTCGCCGGGAACCCCAGTGCGCCAATTTGGTATTGAAGTCCCCGGCGACCACAATGGGTTCGGGGAGTCTCCTCTGTACAATGAGTGATATCTCATCGAGGATATCCCCGAACGTGGCAGAGTCAACGCTGGGGGGGATGTAGCATCCTACTACCCACAGTGGGCCCCATTCCACGGCTGTATACGCTCGCCCGTTTCCAACTCTTATACATGGGGGGGAGTCTATCTCCCTCCTCCATGTAATCGCGACCGAGCCCGTATCATTACTTGCCCAACACGGATGGTCCGGTGGGACCCGATACAGCTCGGCCGCGATTCCAATCCCACGTTTCCACTGCGCCAGGGTGTGCAGGAAAAGATCCTGAGCCCTGGCACAGTGATTGAGATTCGCCTGGAAGAGGCCTATTTTCTTCGTCATTATAGACGTTGTTTAGGCCTCCTCCATGACCACCTCCACCAGCTCATTCTCATGAGCTGGGCGAGTGTCGACTCCCACCTTCTTCACCTGTTTAGAGGCGCCCCTTTCCCTTCGCTTTCGCTGGGGTTTGGGCGCCTCTTTTTGTAGTCCTTGGGTGAGCCCGGGGGAGGTCAGACCATCCCAGGAACCCCCCTTGGCTCCTCCTCTCTCTTTTCCCTGCGAACACTGAGCGGTCCCGAGGGAGGTCCAACCATCCCCGGAGCCCTCCCTGGTTCCTCCTCTCTCTTCCTTCCGACCGCTGCTCTTGGCAGCCTTTCCTCTCTTCTTCGCGTGGCAGCTTTCGCTGCCAACGCGATGATTAGCTGGCAAGCCAGCCTCTACACATAAGACGTATCGCGTCTTTTCCTTGCATGCATTGGCCTTGTGGCCGGGGGAGCCGCAGTTGTAGCAGCAGCCACTTCTATCAATTGGGCTGCTGCACTGCTCCTTAACATACCCTTTCTTTATGCAACGGAAGCATTGGAGAGGGCGCGCTTTAAGGGGCTCCACCCCGGCCACTACCCATCCTACTTTGACCTTGCCCACCGCGGCTACCTTGACCGCAGCCGCGACTGGGCATTGAAGCCAGAGTGTGCCCATGGCCCCCTTGTTAAAGCGGATTTGTCCCGCCTTAATTTCGGAGGCCTGGCACCCTCCTATCTTCGCCACCTCCGCCTTCACCTCTTCCACGGTGGCCGATTCGTCGAGTCCGTGTAACCTTATTTCACCCCTCTTGCAGGGGCGGGTCACACGGACCCCCTCTTTCCCTTCCAACGCCTCTCTAAGCTTCTGCGCAAAGAGATCCGCCTTTTGCGCTTTGCCTTCACCGGGGATCTCGTAGAGAATAACCCCGGTGGCTGCTCTGCAGGCGTTCACGTCCTTGATGCCCAGCTCTTTAAGGTCCACCTTTTGGCGAGCCAAAGATATTGTCTCACCATATAGACCCTCGGGGCATGTGATCGTGATCGCCGCCGTCCGAACGTCACAGACCTATGCACTTGGCACGAAAAACTGGGACACCTTAATAAACGGACAATCAAAGAAATGGCCGAGAAAGGTGTAGTTAATGGACTGAAAGTGTCAAAACTGAATGATTTCTTTTGTGCATCGTGCCAATATGGCAAAGCTCATCGACTCAAATTTGCACAACAAAACTCCAATTCAGTCACACAACCCGGTGAATTAGTGCACTTAGACGTGTGCGGACCTATGTCGATGGAATCTCTCGGAGGAGCGAGATTCTTTGTCAATTTCAAAGACGAAGCTACCGGTTACAGGCACGTATATATTCTCAAACACAAAGCTGATGTATTTGATCGTCTCAGAGAATACGCAGCACTGTTCAAAAACAAATTCGGAAGAAGCATCGGAACGCTTCGTACCGACAATGGTTTAGAGTATTGTAACAAGAAGATGACAGCATATCAAGCAGCCAAAGGAATCCAATTTCAGAATACTGCACCGTACACACCAGAACAAAATGGACTTGCAGAAGGAGACAATCGCACTATAGTGAAGTGTGTGAGAACAATGTTGCGAGGAAAAAACCTGTCAAAATCCCTGTGGGCAGAAGCGGTAAACACAGCGGTTTATCTACTCAATCGAACTATCACCACGAAGAACCAAAGCTCCACACCCTTTGAAGAATGGACGGGAAAGAAACCCGATCTGAGTCATCTACGAGTATTTGGCTCTACAGCCTATGCACATATTCCAAAATTACACAGAACGAAGTTTGACTCAAAAGCAAGAAAGGTGCTCTTGGTCGGATACCAGGGAGAATCACAGAACTACCGGATCTACGATCCACAATCAAAGCAAGTCTCAGTATCCAGAGACGTTGTTTTCGACGAAAAAAATTCTATCAACATCATTACAATCAAATGAAGACGAGAGGCTGACCGTCTTCTCCCCCGTTGTCCGCCACCTTGGCGTGGTGGGGGAGCTCACCCTTCGCAAGGGGATAGCCTTGCGAGGGGTGCCAAGAGCGGACAGTGCCTCATATCTTGAGGCACACCTGCCTCCCCCGGTTCCGGGTGGCTTCCCCCAGTTTCCGGGGGTTTCTCCTGGATCGTGGGAGTCTTCTCACGGTCTGGGGGAACGGGGCCCACTTCCCCGTCAGAGCCTTGGCTCGTAGGTGGTAAGGGATGGCGACCCGGAATTCAAACGCCCGGTAGCATGGCACCGTTAGGAGAGGACATTGCACGGCGCTTCGGCGCTTGCCCTCCCACCATGCAGTCTGCGGCCTCGGCCGCCGGGGTGCTATTCCGTGTCTCTGGGGGGGTTATTCCCGGGGGTGTTCCCGGGGTGCTGGTTGGGGGTAATCTCGGGGTGGGGCTTTTTGTGCGGCGGGGGCCGCAGGGGGAGGGGACCAGCCGTGACTACCCGAGGGGCATTGCCCGGAGGGAGTCACGGCGGTCAGTCGCCGGAGCCGCTCAGACGTTTCCGAGGCGGGGCCCGGCGACGAGAGCAGAGCCCCAGGGTGCTGGTTGGGGGTCTCCAGGCTGGGTAGCCTGGGTTCCCGTCCCAGCGTCCCTGGGGCTGCCGTTCCCGGGCCACTCGGACACATTCCGAGCTCGGGCCGGGGCGGTGGAGAAGGCCACGCGTGGTTACCCGAGGGGCTTTGCCCGGAGGGGTTACCCAAGGGACATTGCCCGGAGGGTGCCACGCGGGTCTGCCGCTGGGGCCGCTCGGACGTTTCCGAGGCGGGGCCCAGCGGCGAGAGTACGTACTCCTGGCCGGTCGGGACCGTTTCCCCTTCCGAACCGGCCGGCCGGGAGAGTTTCGCCGGAAGTGATGTAACCGGCGGGGGGACGGCTGGTCGCCACGGCGTGTAGGGCAGGGCCGGGGAGCGGCGACCCTGTCCAAAGCGTCCGTGGGGCCTCTCGGGTGGCGCCACCCGCTGCGGTGCCCGCACAGTCGGAGGTGTGGGACCCCTGAAACCCCATGGGGGAGTCAAACCCCTCTTGGGGGAGTAAGGGGCTCGGAGTCTGGCCGGGGTGCGGTATCCCCCCGTCCATTGACGTATGTCCCCTCCCCGGGGGAACTTGGGGCCCGGCCTTGGGGTGTGGCCGGTCACGTTTTGGGACACCCCTTGGCCGGTGGGGGTATACCCTGGGGGACGGAGCCGCAGCGGGATAGTGGGATCAATGAAGATGAGCGAACAGATAAACACCAACAATAACTTTAAGGGGGTCGAGGCCAAGGGACCCAAACTGGGACCTAAGTCCTCGAAAGCCATCATGAAGGAGATGAAACCATTCTCCATCGTGATAAGAAGGGAGGATATCGTCCGGGTCAAGCTCCCGAAGAAGTCTGTCTGCAAAACTGCAGACAAGGAGCAGGAAGGGGAATCGGTAGACGTTGTCTCCACGGATGGCGACGTATATATTCCGGACGTGGAAATGGAGCCTCTGCCCAAGAAGCGCAAGCAAGGGCGCCCCGAAACCACCGGGGACTACGGGAGGCTCAAGGCCAAAAAGGAAGCAGAACAATTGGCCGAAAGAGAGATGAGGGAAGAAAGAAATATGCTGGATCCCACATTGCCAATGAGCAATAGCCAGGCGTGGAGTAGGCTGGACCATAAGGTGGCTGAATTCGCCGAGGAAATAGTGGAATCTCCGGCAACGGATGTCACTGCCAGGGGGCTTGAGAGTGTCACCATTCTTAAAAAATGGGCAATCTTGAGTAAAAACCTGAAGGGCACCGCCAAGAAGGACGTATCAGAGGCTGCCTGTTACCTACAGGCAGCCCTAACCGCTCTGGCCGCGATGTCGATGGCGGCCTCGCCCAGTGTCGCACCCCGAGAAGGAGAGAGTGAGATAGAAGCCCTACAGAAACAAAATAGAATTCTGAGGTCTGAAATCCTCATTCTCAAAAATGAGGCTAAATACCTCAAGGAGGGTGGAGGGAAGATATTGGGGAAGAAACCCCAACCTACCCCCAAAGCGATGCCACGCACCATAAAACCGGTCACGGAGAAGCAGAACATCCCCATACTTCCATCACCGACTTCAACGGTGATGGAGGTGGAGATGGACATTGCAAAGGAGGACCCCAAACTTCCAATCAGGCGACCCCCGATAAAAGGGGTCTCCAAAAGGTTGGAGGATTCAAAGTACCCTCCTGAGATTAGAGGTGAGGAAAATCGCAGGAGATACGACGAACTAACGTCGGGCATCCAAAGTCTTCTCGATCAGAGAGAGGATTTGAAAAGGGGTGTCAAGGCACCCCTGTTAAAACCTCCCCCAAAGAAGGTGGACTCTCTCCGCTCTGCCCCTCCCCCCGGCGTCGACCAGCAGTACGCTGAGCCACAAAGGGCACCGGTCCCTGCCAAGGAAGGCGCCGGGAGAAAGGGAGGGAAAAAGGGCAATACCCAGAAGGGTAACCCCCCCCAGGGAGACCCGAAGAAGAATGGACCTAAGCCAGTGACAAAGGTCCAAACAGTGGATCCCCCTTCACATAATCCTCCCTCGCTCCCACGGCCTTCGAGCTCCCAGGAACCAGCCTGGACGAAGGTCGTAGGGAGGAAAGAGGCGAGGAAGAGCCGGGCGCAACCACCGGCGCCCAACAAGCCCTCCTCCGCAAACGGAAGTGGAGCCAAAGCCTCCTCCCCTCTCACTAAGGAGAGGGTTGAGGGAAAGGCCGCTCCTAAAGCTTCCGCGAGGAGAACCAGGAGGATCCCACGGACGGCGGCAGTGACAATATCGTGCCCCGAAGGCCAGTACGGCGAGACCATCTCCTTGGATCGCCAGAAGGTTGACCTGGGAGAGCTCGACATCAAAGATGTCAGAGCCCGTAGAACAGCCACTGGGGCCATCCTGTACGAGATCCCCGGCGAAGGAAAAGTGCAAAAGGCAGACCTATTTGCACAAAAGCTGAGGGAGGCCTTAGTAGGGAAAGAGGGAGTCCGAGTGGCCCGCCCTTGTAAAAAGGGCGATATCAGGGTCAAAGGGTTGGACGAGTCGGCCACCGAATGGTTCAGGCGAATGAGCCGATGGAGGTGGTCATGGAGGGGGCCTAGACATCGCCAATTATGGCGAAGAAAATAGGCCTCCTCCAGGCGAACCTGAATCACTGCGCCAGAGCGCAAGACCTATTCTTGCACACCCTGGCGCAGTGGAAATGTTGTGTAGGGATCGCGGCCGAGCCGTATCGCGTCCCACCGGATAATCCGTGTTGGGCAAGCAGCGATACGGGCTCGGTCGCGATCACGTGGAGAAAGGAGATGGGCTCGCCTCCGTGTACCAAAATCGGAGGCGGGCGCTCGTATGCAGCCGTAGAATGGGGCCCACTGTGGGTGATAGGGTGTTACATCCCCCCCAGTATTGACCCTGCCACGTTCGGGGATATCCTAGATGAAATTGCACTCGTCGTGCAAAGGAGACTCCCCGAACCTATTGTGGTCGCTGGGGACTTCAATGCCCATTCGGCGCATTGGGGTTTCCGGCGAACAAACCGCAAAGGCATGGTCTTGGAGGATTGGGCAGCGGTTCTCGGCCTCTGTATAATCAATCAGGGGTCGAGCAGCAGCCTGGTCAGGCCGCAGGGGGAGTCCATTGTCGATTTGACATGGGCGTCTCCCTCTGCGGCGGACAGGATCCAGGACTGGCGGATGATGGAAGAGGAGACCCTCTCCGACCATCTCTATATTAGGATGAGGGTCGACATCGCCTGCCGGGGGGTGCTGAGCCGCGCCCAGGGGGGGAATCCGCCCGGAAGGTGGGCTCTAGCAAAACTAGACTCCGACAGACTGGTGGCTGCCATGCTCTCGGCTACCTGGCCCGGTGCAGACAACGCACCGATGGGTATCGAGGACCAGGTGGCATGGCTCGGGGAGACAATGAGAGATGCTTGTGACATCTCTATGCCCCGAGCCAAGCCGAGGCCTCTGAGGGCGGCGTACTGGTGGACAGAGGAGATCGCGGATCTCAGACGCGCCTCCGTCCAGGCCAGGCGCCGCCTCAAGAGAATAAGAAGGAGGGGCCTCGGCAATGAAGACGAGGGAATGGCAGAAGTGCTCGAGGGTTACAGGGAAGCACGTAACACTTTGAGCGCTGCCATTAGGAAGGCTAAGGCGAGGTCCTGGGATGAGCAACTCAGGAACCTCAATGCGGACCCTTGGGGGCGTCCCTACAAAGCGGTAATAAAAAAACTGCGGGGATGGACGCCCCCCGTGACGGAGGTGCTGGACACCGATGTACTCGAAAATATATTGTCGACCCTCTTCCCACAGTGTGACAGAGTTCCGGATCTATACGAAAAAGAACCTGTCGAGTGGGAAGAGGCGTACGAGGTGTCTAGCGCTGAGTTGGCCGGAGTTGCCAAAGGCTCAGGGCTCGGGGCAATAAAGCCCCCGGGCCTGACTGCATCCCCGGAAGGGTCTGGCTATATGCCTTAGCCCATCTGTCGGAGCCCATTCGCAGGCTGTATACGAGCTGTCTACGGGAAGGAGAGTTCCCCCCAGTCTGGGGTAAGGCCAAGTTGGTCCTTATCCCAAAAGGGGGCAGAACCGATGGAGCAGCGCCCTCCGCGTATAGGCCCATCTGCCTGCTCGACGAGATCGGCAAGATTTTTGAAAGAATTATTGCCGACCGACTCGTCAGGCGGATGGATGAAGTAGGCCCAAATCTCCACGAGGAGCAGTACGGATTCCGCGAGAATCGATCAACAACGGACGCAATATTACGCGTCCATTCTCTCGCGGAATCCGAGACTGCAGAGGGCAGGGTGGTGATTGCAACGGCGTTGGACATCACCAACGCCTTTAACACCCTGCCCTGGGGGAAGGTGAGGGGCGCCCTATTGGAACACGGCGCCCCACAATACCTCGTGGAGATAGTTAAAGCCTACTTCAGGGATAGGTGCCTAGAGTACCGGGATAAAACCGGTACTCTGCGCGGAAGGGCTATGTCGTGTGGTGTCCCGCAGGGGTCAGTTTTGGGCCCCCTGTTGTGGGACATCACATATGACAGCGTGCTCCGTTCTGCCCTCCCCCCGGCTGCAAGGTTGTCTGCTATGCGGACGACACTATAATCCTGGCCGGGGGGAATGACTGGGGGGACGCAAAGAGAAAGGCAGACCTTGCTATAGCGTGCGTGGTGCGCTCCATAAAGGGAATGGGCCTTAAGGTGGCTCCCCATAAAACGGAGGCCATCTATTTTCACGATGGCTCCCGGGGGAAGCCACCGAAGGGCCAGGTTATCGTGGACGGCATCCCCGTACAGTTGGGGCAAAATCTCAAGTATCTTGATCTCTGGCTGGATGGGACTTGGAGTTTTGACGACCATTTCGGCCGTCTGGCTGAAAAAGCCGATGGGGTAGCGGCGGCACTCAGCCGCCTGCTGCCCAATCTCGGCGGACCAGACGGCCGAGTGAGAAGGCTGTATGCGGCCGTGCTAAATTCGGTGACCCTATATGGGTCACCGGTATGGGCGGACGAGACGGTGGCCAGGAGACGAATTAGAGACGTCCTCCGACGTCTACAACGGAGAATGGCCATCCGCGTCGTCCGCGGATGTCGCACGAGAGTGTACGAGAGAATCAAGGAGCTCCGTGGGTGGAGGAATTCTCTCCGTCTTCCGACAGGAAAACAACAATCAAACAGTCGAAGAAATAAATTTATCCGATGAAGATAATTAAGAATTATTGAGCGAAGAAGAAGCGGATGAACCTGCGGGCCAGTCCAAACCCAGAGAAGAAGCCTCGCAATCAAATATAAGGATTTCGGATACAAAATCCACACCTGCTAAGAATCTTCGTGACAGAGCCAAGATTCATAAGCCGATAAGGTATGAATTAAATGTAGTAGAATATAACATACCTAATTCTTTCAAGGAAGCCATGTCAGGTCCCGATGCCGATCAATGAGCAAAGGCAATTTTGGAGGAATTGGAATCTCATGAAGAAAATGAGACATGGACAATTATACAAAGGAATAGCAGCCACAAACCTATAGACTCTCGCTGAGTATTCAAGGTTTTAAAGGACACAAGTGGAGAGGTATATCGCCACAAGGCACGCCTGTGTGCCAGAGGTTTCCAACAACAGCCAGGGATAGACTATACTGAAACATATGCTCCAGTTGCAAGGTAGGATTCGTTAAGAATATTTCTGACCTTTGTTGCGCAACTTGATTTTGAAGTAGTACAATTCGACATCAAAACGGCCTTCCTATACGGGGAATTAAATGAAGACATCTATATGGAAGTACCGGAGGGAATCAATCTAAAACATTGGAACATAAAATTCCGTAATTTTTTGTCAAAATTCGGATTTGTCTTGCGATGCAGATAATTGTGTATTCTCCGGTAATTACTGCGGAAAGACAGTGTATCTAATATTATTTGTAGACGACGGATTAATTGCTGCAAAGTCAAAGAAAGTATTAGCAAATATTGTCGATTCTTTACAAGAATCATTCGATATAACTATTGGTGATGTACAATATTTTGCAGGAGTAGAGATCAAGCGTAATCGAAAATTAAAAACATTGTTCATATATCAACAAGCGTATATTAAAAGAATAATTGAAAAGTTTGGCATGAGTGATGCAAAAAGTATGAGTGTACCTGCAGACCCTCGTGTAATTTTATATCCAGTCGAGAATGAAGAATACAAGTATGAAAAAGTTCCTTATCGCGAAGCGGTTGGTTCTTTATTATTTGTAGCAACGGTCTCACGACCAGACATTGCGTTCGCTGTTGGTAACGTTAGCAAGTATTTGATTAAACACGATAATAATCACTGGAACGCGGTCAAACATATTATGCGATATCTTTTAGGAACTATAAATTACGATATTTTGTACGAAAGCAACACAAACTATTCTAGTCTTCTAGGATACACTGATGCCGATTACGCCGGAGATATAGAGACAAGACACTCTACCTCAGATTACTTATTCAAGTTCACAAACGGACCGATTACCTGGCTGTTACAGAGACAAAAACTAGTCACATTAAGTACGACCGAATCTGAATATGTTGTAGCCGCTGTCTCGACAAAAGAGGCAGTGTGGATTCTTAAATTGTTAGATAATGTCAATTATGAGCAACCTAACGCGACTATTCTTTTTATAGTCTCAGTACAATCAGACTGACTAAGAATCCGGAATTTCACAAGCGCACTAAACACAATGATGTGAAATATTATTTTATCAGAGAGAAGGTCGCAGACGGTGAAATAAAAGTTCAATATGTACCTACCAGTGAACAACAGGTCGATATCTTAACTAAGGCTCTTCCTAGAGAAAGATTTTGTTATATGCGTTCACTAATAAATGTAATTGAAATGAGAAGGAATATAAGGAAAGTTCTAACCCATTGGGCTCCGAGGGGGGCGCGGGGTTCTCCGGGACGAGGGGGTCTGACGTCACGCGGGGCGGGGGGATCTCGGAGGCGAGGGGGATGACGTCACCGGGGGCGGGGGCGCTTATCGCTGTGTGGGAGACGCTTATCGCGTTTTGTTTTTTCGCGGGTATAAACAAAACAGCGTATTGTATTACGCGCCGATGTCCGTTAGCTCATAAACAGATATTACTATGTTTTATCTGAGGGGATGGGGATCTTGCCACGCTTATCGCGACGAACGCGTCAGGACACGTGTTTTTCGCGATAAAAGACTGTGTTGCATTACGCGCCGATATTCGGCAGCCTTTGCGGTACCTTCCCCCTCCCCCTAAGCGGGATTCTTTCTCATTGTTTAGGAAGCGCCGATATCCGGCCGCTTGAACTTTTATAAACAGAAATGAGCGCCGATGTCCGGCCGCTTTGTGTCAAAAGCGATAACGCGATAAAAGAGGAGATCACCTTTCCAAGATGTAATTCAACAATCGATCATACGTTAAACATGAAGAGAGGAAGAAATGGTTTAGATGAAATATAATGAGGACTGCTGTCGAATCAAACCATAGTACGTGATTTGAAAGCACACAGATACGTCGGTCGAAAAACGATTACTTGTTGCAAGTGCTCCGTAGAAGACTGAAACAAGATTTTAAAAGTATTAAAAAAATGGAAAACATCGAGCAGACTGAACGCAATCTGTTGGAGCGGTCCCATCGAGTCGCCACCTTGGGCGAGTATTTTGCATGGGCGCAGCGTTGCGAGGAATTTATCAAACTCCTCGAAGAAAACAGCCGTGTCAAGCGTCCAGGACTCTCAATCGGAAATAGACAATCTTTGGTGTCTAGAATCGCGCGACTCGAGGGTATAAAAACTCGATTGCAGAGACAATTTATACCTAGTGGTGGTAATTACAGTGACGACAAAAACGTGGAAAGACTCGTCTGGCGAAAGATCGATACCGCATTTAAAAATCGTATACTAACCGATGCGGTGATTAATGCGCAGACTATATCGAACCGCGACAATTTTTGGAAGACGCTAGTAGTGTAGTACTCGAGCTGTGCAAGACGTTGTAAAAATACACAACTGTGTAAAAGTAAATACCATGTTTAATGGTGAGTTTGTGACGGGTGATAAACGTGCCAACAAAAGTATTAACACGAGAAATTATGAATTCTTTCTTACGTCCGATTTACGCGAGTGGTACGAGCGGCACGTCATCGAATCTATATTAACGTCTCTGGAAGAGTTCCAGGAACGTGATAGTGGTTGGGCGTTGTCACGAATCCTCAATCTTACGGTCAACGTCAATAAGTGCAATCTTATGCGCGCGGGATGCCATATTAAATTGCTACGAGAAATTATGACAAAGAGAGCGGTAATTAATGTGTGATCAACGGACAATGCATGTTTCATGTGGTCAGTGGTGGCTGCACTGCATCCAGCTGACAAATATACTGAGAGAACATCGTCATATCCGCACTATACGACGGTGTTAAATTTACAAAACATTGAGTTTCCGATGACGTTGAATCAAATAAAAAAGTTTGAACTGGCAAATAACATCTGAATCAACGTATACAGTATCGAGAAGAAGAAGGAACTATCAATTCTTCCGACTCGCCGATCAGAAAAGAGAAAAACATGTGAATTTGCTGTACGTGGAGGAGGAGGACGACAACATTGGACATTTCGCATACATAAAAAATCTGTCTCGCCTCGTAAGCTCGCAACTGAGCAAACACAATGGTCAAAAATATATCTGTGATCGGTACGTATATTTATTGCAAATTATATATAATTGTAAATAAAATTGTAAATAAAATTGTAATTTTTTTCACAGATGCTTGCACTACTTTAGTTTGATCGAAAAGTTGGAGGCTCACATTATGGACTGCCGAGAAACGAACGACTGCGCCATCAGATTACCAAGCGATAAGGATAAATGGCTCGGCATCGGCAACTATAACAGAAAGGAGCGGCTTCCGTTCGTGGTGTACGCCGACTTGGAGTGTGTGCTGAAGAAAACACAACCAAAACACACGTCATATTATTAACATCATGAGGTATTTAGCGTCGGGTATTATGTGCAATGCTCGTACGATGAAACATTATCCACATCGATCTTATCGCAACGTCGATTGTATCGCATGGTTCGCCAACAAACTCGAGGAATTAGCGCATCGCATAAAGGGTATTCTGTCTACCAATGTCCCCATGATAAATTTAACATCAGACGAGTGGGAAACATTTCACAGCGCTACGCAATGTCACATTTGCGAGAAACCGTTTGCGCAGGACGATAATCGAGTACGCGATATATCTGACTGGGCAATACAAGGGACCCGCGCACTCAAACTGTAACCTAAATTACAAAGATTCTTATGTCATTCCTATAGTTTTCCACAATCTATCCGGCTGTGACGCACATTTGATAAAAAAAATAGCTACCGCATACGAAGGACGCGTAGATGTGCTTCCAATAACAAAAGGAAAATACATTTCATTTACAAAGACTGTCAATAGTACCGACGACGACAACAAAGATCGGAAAGCTTGCATAAAATTACGATTCATCGATTCACACAAATTTCTCAGTGCTAGTCTTGACAAACTGGCACCCTTCCTCGAGAAGGACAAGTTAAAAATTGTACGTTCCAATTTTTCCGCATTATCCGCTCACAATTTCGAATTATTGACGCGAAAAGGTGTCTTTCCATACGAGTACATTGACTGTGTGGACAAGCTGCAGGACACGCGTTTACCACCACGCGAATCGTTTTACAGTTCCTTGACCGATGATATAGTATCCGAGAGCGATTACATGCATGCTGTCAACGTGTGGCAGCAGTTCTCCATTCAAACTTTGGGCGAATACAACGATCTGTACTTAAAAATTGATGTCTTGTTGTTGGCAAATATATTTGAAAACTTTCGCGACACTTGCATCGCGAGTTATGGACTCGACCCCGCGTACTACTACACTCTTCCCGGTTTTACGTGGGACGCGATGCTAAAACATACACGCATAAATTTCGAACTATTCACAGACATTGACATGATTATGTTTATCGAACGGGGTATACGTGGCGGTCTGAGTCAATGTTCAGGCAGATATGCGCGGGCCAACAACAAGTATATGCAGTCGTACGATTCATCGAAACTATTGTCATACCTTATGTATTTCGATGTAAATAATCTGTACGGATGGGCAATGTGTCAATCGTTGCCTTACGCCAAATTTCGACGGGTTGAAGACATTTCAAACTTTGACGTTAGCGCGATCGCTCCGGATTCGCTCATAGGTTATATTCTCGAGGTCGATTTGGAGTACCCACAAAGTAAACACAACACGCACGCTGACCTACCGTTCTGTTCGACGCGTGATAAACCGTCAGGCAAGCGGGAGGACAAGCTTTTCGCGACTCTGTACGATAAGATGCGTTACGTCATCCACTACCGTAATCTGCAGCAGTGCACTCGTCACGGTCTTTGTATCGTAAAGATACATCGTATACTACAATTCGCTCAATCTGCATGACTCCGCGATTACATCGAACTCAATACGAAATTTAGAACACAAGCGAAAAATGATTTTGAGAAAAATTTGTACAAACTGATGAACAATGCGGTATTCGGCAAAACTATGGAAAACGTTCGAAATCATGTGGATGTAAAATTATTGACAAAGTGGGATGGACGATACGGTGCGGAGGCGATGATCGCAAAACCAAATTTCCATAGCAGGAACGTCTTTGTGGAAAACCTAATCGCCGTTGAATTACGTAAACTTAAAGTAAAATTGTACAAACCAATCTATGTCGGTACGTGCATACTCGACATATCAAAAGTGTGTCTGTATGAATTTCACTACGAGTACATGTCACCGCTCTATCGTGAAAGATGCCAGATAATGTACACCGACACCGACAGTTTAATATATCACATCGAGTGCGACGATGTGTACGAGAACATGAAACGTGATATCACTAGATTCGATACGAGCGATTATCCACTTGATAACGCGTACGGTATACAACATGCAAACAAAAAGGTGCCGGGCTTGATGAAGGATGAGAACAACGGCGCGATAATGACCGAATTCGTCGGAATTAGAGCAAAAATGTATGCTGTAAGGGTGGACGGCAAAAAGGACACAAAAAGGCAAAAGGTGTCAAAAGTAACGTAGTAGCGCGTAGTATAACATTCACCGATTATACGCAGTGCTTGAATGATGAGATTGAAATAACGCGAACAGTCTTGTATAAGATCGAAATTGCATGAAGTGTATACCGTCCGCGAGACGAAAACTGCTCTAAGTCCGTACGACGACAAGCGGTGTCATACCTGATTCGACTGACACATTATCATGGGGACATTACCGGATACCCATATGAAATATAATGTATGTGTAATATAATGTTATGTGATATATGTGTATGTATTTCATATTGTAACAACTATTGGAAAGGATGTATTAATAAAGATTTTGTATTTCATATATTTTTATATTTCAAATACTTTATATGTTGTACACATTATATTTTTCTTAAAATAAATACAGCCTATATGAATTAAATCACATTGTCCTTATGTATCCAAGAATTGTGTGAATTGTCAAATCCCAGCCATTTCACGTAAACCTCGTCACCCCTCCTGCGCAGTACTTTCTCCACGAGATATACGTCCGGATGATTTGTGCGATGCAACTCGTACTCGTAAAACGCTCCAGCAACAGATTTATTGCGATAGTCCTCGAGTAGATAGTTTACGGGATTAGTACGCTGCACTTTGATAATTTTAAACACCTCCGTCGTCCAATTTGGCGTGTAACCCTTCTCGAAAAGTTTCTTGTTTCTTTGCTAACGCGTACCGAATCACCTACTTTGAATTTCGCCGGAACGGCAATCTTTATGTTACTATATACCGTTTTTAAAAGTTTATCAGCGATCGCGGGGGTGACGTCGACGGGTCGCATGTCGATTGTTCGGTGCTTGCGCGCGTTGTAATCCGATACGAGTCGCGGCAACACGTCGATCCACTTGTAAGTTCCATTCAGCGTAAACATCTTCCACATGTCGTTCTTCAGCGTACGATTGAATCGCTCAACAACCGATGCCTTCAATACCGATTATGTAGAATAATGATTGATGTCATGTTTCCGCATAAGCCGTTGCACGTCGGCATTGTAAAATTCCTTCCCCATATCAGTTTGAATGTTTATCGGGCATCTCTTGCTATCTCGAATTATTTCGGTGATAGCGTCAGCCGTCTCGCTTCCGCCTTTACTCTTGAGTGGTACGGCCCACGCGTACTTGCTCAACACATCGATGACGGTGAGTATGTAGTGATAACTTTTGTTGAAACGAGAATACGGACGCATCTCGACGATGTCGGCTTGCCACAGATCATCGTACTATGACATGTCTTCGGGGAAAATTTTTTCTTGCCGGCGCGTGCAGTTCGTTCACCAACTGCCGTCTCTCCAAACTATGTTGTTTCATCGCTTCGTCGGTTTTTCCCGATCGTCGTTTGCTGCTGTTTGTTTTATCACTCATTTCCGTTCCTGAGCCGTTCGTAGCCGTTCTTAACCCGTTCTTGAGCCGTTCGTAGCCGTTCTTGATCCGTTCGTAGCCGTTCTTGAGCCGTTCGTAGCCATTCTTGACCCGTTCTTGAGCCGTTCGCAGCCGTTCTTGCGTTGTTTACTTCGGTTCTTGACCCATTCGAAAATCGTTCTTGATTCGTTCGCTGCCTTGTTTACAGTCGTTTCTAACCCGTTCGTAGCCGTTCCTGACCCGTTCGCAACCGTTCCTGATCCATTCGCAGCCGTTCCTGAGTTGTTTGTAGCCTTGCATGTAGCCGTTAATGACTTGTTCATAGCCTCGTTCGCAGCCCTGCTTGAGTTGTTGGTAGGCTCGTTCGCAGCTGTTGCTAGGCCGTTCACAACCGTTTCTGGACCGTTCACTACCACTGCCACTCATTGTAGTTAGATAGCAGTTCGATAATCCTTCGTAGCTGTTCGATAACCCTTCGTAGATGTTCGATAACCGTTCGATAGCCGCTCCTAACCCGTTCACTGCTGGTCATTCAGGTTGATAGCCGTTTCTGAGTTAGCGTTAGCCGCGCGTTGAAGTTCGTTTATCGCAGTCTGTAATGCTCGCACGTTCTTCTCGAACGAAGTCAGCTTCTCATCTGATTCTTTCTGTTGATTCATCAATCTTTTAACGCAGAATTCCACATACAGTTTGTTGACAGCATCATTGTGAGCTTCAGGTTGCGCTACACGACGAATCTTGCGCGATCTCGCGTCATAGTCTGTAGCGACGCGACACAAAGCGTTTCCGCGCACGTAACTTCTCACCAATCTATCCCAATGATCGCTTGTGCCGGTTGCAACATTTCTCCGTTCGAATAATCCAAATTTGTTGATAGGCATTTTTCGATGCGAATGGCGCCGATCAACTGATTAGTTTTGCCGAGACCCCGTTTTATTTATAATAATGCCGACTTCGCTAAGTTCCTCGATGATTGATAAGATCTCGTTGTCGTGAGCGTTGTGGACAGCTCTGCGTGAAGAGTTGAGCAATCATAGCTGATCCACTAGCTCGTTTAGGTCGTCCCAGTGCACGTAATCGTTTTATTGTCGGTTACGTCATCGCTTGAGGCATGAATACATCCTTTCCAGATTTTTTCGTTTTTGGTTCGATCGACATCAACGGTGTGCGATTATTTGTTTGTATTTGTATCCCCTGTTGCTCCGTAATTGACCTTGCGCATCATATTTCCGTTTATGCGCGTTCGTGGCCAATAATATGCTCTTGTATTTTTGCATATCGTCTTCCGTGTAAAAACGTCATCGGGAATCCTCTTGAAGACTAGTTCGTATAATCCAGGTGTACCAATGTACTTTACTTTGTCTATAATTATAGAATCTTATTTATCCATGTCAAATCGTTTGTTACCGAGCAACATTCCATCCTTTTCGAAATAGACACCATATACGTGATCGATCTCGTTTTTTTTATCGCCACCGAGGAGAGCGCCCATGTATTTTTGTCCCAGTGGTCCGAAGTGCTCTCGCAACATTTCTTGACCTTCCGACGTTTGTAACGTGTTTCGAACGGATGTTTCAAGTGAATTGCTTGTGGTTTCGAAAACATTTTCGTTTGTGAGTGATTCGGGTATTGTAAATGGTAGGATTCTCGTTGTCGCGGACTGTGTAGAGGTGGACGGTGTAGAGCTTATCGGTGGTTCATCCGTCCGATGTACGTGGTGTCGATGAGCGATTTGTGTTTGGTCGTTTTCTCTTTTTCGGTGTCACATCTTCCTCCTCCTCCTCGTACCGCTTAACAGCGGGTAACGTTTTAATTTTCACGTCAGCTTTACTCTCAGGTTCGCATTTCACTGCGATCAAGCTCGCGTTGTCGACAATCTTTTGTAGTGGTTCGATAATAGGTTTAAAGTGAGTCTTGACTGCGATATCGTCATCGATCTTACCAGTCTTTAAAGCACGATGTTTCTTACGGATTGATTCGCTCGTTTTCACAATTTTCTTCGCAATCTTTTCACGCTCGCGAATGTTATGGTTATCAGCCATGTCTGCAGAGTGCTCGCGTTTCACTCTTCTCGACAGAATATCGGCAGCGACTAATCGTTTTGCGGTATCGCAAACTTGTTAAATCCTTTTCTGTATCGCCCGTTTGTAAGCAAGCTGTCCTTGTCTATCACTAGGAATCCATACTTTTGTTGCCAATAAATACGACATAATTTACTGAAATCTTCGTACGACATGTCGGTATTCACATGATCGTTGTACACGTGTTTCAAGTTGGTACCGTCCTGTTTAAACAAGATCAGTAAGTTCGCGTTGTCGCGTATAAGATGTTTTGGTATTCTCGCGTACGTTTGACAGAGATAGAAGCAATCAACGTTCGAGTGGCGTCCCATTGAAAAGTACTCTCTTATCGTATCTTACTTGTCACACGCCACGTCATCAAAGATGAAAATCGAGTTTGGACATGCCTCGCTCGGTGGAATGACGTCACTGTTATTGGAGAATATAAAGTAGCCGATTTCTTCGATCGACGTCAACAAATTCTCTAGATACCGATATTTCGGCTGTGGCAGTGACTTTGTGTACACGCACACGTTTTCGAGGCAAACACCGTGCGGGCTTTCTATCAAACTAATCAAGACGTTAGTTTTACCGCAATTCGAGGGGCCGCATACGATCGCGCGTATAGTAGTCGGCAACATCGTACCATGTCTGCGCATCTCCGCGTTGTCCCCCACCGAGCGTAATCTGTCGTCGCAATTCGTCACGCGTATCGTCAAAGGTTGTCGCACGAATCTCATTTTCCCACTCCCCGATTGAATCGAACGCTTGCCTATTTATAGCTGCGCGGAACCACGAGTCGCTCAGTAACGAAAAAATGTTTGTTCTGCTAACAAGTGCTTCCGATATTCACGGTTTAAGCGCCGAACAGCTGCAATTTGTGCCAAAAGCAGTTTTACTGCAATGTGAAAATCACATCCACTACGTGTGGGACAAGCTTCCGGAACACGGATCCAGAGATTCAGGCCTGTCGCCGCTGTTTCGAACATTACAATCGACCGTGGCAGCGAACGCACATCGACGGTCCAGCGCCGATGATAAAGGATTGCAGCGAATGTCAGCGAAAAAAATAGGTAGAGGACTATTAAATCACGCAATAAACGCACTTCCAATCGAATTCCATATCCCCGGCTATCAGTTTTGTGGTCCGGGCACGCGGCTACAAAAGCGATTAGCCAGAGGCGATCGAGGTATCAACCCATTGGACACGGCGTGCCGTGAACACGATATTGCGTACTCTCGGAGCAACGATCTCACCGAGAGACACGTGGCGGATAAGATACTCGCCGACAAAGCGCGAACTCGTATCATTGCGAGAGATTCGACTCTCGGTGAAAGAGCCGCCGCCACAGCTGTCTGGGCAGCGATGAAAACCAAGACGAAGCTCGGTATGGGCCTGAAGACGACGACGAAGACGAAGACAAAGGAAAAGACGACGAAGAAACGGATACTTCCGGTATCGAAACGCGGTGGCATATTGCCAATTCTACCAATGTTGGGCGCGCTTGGATCCATGATTGGTGGAGCGGCTAATGTAGCAAAGATAGTGAACGACGGAAAAGCTGCACAACGTCAGTTGTAAGAGATGCTACGTCACAATCGCGCCATGGAAGGTCACGGATTGTATCTCGCTCCATACAAACACGGACGAGGAGTTTCAACGAGAAAAAAGGGAAAAAAAGAAACGTCAAGAGACGCTAAAAATGCCACAGGGCGTAACTACCAACATACAATTGCTACAACTAGCAAAACGTATGCGCATTCCATACTTTAGAGGTGTTTTCATGCGTGATTCGCTACCGATCGGTGGTATATATCAAAACGAGAGCAGCATCATAAATTTGGATAACGCTAAAGGATCGGGTACTCATTGGGTGGCGTACGCAAAGAGGGGGAATCGCGCTATATATTTCGACAGTTTTGGCAATCTTCGACCACCGAATGAATTGGTGCAATATTTCGGGCGGAATGTGACAAAGATACAGTACAATCACACACCTGTTCAAACTTATGATCAGAGCATCTGTGGACAATTGTGTTTGCAGTTTCTCCGAACGGTCGATACACGTGAATTTAAAGACGGACATTGCATTATTTAACTCAGTATTCGTTAAACAGTTTTGCCGATATGTCTATGACATTCACGCTGACTGGAAAGAGTAGCGTCCTCGCGGCAAACTACTTTCCCGCCATAGATTTGAGCGACGATGAATACGAACTCGGTCTAGCGGATTTTGAGACTTATCACACGATATCGAACGTGAATTCGTCGAATAATAAATTTTACTTTGGCAAAGATGACGTGGAAATTACGATTCCCGAGGGATCATACGAGCTGCAAGCGATACATGAGTTTTTGAAACATGCAATTTCACGAAAACGTCCGCGACACGCTGTTCGTGATGACGATAAAAAACACATTGACAATGGTGACTTTGAAGATGAAGAATACCCGATAGTGCTCCGCGCTAATTACAATACGATGAGGAGCGAGATCAAATGCGCCTACAGAATGAATTTTAACAAGCCTAACAACATTGGATCGCTGCTGGGATTCTCGAACCGTATACTGCAGCCGCGAAAATGGTACGAGTCGGACATGCCGATTAACATTATCAACGTGAACATTATCCGCGTAGAGTGTAACGTGACCGCGGGCGCATGCAGCAACGGCAAACTCGTTCATACGATATATGAATCTTCACCGAGGGTACCACCAGCATATAAGATATCGGAAACACCGGCGCACATCATTTACTTGCCGATCGTCACGCGGAGCATTACGGATTTAACGTTACGCGTTGTCGACCAGGACAGACGATTGCTTGATTTTCGAGGAGAAGAGATCACCATTAGATTGCACGTACGACGACGACAGCGATAACGTACGTGTGCGGCGTATGAGATGCTTGTGTTGAACGGATCGAAAGACACGAGAGATAACACAATCTTTACGGAGCCAGCGACAACAACAACGTCCACATTCGCTAATATCCAATCATCCGGTTGCGCCAAGAAAAAGAAACTGAACGCATCAAACGTTGCGTTTTTACAATCTTTGGGATTCGCGGTGCGAAATATCTGAACAATGACCGACATCCTCAACATCGGGGAAGAGCCAATCTTTGACGATCGCATCATCAAAATTGAGACTCACACGTACAACCCGTTCGCCAACACCACGTTCGGACACAGTGATGAGATAAGAATACCCATACAACAACAGGATCTGTATACGTTGCCGTTTGACAGTTTTCTATACATTGAAGGAGAATTAAGGATAAATAGACCAGCCGAAGGATCTGATGTGATACTGGGAAATAATTGCGTCGCATTCATGTTTGATGAGATTCGATATGAACTCGATGGCGTGGAGATTGATCGCAACAGAAATGTGGGAATAACAAGTTTGCTCATAAACTATGTAACGATATCATTCGATAGAAGCGTGATTATGAGAAACGCCAGCTGGAGTGATCCGACTACTGTAAATGGAAACTTCAATTTTTGCGTGCCGCTCTACATGTTATTGGGATTTTGCGAGGATTACAGACGAGTGGTGATTAACGCTCGTCACGAGTTGATCTTAATACGATCGCGCAACGACATCAATTGTCTGGTTGGAGATTCGACGCTGGAGCCTGTGATCAACATATTCAAGATACAATGGCGAATGCCACACGTGTTGCTGAGCGAGATTAAGAAGCTGTCTATGCTGCGCGCTCTGGAAAGCGGACGCTACCTCAGCATGGGTTTTCGCTCGTGGGATCTGTATGAGTTTCAGCTATTGCAGCGTACAACCAAGCATTCGTGGGCCATTAAAACCGCGACTCAGCTGGAGAAACCACGATACGTTATCTTTGCTCTGCAGACAGGCCAGAAGAATGTCATGTCTGAGGATATGAGTCGATTCGACGATTGTAAATTGACCAACGTGGAACTCTATCTGAACTCGGAATGTTATCCGTACGACGACATGAATCTGGACTTCGATAAAAACAGATGGTCGATTCTGTACGACACGTATGCGCGTTTCTGCAAAAACTATTACGGATACGAGTATCTCGAGCGAGTCTCACCGTCTCAATGTTTCTACGTAACGGCCCATTCGTAATCATCGATTGTTCTCGACAAAACGAATCGATCAAGAGAGCGCAACCGTGGATGTGAGATTGGAATTTGAGTGTAAGGAAAACGTGCCGATGAATACCTCTGCGTACTCTCTCATCATACCTGATCGCGTGATCCAGTACAACCCGTTGACCAACGTTGTGCGCAAAATCACCTAAATGCACCAACAATTTAGAGAGGGGGAAGCATAGCAGAATATAAATCAAAGTGTTATGAGATGGTTGTCATTCTTCTTTTTAAACTGATACATCGAAGAGAGAGATTTCGTCATGTCCGTACCAACGTTTGTGGATCTACAGGGGTTTATCCTCAATAAACAATTCATTGTAAAGGAAGCGGCAATCCTGAGAAGAGGATTTATTTTATCACATTATTTTTTCGCATGTCCTGTACCATGGGGTGTGCTCATAAAATCGGAGAGACACCAAGCCTCATGGTTGACTCGAAATCATCATGGATTGCAATGGGTAGATGGAAACGTTCCATACAGCATGGCTCAGCGTTTGATTACAACAGCTATCGTTGGTGGACCACATGAAGAAGAAGAAGAATCCATTCTCGTATATGTAAAAGGACTTGAAAAGCGAGAATGGTTAGCCGATATATTGGATGATGCGGGAAACGGTTTCATTATTGAGACCTTGGATGCTGATTACGACGATATCGAGTCTCTAAATAATCTAGATGTTAAAAACACTATGCGATGTGGAAAACATGTTAAGAATTGCGCATTACAAAATGTATTCAAAATATTTAACTGGTGGTCGCAACGCCAGAAAGAATTGCAAGATTTGGAAAAATAAAATATTTAAACATTAATGTGTTTTATCTCTTATTCCCCTTCCCCAATCCTTTCCTCACGAATCGTTTCTAAGAATTCTTTTTATCCGAGCGCCGTTCTCCTAAATTTCATACCGCCAATAGTATTCTAGAATCTCCCACCACATTTACCCCACTACTTTTAAAAATAAGCATCATGTACAACACTCGATTAATTTCTTTATACGATCAGTGTCGCGTTAACCGTTCGTACTGATGGTTTCACTTTAATAACGTAGAAAAAAAAATGTACTCCACCGAAAGAAGCAGCGGCTCGGGCAGACATGTGAATAATTACATACCGAATTGTGATGAAACTCCATCGTTTGAGAACAAATGCGACAAGTAAGTTTAACTTTTTCTATTTTTCTATTTTTATGTCTATATTTTTTACAAATTGTTTAATTTTTAAACTAATTTCATTTTTACAGCTTTTCATTAAAGCCTCATGCGGTTCGTATACTATGCAAACGATATGCATTGACAGCTACGGGATTTAAATTCCTCGAAATTGGTATCAAAGTGGATCCACCGAGTTACGTGGAAATCGCCATAGGAGATCATCGAGGAAAGAAACTGATACTATCTCTCGAAGCGTGGAAGGGACTCTACGAGCAACGTTACAATATTCAGAATCTGCTTCGAAACGACTCTAAAGATGCCTACAGTTTTATAAGCCTTGGACCACTAACAGTGCGAGTTCGTACGATTAACGACGCCAAGTTAATAAGTCTTAAATCTTCAAGTGTATGCATGATGATGATCGAATCGACGTTACACCGTATGTTCGATCTCGATCCATGCATCGATGTAACTTTTGACCGATTGGTTAAAATTACCAATACAGTCGATATCAAGTTTATGCAATTTTCAAATATCGCGTCCACTGTAAAGGATAATAAAGTATTAAATGTAATACACGCTAGCGACGCCTTCAACAATCATCAGCTCATCGATTGTGAGTTGGCAGCTTTAGTTTTTAGTTCATAATATGTAGGAAAAAAATATGTAAGAAAAAAATATGTAAAAATAAAAGAGTTAAGTTTAAATTATGATGTAATTTCTTTGCACGCATTTCCAATCCACACTCTCTCCCACCCGTAAACAGTTCCCTAGCTCTTATACGTATAGTTCCCAATAGTTGCTTGGTCCTTGCGGAGGATGACGTCATGCGGGGAAGGGGGAACATGACGCTAGAGACCAAGAGGCTAGGGACTGAGAGGCTAGAGACCGAGAGGCTAGGGACTGAGAGGCTAGGGACCGAGAGGCTAGGGATCGCGAGGCTAGGGACTACGAGGCTAGGGATCGCGAGAGATAGCGCTTAGGAGAGAAAGAGAGAGAGAGAGAGAGGCGAACGCGAGAGACAGAGATAGCGAGAGGCGTATATGCATGAGAGAGAGATGTTGCGAGAGATGATGAAGCGAAGGAGAGCGTGAGAGAAGAAAGAGAGAATTTTTAAATGAATATATTAATTTAATATTAACTATTTTTTTAATTATGAATAAATGTGTATTATACATTTGTGTGTGTGTTTAAAAGAATATAAATGTATATAAATGTATGTAAATGTATATAAATGTATGTAAATGTATATAAATGTATGTAAATGTATATAAATGTGAATATAAAATGGATATAAAATTATAATATAAAATGGATATAAATTTTTAAAAATATAAATGAATATAAAGATAAGAATATATGAGTATATAAAATTTTAAGGATCGCGAGAGCGCTTAGAAGAGATAGCGCGAGGCGTTTTATGAGAGAGCGAGAGATGGGGAAGGGGAACGCGATGCTAAGGACCACCAGAGATAGCGCGAGAGGTGCACGCGAGAAAGGGATAGCGCGAGAGCGCTTAGAAGAAAGAGCGTGAGGCGTTTATGAGAGAATGAGAGGCACATGTGAGAAAGAGATAACGCGAGAGGCGCACGCGAGAGAGATGTTCGCAAAGGAATCGGCGCACCCTAAACAATGAGAAAGAATTCCGATTAGGGGGAGGGGAAAGGTTCCGCAAAGGCTGCCGAATATCGGCGCGTAATGCAACACGGTCTTTTACCGCGAAAAAAAACACGTGTCATGACGAGTTCATTGCGATAAGCGCGACCTCCCAAGATCCCCTCAGATGGAGGAGGGGTGGGGGAGGTACCGCGAGGGCGGCCGAATGTCGGCAAAATTATCGCAAAATAATTCTTCCTAAACAATGAGGAAGAAACGTCACATATGGGAAGGGGAGGGGGAGGGCGGAAGTACCGCCAAAGCGCGTCGCCTTATGGGGGAAGGGAGGGGAAGTACCGCGAGGGCGGCCGAATATCGGCGCTCACTTTGCGGTGTTTTGTTTATAATAAAACATGTTAGATAATTCAAAGTAATACAATACTCTGTTTTGTTTATGAAAAACAATACGCGATAAGCGTCTCCCGCACAGCGATAAGCGCCCCCGCCCCGCGTGACGTCATCCCCCCTCGCCAACAAGATCTCCCCCGCCCCGCGTGACGTCATACCCCTCACCATGGAGAACCCCCCCCCGCCCCGCGCCCCCCTCGAAGTCCCATGGATTAGAACTCTCCTTGTATTCCTACTTGCATTTTTCTTGAGTTTGTTGCCGTCGGCCACCGGTATATTCGACACAGTACCAAATTGGAATGTATGGTGTTGGTCACTGGAGGCGGAGATGGAGGTCAGCTTGACATATAACTGATAATTGAAGAAATAAATTCATTTTTCATAAATCTTATTATTATATAGGATGTCTCAAGTCAATCGCTCTATCCGTCATAGAAATAAAACGGGTTAAACTGAATAAAAAGTCATATATATGTATATATATTGTGAGCATGTAACGAGGACAAAATCTCAAGCGTATGCATGCTTTGGGGACATTTGTATACTTTGGGGACAGGCCTCAAACTACACATATCAAACACGCGTGGTTCGGAGACAATCTCCTATACATATTACACTCATAGTTTGAACACCTTAAATTTTATCAATTACTAATGGATGACTTCACTGAATGAATTTGAAGTTATAAAATTATTTCAAATATTTATATTAGAGTGACCTCAGTGTATGCGTTGTATAATTTATAGATAATTTGTCTGATAGATCCGATAGTTAAGAGATACGGAGGTAGCCAAAAATCACACAAAAAGAATATTAACTTTCTACGAAGATTAAAATAACCACATTTTTTAGTATAATGTATATAGGAGATTGTCTCCGAACCACGCGTGTTTGATATGTGTATAGTTTGAGGCCTGTCCCCAAAGTATACAAATGTCCCCAAAGCATGCATACGCTTGAGATTTTGTCCTCGTTACACGATATATATACATATATATGACTTTTTATTCAGTTTAACCCGTTTTATTTCTATGACGGATAGAGCGATGACTTGAGACATCCTGTATAATAATAAGATTTATGAAATGAATTTATTTCTTCAAAAAGGGAAGTGTAAAAGTTCATTGAATTTGATAGAATTTGTTAATATAAGCTATAAAATGAGCTGTCTCGAGTAAAACGATATTTCTTTTGATTAGCTCTTTCCAAAATAATAATAGTTAGCTAAAATTAAGCAGTGATTCTTTCTTAATCATTTGAGAAAAGTTTAATATATCGTTCTAACAATAACATTTGTAATGTTGTATTGATTAGCAACTTTTGACCATAATTCAAATCTAACTTAATTTTTTTTTAATATTGTAATATTTTTGTATTACAATTAAAGACTTATTAGAAAGAGATAAATCGTAACAATAATATTAAGCATAAAATTAACACAGAATATAGTGATGCCAGAATGGATACGCTGGCAGCAGCAAATTATTTCACATAAGGTATAGCTCGGCGTTCAGCGCCTCTACTGTTTCGCTCGGATAGTAAAGGACAGATAACAATATGTCTGTCCTCTTCTATCCGAGCGACACAGTAGAGGCGCTGAACGCCGAGCTATACCCTATGTAAAATAATTTGTTGCTGCCGTATTCATTGTGGCATCACGTGCGGGTATATGCGTGAGAAATTGCAAGAAACCAGTTCGATTTGGGAACGCTGCTATTAACAGTTATTTAGTCCTTCCTATTAGTGCGTATATTTCGCAAATGCAAATCTTGAGTAAGTCTGCATTAAATTTTATATAGGGAGCTTTCCAACAAGGACACAAAGCATCATTCTATCTTCTTGAATACCAGTGAACAACAAAAATAAAATGATACTCCGTGTCACACTGTGTCCTTATTGGAAAGCTCCCATAATCTTTATTAAAATACGATTAATAATATAATGTTTGTCTTGTGTAGTAAATTAAACTGTTATAATAAAAAAATAAGATATAGCTTGATAAGAGGATGCAGTTAAAAGTTCTCGGATAAAAAAAGAGGTTAGGAGATTAGGTACAAATAAATTCTTGTCTTTATAATTATGTATCTACTCTATGTATATATGTTTTCCTTAATAATATAAGGATATATGAATTGTGTAAAAAAATAATGTGGATAGTATTATTTAAATGTACTAATTTTAAATTGATGATATTAACAATATAACAACAGAATTATGATAAATATTATGCTAACGTTTATAATTTATTATTCATGAGACAATTCATATAATTACTATTTCTTTCTTTTATATTGGATTATAGATATATTTTGATAAAAATTATTTTTATGCGTCATCGATTAATTAATAATTTTGAAAAAATGTCTTTACTGTATACGAAATTTACAATATTTTTAAAGATGATCATTACATTGTTCGACATAAGAAGTTTTAAGATCACTTTTTAAGAATGTTTTAAGATCACTTATGTTTAATTTACTATTTTTTTATTTGTAAATAAATTTTTAATATGTATCATTTATTATTACTTATATTTTTTATAAACACAAAAAATTGGTTTCAGAAATGTATTCTTTAGTACAGTTTGATAGTGGAGAACATTATGTGTTACCATCAAAACGTATTAAAATTATTCAAGGGAAAGACTGCATTATTAAATACAAAAATGGGGCGAAGTATAGTGGTAATTTAATTGAAACATCTGGTACGTACATATTAATTTATGATTAAGTAATAAATTATTACTGCATTTAAAGTAATAAAACTTTATTTTAAATTTAAAAAAATATTCTTTTAATGTTATTTTATTATATTAGATTTTTCTTATTTTATGTAATTTTTTATATTATTTTAATAATATGAAAATATTTCAATTTGTTACTAAAGTATTTTGATAACTTTTGTCTCTATTTTTTTATTATGATTGGTATATACATTGGTATATTCATTATTAAACAATATTTTCACATTAATTAGAAAAAGGATAATAGTTATGTACAATATAATAGTTTCACAGAGTATAAATAAATAAAAATATAATAAATTAGATATTTACTTTATAGATACAATATACAAAGCATTATATTAATCTATTCATACAATATGTTCTTTTTATTCTGTACATTCGACATTGTTTTCGATTCGAGTACTTCTCATCTAAATCCATTTGCAGTGTCTGAATTGAATCATTTTCTTGATACTTTACATTATATTAATGTAGTATTATAATAATGTAGTATAATTATCAAATATATATTTGATTTGAGTTTTTTATTTGTATTAATATTATATTAGACGGCAGCAATTAATTTTATTGTATTAATATTATATAATTAACATTAGAATATAATTTTTTTCATTAATGTGTATAAAATTTTCAGAATCAGAAAATGAATTAAGAAAACTTCAAGATAAAATAGAAAATGAATTATTTCAATGTATAAAGAAGAAAAACAAATTAAAAGATTCTATTGCTAAAGAAAATGATCAATGCAATGATGCAATGCAATTAGTTTCTTGCTCTACACCGATTAATAAAAAAACATTGGATATACCTGATATTCAATTAAGCAACATATTTGATTCTTCAACTACTGACCAAAATGCTAATGATCATATAGTACAACAAATTCCTTGTTCCACGCATAATAACAAATCACTGCATAATTCTGATATTCAATTATCAAGTAATAATAATCAACCTGATATTATTAGTGTTAATCAATCTACTAAAATCCCAGAGAAGAACGTTACAAAAAATAACATAATTCAGAGTGATACATCTGAAAGTACAGTACCTAGTGGTGCTACAGAAATTTTAAATGCTATTGGCGATGATTGGTTAACATCTTCAACTGAAAAAAATGATAATAATAATCTTAATGTTAACAATAATTATCATAATCATGATAATCAAGAAAATGAATGTAATAATAGCGACAAACTAGCAAAAACCTCAGATTATTCTTCAAATCAAAATAATATAAATAATAGGTCTAATAGTTCCAATAATAATAGCACTAATAATACTTATGAAATTTCACAGTCACTCAAAAGATAACTCATCAATGGAAATTAATCCTGTTCACGATGTATCACCTCTTGATATTCGCAATATACAAGTTCCTTGTTCATTCGACAAATCAAATTCAACAAATTCTTTGAAAAGAACAATCAAGAAACAGTTTTGTCCATACTGTAAAAAATTACAAACAAAATTTGCTCGACATCTGGAATTAAAACATAAAACGGAAGCTGATGTCCAAAAGTTTATACATATTAAAAAAGGAACTCATGAACGGGCGAAACTTATTTCAGCTATCCGTAATCACGGTAACTTATTACATAACACGCATAATGAATTAAATACAGGTATATTAATAACAGTTAGACAGCGTCAGGCTAAGTATAAAAAATCTGCTGACAATTATATTTGTTGTACGAATTGTAAAGGTTTTTATTCAAAAGATACTATACGTATCCACTACAATAAATGTAAGGCATCACATAAGAAAGGTGTGCGTGAAATCACTATTATGGGTAGACGATTAACAGGATATATTCATACTTCTGCTTGCAAAACTCTTCGTGACATTGTATTCCCCGTTCTAAGAAATGATGCAGTTACGAAATGTATCCAGTATGATGAATTAATAATATTATTTGGCAATAAACTCTGTGAAAGATATACGAATACTCATCAACACGACATGATAAGAGCACATTTAAGATTGCTGGGACGTTATAAACTTGCTATTCAAGAGATTGATAAAGAAATTGATTTTCAATTGATTTTTCAGCCACAAAATTTTAATTCAGCTGTAAGCGCTCTTAGAAAAGTTGCTAAGTGGAATACATCTATAATGTGGTTTAAAACACCTGCAGTTGCTAATACATTGACCACTTTATTAAAAAAGTGTGCGAATACATTAAAGGCTGAATGTATAAAAAAACAAGATTATAAGAAAAAACAGGGTGTTGATGATTTCCTAATTTTGTAGCAAGAAGAAGTTCCAACTGTAATAAATAAAAAAGTTGTGGAAGATCAAGTAAAATATAAGCGACAAAGGAAAGTTATTATTCCATCAAAACAGGACATTAAATTATTATATGATTACTTGAAAACACAATGTGAAACTTCTCTTCATACTTTAGAAAAAGAATTCGATTTATCATCATGGAAAGCTTTAACTGAATGTACATTAATCTTGATTCAAATATTCAATCGTAGAAGAGCGGGTGAAATCGAAAGACTTACAATAGCAGATTACAAAAATCAGGAAATATTAGATAAAAATGTAAATCCGGATCTGTATGAGAAACTCTCTAAAGAATCTCAACAATACGCAAAAAGATTTGCACGAATAACTATTCGCGGCAAGTTAGGTAGAACCGTACCTGTTTTGCTCCACGCAATTGTAATAAAATCTATAGATACGATTCTTAAATATCGTAAACAAGCTGGAGTAAAATCTAGTAACGAATACATCTTTAGTGTTCCAAACGCTGGTAAATTAAAAAAAAATACTTAAGGGCCTGTCCTCTTATAAGAAAATTTTCTCATGAATGTGGTGCAACTATTCAATCTTCTCTACGGGGAACTATGCTTCGGAAACAAATTGCTACGTATACTGCAATGTTGAATATTGAAGATACTCAAGTCGATAATCTTGCTAATTTTATGGGACACGCCAAAGATATACACAAAAATATTTATCGAATACCGGTTCCTGTAAGAGAAATGACGGATGTATCTCGATTACTGGAAGTAGCAATGGGAAATGATATAAATGAAAACGAGAATGATGATAATGAAGACGATAATATCTCTGACACTGACAGTGTATCGCAGTTAAGCGTCATTTCTGAAGAAATTGCACAAAGAAACATTAATATGTCAGATTCCGATAATAATGATAACACCGAGAGTTCTTCTACTGACGCAAATAGGACTTCTTTTTCTGAATGTCATAATAGTGAGTTATCTTGTTTTTATTTATTCAGTATTAATGATATTTATTCAATATAGATAATAGATTCCATTTTATCTATTTTTCTAATTTGAAAATGTACTTTTTATTATTTTATAATTTAATTGAATTAATTTCTTTATTTTATTTAGCTTCTCAAAATAAAAAAGGAAATTTGAAATGCAGTGAGGGAAAAAAGCAATCTCGTAAACGTCGTAGCAGTGAGTTTTATTATTTATATATATTTAATGCGTATTAAGTAAATTTTATTTCATCCTTTATTTATATTTCTTTATAATTTTGTAATATATTTATTATTATTATATACGTTAATAATATTAGCTTTTTTTTATTTAATTCAGCTTCTCCATATGGAAAAACAAAACGTGTAAGGTGGAGTAAAGAAGAAAAAAATACAATTTTTAAACATTTTGGCAACATTATTACATTATCACAATTGCCATCTCTTCAAGAGTGTCAAAATGCAATTAATAAGTATAAAAGTTTAAGGAAGAGACAACCTCAACATATAAAAACATGGATTGATAATCAACGAAGAGCTGAAACTCGTTATGAAGCATATCAGATTTCGAAAAATTTTAAGTGATTTATTATTTGCTTTTTGTAGTTACTATACTACTTTTCATATTCGATAGATGAATATTCTCTTTATGTTATTTTTGTATTTTTTCTCATTTATGTTTTTTCGCCTCTGATATTCCAAAACTTTTTTTTCTTTTGTTCTACTTTTACTATTTCTATTTTTTTCATTTTTTTACTTATTCTTATTATCTCAATATAGAAATGTATTCATTCCATTTAATATTTTAATTTTAAGAAACTTTTTAATTTTAAGGAACAATATGAAAGATACAAGTATCAAATAATATTATTAACATGTGTAATATTATTAACATGTAAACTATACAAATCTCAAAAACAAAATAATTCGTTAAATAATAGTTTTAAGTACGTAACGTATTTTTACGTTAAATTAAAAGTAAAAATATTTTAGACAAAGGAATTAATTTTTTCATAACAAACATTTTTTTAGTTAATTTTTGTAAACGTCGCAATCTAATAATATAAACTTTACTTTATTTAGTAATTATTTAATGTATTGTTATATGTGATACTGTAATGCGATAGTGTTTTATTAGAATGTTATGTTTTAAGTACGTAACGTATTTTTACGTTAAATTAAAAGTAAAAATATTTTAGACAAAAGAATTTATTTTTTCATAACAAACATTTTTTTAGTTAATTTTTGTAAACGTCGCAATCTAATAGTGTAAACTTTACTTTATTTAGTAATTATTTAATGTATTGTTATATGTGATACTGTTATGCGATAGTGTTTTATTAGAATGTTATACTTTCAGTTTTGATTCTTTTCTGAGTATTTTTTTATACATATAAAAAGTTTCAATTTAATTTCTTATTTTTACTGCGTAACATCGATATAATAATATTGATAAATTTTGCTTTTTCTAAATTAGTAAACATATTGTTACTTTTCTTGAGTTTTGCAATATGAATAATTTCGCAATGTTGATCTAGATATTTATATATATATATATATATATATATATATATATATATTGACATCTATAGGAGAATGGGAGATGGCGGCGGAAGTAGTGACAAGCGTGTGGTAGTGCTCCGTGTTGGAGCGAGGAAAAGGAGGTGTTAAGAACGAGATGGAGTAAGTGGAATGGAGTTTTTGGATAGAGGAGAGAAGGTGGAGTTGGGAGAAATGGTGGAGTGTATGGAGTGTAAGGAGAAGGCTCTAGCGAAAGGTGGAAAATAAGGAGCAGCATGACGAAGGAAAAAGGAGACGTGGCGTAGAGAAGGAGTGAATGAAGAGGGCGCTGGTACAAGAGGAAAAGGATAAGGCGGAGGAAAGGTAGATCGAGGGAGATGGCGCTGCAGAGGTACGAGGTATTGAGAAAGGAGAGAGAGCGGAGAGAGGGCGCAACGGACGACGGGGAAGGATCGACAGAACAAATCGATAATCGATACAGCTGACGGATAAGAGGTTATGGAGAAGGTGGCACACGTGCGTTACAGGAGAAAGAAGCTGCGGAGAGTATTTATTTATTGATTTGTTCGGGTATCTGTTTGAAAGGAAGGAGACAGGAGGATGGAGTCGAAGGAGGGTGTTAAGGAATTAAGAGAAATAAAGGAGCTTTTGGTAAGGATTGTGAAGATACTAGAAGGAAGGACAGGAGAGAGAGTGAAGGTACTGAGAGAGAGGCAAGGAGAGACAGAGGCAAGGAAGGAATGGAGAAGAGAAGGAGAGATAGCAGAAGGAGAGAAAAGAGAGGTGAGAGGGATGAAATCATGGGAAGGAGTAACTCGAAGAAAAGAAGAGGGAAGAAAAGAGGACAGCCGGAGGTCAGAGGAGGAAGATATGTCATTCGATAGAAGGGGAGAGGAGGAGAAGTTGGAAGAAGGAAGGTACAAAGTTGGTGAAACAGAGAAGGAGGGAATAAAAGATGGAGGAGAGAAATTGAAGGAGAAGGAAGAGGATAGGAGAGAGGGAGAGAAGAAAGAGAGAGAGGAAAGAGAAGAAGATGTGGAAGCATGGAGATTAGATGAGGGGGAGTTGGAGAGCAGGGGGAAAGCGAGGAAAGAGAAGAGGATCAGGAGGAAGGCAGAGCGGAATGGTGGAAGATGGTAAAGGAAGAAGAGGACCGGAGGGAGAAAATAAGGCGGAACGAGAGGAGGGAAGGAGAGAGAGAGAGAGGGAAGAAGAGCAAATAAAAGAAGAAAAGGGCAGAGGGGACAGAGAAAAGGAGGAGGTAGATAGTAAAGAAAGGGACCACAAAGAAGTGGAGGTGTGGAGGAAAATAGAAGAGAGAAAAGAGAAGTGGAGAAGAGAGAGGGAAAGGAGAGAGAATATTAGAAAGGAGAGAGAGAGGAGAGAGGAACAGGAGAGAAGAAGGAAGAGAAGAAGGAACCTGATTTGGAAAGGAGTGGATGGAGAGGACCAGAGAGAAAGGAGAATTTTTGTGGAGAAAATCATAGAGAGAGCAATAGGGAAGGAACCAAAAGCAGGAGTGATAACGGAGAGGACAGGAGAAACAGGAGTCTGTGTACTAACTGTGGAGATGAAGGAGGAAAAGGATAAGGAGGAGATGCTGAGAAGATCCGGGGAGATTCATGAGAGATGGGGAGTGTGGATCGACGAGGATTTGACGATGGAGGAGAGAAGTGCAAGGTGGAGGAAAATGGAGAAGGCGAGGCTGGAGAGAAAAAAAGGGAGGACGGTGGAGATGACGAATAGGAGACTATGGATTGACAGCAAAGAGTGGTTCTGGGACACGGAAGGAGGGAGATGGGTAGAGGAAAAATGAGAGGGGCGAAGGAAAGAGGAGGGTGGGAAGCCGGATGAAGGGAGGAAGTGGAGGGCAGAAAAGGAGCAAGAAGAGAGAGAGGAAGAAAGAAGAAGGATCATAGAAGAGCGGAAGGAGGAAAGAAGAGGAGGATAAAGAGATGGAGAGAAAGGAGGCAGCAAGAGAAACAGGAGGACGAAGATAGAAGAAGGAGAGAGGACAAGGAAAGGGAGAGGAGATGGCGCAGAGGGAGAATTGTTATGGTTAGGTCTATGTTTGTTTTTCATTTATATGTGAAGGTAAAGGAAAGGGGACTTGGAGAGGAAGGAGCACACGTTGAAGGAGACGGCGTAAGACAGGAGATAAGAGAGAAGGAAGGATGAGTCTGGATGAGAGGAGAGAAGGAGGAGAGAAGATGGAATGATTCTGTATGTGTATTTTAGAGATATTGTGAGGTCGCAAGTGGCCAGGTGGAAGAAGGGAGATTGTAATGGGTTGGAGCTACCCTAAAGCTCCTAGGCAAACCCTTAGGGGACGCCGAATAAAGACATACAATATTGACATCTATAGGTGACTGCATGTAGATTATTTTACATCGCTGTATCAAGTTACAGCGGACTGTTTCTCTTGCCGCGCGCTTCTATTCGCGGATTGACCGATCTTTTCAAATTAATTTCTCGTTAATTATTGTGAAAGGAGCAAAATGGAGGACTTCTTATGCAGTTTAACTCGTTCTATTTCTATGACGGATAGAGCAATTGACTTGGGACACTCTATACAGGGTTTGTGACCAAAGTGACCTCAATGTATGCGTTGTATAATTCATAGATAATTTATTATTTTAAAATATTATCTTAATATTAATTATATTTTCAAAATTATATTGTTTATTGATTTTATGCATTTTTCTTGAGTTTGTTGCCGTCGGCCACCGGTATATTCGACACGGTACCAAATTGGAATGTACGGTGTTGGTCACTGGAGGCGGAGGTGGAGGTCAGCTCGACATAGTATAACTGATAATTGAAGAAATAAATTCATTTCATAAATCTTATTATTATACAGGATGTCTCAAGTCAATCGCTCTATCCGTCATAGAAATAAAACGGGTTAAACTGAATAAAAAGTCATATATATGTATATATATCGTGAGCATGTAACGAGGACAAAATCTCAAGCGTATGTATGCTTTGGGGACATTTGTATACTTTGGGGACAGGTCTCAAACTATACACATATCAAACACGCGTGGTTCGGAGACAATCTCCTATATACATTATACTAAAAAATGTGGTTATTATAATCTTCGTAGAAAGTTAATATTCTTTTTGTGTAATTTTTGGCTCCGTATCTCTTAACTATCGGATCTATCAGACAAATTATCTATAAATTATACAACGCATACATTGAGGTCACTTTAATATAAATATTTGAAATAATTTTATAACTTCAAATTCATTCAGTGAAGTCATCTATTAGTAATTGATAAAATTTAAGGTGTTGGCAAACTATGAGTGTAATATGTATAGGAGATTGTCTCCGAACCACGCGTGTTTGATATGTGTATAGTTTGAAGCCTGTCCCCAAAGTATACAAATGTACCCAAAGCATGCATACGCTTGAGATTTTGTCTCTGTCATATGCTCACGACATATACATATATACACACATATATCGTCGGACACCATTCCTGCCGGTCATGTACTTCATGATTTAGCCACGCAAAATGTGTGCTCATTTTCACCCTTTAATTAATATTCCAATAATTATTTCAAAAGTTGCATAATAAAAGATTTCTGTTTAGTTTACTGCGATCTACACATTCACGAGCGTTGGTTCAATCTTTATCAGATACTTCGTACATAATAAACGAATATTTCGGGAAGAATTCCTGAATTATACATTTCACATATACAATAGAAATTTTTATCTTGTCTTCGAAGCATGCCTGAAATTTAAGATCTTTCTTATAATAATCATATATTTATTGTTAGAGGACTTTTCTTTTTATACCATTAAAATTATTTATATTTGTTAGTTTGATGTTTTATTATAAACAGCAAATGAATTATTATATTTAAACATTATATTTAATTATTATGCAACTTGCACATATTCCTTTTTTATGTAAATGCAAAATATAATTAATCCTTGATTTTTAAGTAAAATAAAGTAATATTCAAAATATTTTATTTGTTCAAAGAATCTAAAATGATACTCAAAACATATTCCTTATTTATAAATGCAAAATATAATAATTCATCATTTGTTATTTATAATATAATATTAAACTAACAAATATAGATAATTTAGTTTTAATAATATAAAAAAAGTTTTCAAGATATGCGATTATTTTAAAGAAAATCTCAAATTTAACGCATGCTTTGAGGACAAGGTAAAAATTTCCATCTTATATGTAAAATGTATAATTCAAGAACTCCTCCCAAAATGTATTCGTTTATTATATACTATATATATAATAGTCCTCAAAGTATGCGGTTACTATAAAGTATACCTTTTTAAACGCATGTTTTGGGGACAATGTAAATATTTTATCATATGTATGTAAATTGTATATTTCGGGAACTGTCCCCAAAGTATTCGTTTATTATATACACGTATATATATAATAGTCCTCAAAGTATGCGGTTAACATAAGGAAGACCTCAAATTTAAACGCATGCTTTAAGGACAGGATAAAAATGACCGTCGTATATGTGAATTGTATGATTCAAGGACTGTCCTTGAAATATTCGTTTATTATATATATATTAAGGTCCCCAAAGTATGCATTGTATACTAAAAAGTTATGTAATTTTAAAATTATTGCCTTATAAAAAATTTAATAACTTTGGACATGTTACTGTGACAATATTACACACATTAACGCAAAAAAAATGGGGTGTCTCAAACTATGCGCTTGACATATATATATATATATATATATATATATATATCTTAATTATTATTTAAGACGATTTTATACTTATCTGAAAACAATTCGGTCTTCCATTAATATATTTTTCTTCCATCTACCGCGCGCCTCTCACAGGGCGTCGTACAGCTCCTATCCTTCTGAGCGCCTCCGAAAGGGTGAGCTATCCTTGACTTTAGCTCCTTATCTGTACCCATCTCTCGGAGAGCGCCTCAATAAGGGTGAACTTCTATCTATCCACAAGGTCACGCCTCTCTCAGGGCGATACGCACATCCATCTTAACCTGTAATTAATGAAAGACAATCAATTAACGCTATCTAAGAATTAATAGGAATAACGGTAGAAAAGCAAATCACAAACGCGCAATAAAGTTCAACCAAATACTTGTATAATAATTATATAGAAGAATAAATATAATCACATAATTTGAAAAGTTAGCGTTATTTTCTTATCACAAGCAGTAACATAGTAAATAAAAGATAGAATTTATTACTCACATTTCCTTCAAGTAGAATAATACCGGCACCGAGACCGAAGCGTGCGTATTAATTCACATTTATAATAATTATGTCATCCTGATACGTCGCGTTATCCTCATTAGTCCTGACCACGCGTGTTTTACCGCTCGGCCCGCGAGCCACGCTTATTATCGCGTACCATTGTAGAGTAACGCAAGAACGCGTCAAAAATCTCCCATCAGGACGTCACAACAGCAACATTTGTATATCTATTTTTAGTCGTGATGTTATTATCGCTGTTTTTATAATGTATGTTCTTTTAATATTTGTATTTGTCAAACAATAGGTGTTTTTATATTGAGTAAATAAAGAATACGTTGATTTCAAATGTTCCTGTGTTTTGGTGTTGTTATTTTAAGTGCCCTTGTTTTCATATAGTTGCGAAAAGATATATATATGTATATATGTAATTATTATTATAGAATTTAATAGGGAATATATGTATATATATATATATATATATGTATATACATATATACGTATGTGTGCCTTTTTATATGAGTATGTATGTACGCGAGTGTATTCGGTAAAATATAATATAGAATTAATAATTACATATGTGTATATATAATTATATAGCCCTTTTGACGCTTATAATACTTATATCTGTATTTAATAATAATATTACTATTGCAAGACTGTTTGTTAAAATAATATATGCTTATTACATATTTTCATTATATATATATTCATACTTTAGTGTTTAATTAATTTAATATCTATCAAGTTTTATTTTAAGGTTTCAATCTTGCAATTGACTTAATGCTAGTGTTAGTATTAAAGATAATATAATTCTTAGAATTATCTTAATTTAACATAATATAATTGTTTCTCTTAATATATATGTATATATATATGTATATTTAAGTATTGTTAAAAAAAAAAGGAAACGTGGAACGTAAATGTTCCTTGAGCGGTTTTGGATTTCCCGCGCGAGAGAGAGAGTTTCGAGATCTCAGGAGAGAATCGTACAGCTGTGCATTATTGCGGCGGCGCTGATATACGTGCAGTGACAGGGCGCCACTGACTGTCTCTTTAAATCTGTTTACGTGCAGCGTTGTGTTTACGTTTGATAATTGTCTATGATAATTAATTCTGTGTGCTGCAGGTGCGCGTTGAGTGAAGGAAAATATTATATCCAAGTGATAAGACAATCGTGCGCGTTGCCAGTGGTTCGGGAAGAAGAAAAGAAAATTTTACGTGACGAGCGGCGGTGGACGTCAAGTGGAGTCGACGGTCGTAACACCAGCGTCTCGTCTTAACGCCCGTCGCCGTCCGTCACTATTTTCTTTTTTTTTCTTTAATTATTTTATTTAATTATCTATCTTCTTCCTTGCCACCGACTTTTAAATTATATTTTACACGAGATTCCACTATAATCACATTTAATCTCAACGCGGTAATACGAATAAATCGCATCTAAATACTGCCGACAACAATCGAAGGAACACACAACATCGCGCCTGTCAAAACTAGCAGACAACAAGGCGGCCATAATGGAACGAGAGAGAATTTGGAGAGAAAGCTCTCTTCGATTATAGCGGGAAAATTCAAATAGCCTAATAAAACGATTTACGCTCTTTTCCCTTTTTCAATATTTAAACGTTAATTTAATATTATTATCACTAGACCATTCATGTCTAGCAGTCGAACTACGATATATAAACATATTTATAAAGATTAAGAAATTTGTAAGGCTCTCAATATCAAATATAAATAATATATATATACGAGGGTTGTCTGAAAAGTTTCCGACCTAACAAAGATACAAGACATTTTTTCTTCAAATTAATTTTTATTTTTCTACTCTAGTCTCCTTGTAAGTCTATACACTTCTCCCAGCGATGCTCCCATCTCTTCAACCCGTCCAAATAGTACTCGGCGTCTTTCTCTGCAAAATAGTTGTTTACGAAGGTGATGGCCTCCTCATTCGAGGAAAACCTCTGTCCTCCGAGCGCAACTTTTAGCTTAGGGAACAAAAAAAAGTCGCTTGGGGCTAGATCTGGTGAGTAAGGAGGGTGGTCAAGCAGTTCAAACCGTAATTCGTGGATTTTCGCCATGGCAACCGCTGAGGTGTGAGACGGCGCATTGTCTTGGTGAAACAAAATTTTTTTTTTCTGCAAATGTGGCCGTTTTTCCGCAATTTCTGCCTTCAGCTTGTCAAGTACTGATGCGTAGTATGCTCCTGTAATGGTTTTTCCTTTTTGAAGATAATCGATTAAGATAACTCCATGACTATCCCAGAAAACAGTTGCCATCACTTTCCCAGCCGAAGGAACAACCTTTGCTTTTTTTGGAGCCGATTCCCCCTTCGCAGTCCACTGTTTTGACTGTGTTTTTGTTTCTGGAGTATAATGGTGTATCCAAGTTTCATCTACAGTAATTAATCGGCGCCAAAACTCTGATTTATTGCGCCTAAACTGCGCCAACAGAGCGTTGGAAATGTTCATTCAAACACGTTTTTGGTCCAAAGTGAGCAAACGCGGTACCCAACGCGCGGACAGCTTCCTCATGCCTAAATCTTGATTCAATATGTGATAAACACGTTCTTTGGACATGTTCATAGCCTCTGCTATCTCTCTAACTTTAATTCGACGGTTGTCTAGCACCATTTGGTGAACTTGAGCGATATTATCGTCAGTGGTTGCAGTTTTTGGACGTCCCGAACGTTCATCGTCACCCAAGCTGGTACGGCCACGTTTAAATTCAGCAGCCCAAAATTTCACGGTGGTAAATGATGGTGCAGAGTCCCCGTACACAGCGTCCAACTCGTCTTTGATTTGCGTAGGCGTATTGCCTTTCAAAAACAAATATTTAATGACAGCTCGATACTCGATTTTTTCCATTTTCACAAAAACACTCACATCGACTCACTCAAATGATTGTCAAACAACAACTGCGCGTCCAAAATGGCTGAAATTTTGGTGAGTACCTTTCAAAGCATGCGCAAACACATTCCCCAACTTTTGTTTACGAGTGCTGCCATCTTCATGTTGAGGTCGGAAACTTTTCAGACAATCCTCGTATAGGCTTATAGAGCCGAACGCGGATGTCGGTGCGTTAGTTTTTTTGCGAAATTAATTTTCGCTGCAACCATTAATTGTGCACGGGGCACGAATATTTTCTTGGTATACTGCCAAGACTTAAATTTGGAATTCATACTTAATTCCTGTGTTCCCCTCTGACCCCCCTAAAGAAATGTGCGAGAAAAATATAGATCCGAAAGTCGCTGAATCGTGAATCGAACCCGAGACCTTTCGCTTGCCGGGCGACTGCTCTCACCAACTGAGCTATTCAGACCCTTCGATTCTATACTTTTCTCTTTGCTTGTAAATAATAACTAATTCTAAATAACGCCATCTCTCAGCCGGCGTAAATAAACATTAAGAAATTTGTAAGGCTCTCAATATCAAATATAAATAATATATATATATAGGCTTATAGAGCCGAACGCGGATGTCGGTGCGTTGGTTTTTTTGCGAAATTAATTTTCGCTGCAACCATTAATTGTGCACGGGGCACGAATATTTTCTTGGTATACTGACAAGACTTAAATTTGGAATTCTTACTTAATTCCTGTGTTTATACCATATATTTATAAAGATATTAATTTAGATATATTAATAATTACATTAAGAATTATGTACGAAGTATTGCAAATAAGATAGTTATATGTAATACGCTTACATTCGTATATATATATATATATATATATATATATATATATCAGTTAATTCTTTTTATTTACAAATTTTTAGTACTCTCTGAATGAATTCACACTCAAACAATTTGTCACACTTGTCATTCACACAAATATATTTTAAAAAATTTTAAAAACATCTTGAACTTTTTAAATATTTAAAGCTTCGAATCTTCGAAAATAAAATAATATTCAAAAATAATAGCTTTAGGCTATATTGCAATTCATATATTCTAATATTTCTAATATTTCTAATATTTTAACAAATTCAACATTTTATTTTTATATTATTTTTGTATACTTTTAATATAGACTTAATGATTTTAATATTTGAAGCATGTTAAAAATGTCTTGTGTCTTTGTAAAATACATTAGAGCAGAGCATCCAACTATTTTGGAATTAAATATGTAATGAATTTATTGAATCTTCTAAGTTTGTTTTTTTTATTTATTTTTATTAGAAAAATTTATAACTTTAATAAGTTCGTTTAGAGTTATAAATAATTATTTCCAATTCAATATTTAATCAATCCTTTTTAAAGTTAATCTTCAATATTTTGTTTAAAAATTTATTAAAATATTAGATTTATTTTGTATTTTAATTTATGTTTAATATTTTAGATTGTCTTTCTTAAAAATTGTTGAAAAAGCTTACTATTTAAGTAAATCTGTCTGAACCCACGGCAATTATTTATCAAGTATTTAGAATGAGTTTCTCGCGAGTGCTTTACACTGGCACAGTTAGTACTGCTATTACCGCGAGATGGCTCCGCGGCGAATAGTCTTTCCGTAGTAAGAAAACAGGTGAAGAGAGTATATAAGGCGATCAAACTGTTAAATTAATGCTTTGATGTTCAAGGCTTTTATAAAAGAACGTTGGTTTCATTTTTATTTTCATGCATCTGGTTTTAATATTTCTGTTCTCGTCAAAGTGGAAATTAGTATTTAAATATGTGTGATTATATGTTTTAACTGAATATTAAAACATTTTTTTTAAGAAATCGTTTTATACACAATCATATTTATAGCAAATTATGTGGTGTTTATAAACTTTACAGACAGAGAACAGATTCAAGTTATAAAAGTAACATGTTTAAAAAGAGGAAAGAAAAATAATAAACGACATAAAATTGTTCCCAAAATTTAATGTATATAAAATTATCTTTTTTTGATGAATCTTCTGATGATCTAATTTTATTACAATTTATCATACATATTATCTAGAATTTATTGCATTGAAATATATAAATGTCTCAGTTTAATAAATTTTAAAGTCAAACATTTTTTCAAAAGAATTGTTTTAAAATAAAAATTTTAATGTTTCAATAATTGGTACATAAGTGAACGTACAAGTTGAAGGAACCGTTTTAAATTCTTAATTGTGAGAATTAAAAAATGTTGATAGTTTGTGTGCCAACAAATAACGTTCGACTCATCTACATTATCCAAATTTTTAAAATACAGGATTGACAAGTTGAGATATACTGATATACATTGCAATATTTTATCAATTGTTGAATCAGGTATCCTAAAAGAATATGAATTTTGTATAAAAATCAACAAACTATTATTAAATTCATCTTCAGAAGTATCAGAAAGATTTATATGATCTGCACAATAATTTATATTAAAATCCTTATTAGTGTTTATATATTCGACTCAATATTATTATTGGTATTTAAATCTTTATCAATGTTATAAATACAATTATTAGGAAGAATCTCTGTCGAATTATTTGAATTATCTATAGCATTGACTTTTTCAATATTTAACTTACATTTAGCTAAATGTTTTCTAAATTTTGAATAAGTTTTGAACACGGAAGAATAGTTTGAAAAACAACATTGTAAGTTTAATTGCGAACCTTCATAAAACGAATAAATTATTATTGTCGACATAATTAATTGAACTTCCGATATAAAAAGTACAATTTGTACACATTTCAAGGCATGTTTTAAAAATATCTTAATCACTAAAATAGTTTAATCACTAAAATATCCTAATCACTAAAAATAGCTTAATCACTAAAATATCTTTACCATTAAAAAAATTATTAAAAACCAAGGCTAGGAAAGTTACTTTTTAAAAATAACTAGTTACCGTTACTCGTTACAGAGTAAAAAAAGTAACTAGTTACCGTTACTCGTTACCGAATAAAAAAAGTAATTAGTTACCGTTACCGTTATTTAAAAAATAACGATTCGTTCCTCTTTCCGTTACTTTTAATGCTAAATCGAGATAAGACTAAATAAAAAATAAATTTATTCTTAAAATGCAACTACAAGGATTATTTTGATTATAGAATTGTTTGGATTAAGATATAGGATTATCTAACTCACAAAATTATGTTAATTTTATCGATATTTTTTATTAACCTTTAATAAAAGTTGATATTCCATTAGATCATCATTTAGGCGACCTCTAAACGGTGACAATACAGAATTACCGATACGAAATAATCTTTCAACTGATACATTGCTTGGTAAAGCCGTATTAAACTTAATAAATAACTTTTTTAATGTTGGAAAATCTTGTAATAATTTAACATCAGATCTTTTTGATTTTAAAAATCGTTGCAGTTCTTCTTCTGACTCCGGAGTTGTTGATTGCCGATAAAAAATAAAAAAATCGTCATTATTTAAATTTGGAGAATTTTCACTTGAGCGAATGCCTAACAAATCTTCTAAATAGCTTTCAGCTACTTTTTTTTTCTCCACTTAACCAGTTTGTTTTAAATTTAGGATGTAGACAACTTGCGATTATTAATTCCTTCTTTTCGAATGTTGTACAAAATCTAAAATTTAAAATAACATATAGATACTAAAATTTTTATATTTTTATTGTTTTTTATACAATGTAAATTGTAAATACTGTATGTATTTTTTTAGTCTTTAATTTATAAATAGATTAACAAATTTGATTTACCTTTGATTTAAACCTTCCTGAATGGCTGTAACTAATGGCTGGTAATCCGTGAACTTATTTGTAATACTAATACTTTCTAGTTTTTCTTGTAAGCTGTTCAAAACAGGTAACAAATATCCCATACACATCCCCACTTCGCTTTGTAAGATGTCCAATGCCTTTGCCAAAGGTTCCATTACCTAAGAATCCAAGAAAATATGAAGAAATGCATTTTTTTTATCGTTTATACATATAATTTATATGTTTCAATTTTGTTATATTATATATGTGCATGTAATTTACCTGACAATACTCATCTAAAAATTTTATTTCGTCATTTGTCAATCTCTGTAAGTTACAATAATCCAAACATTGGTTTATTTTCTCTGAGCTGTCTTTCAAAAGAGTGACTAGTTGATATGCGGAATCAAAAGTTGAATTCCATCTATTATAACAACAAATAAATAAATAAGTTTTGTTTTTATATAATACATAATGCGTATGTGTGAGAATAATATATGTATATTCAAAAAAATATTAAGATATTTATTAAATTAAAATAAATATAGATAAATGAAAAATAGTAATAAAATATCTTTTTCCCTAGTAACAACGGGGGTTTTTAAATAAACGCCACAAATTTCTTTTATTTTATCTGCCACTTGCGTGGACTGATTTTGTTTATTCCATAATTTAAATAATTTTGCAAATGTTAGCCTGTATTTTTTTTATATAAAGCATTATTATTCAAAGCTTTTTCAGAATCTTTGGCTGCAATAAGATTAAGCGTGTGACTAACACACCTATGGTGTAGCGGAAGAGTAATGAAATCTTCTGCGTCTAAATCTTTTATTTCATCCGTGATTAATAAGTCATTTAAATTATGGAATTCCATGTTAGTCTCCTCATCATTTTCTTCTTTTTCAAATTCTCTAACAAATTTAAAGAATTTTATTTACAAAAAATTGTATTTATAAAAAAATTTAATGCGCTTTTAAATATAATTATGTATATAAAAATTATATATATATATATACATACACATATATATATATATATACACACACACACACATATATATATATATATATGTATAATCATATACAAGAAAAAAATTGTATATATTATAAAATGTTAATTTACCGAAATGCTTTGACAAAATTGGTACCATTATCTGTTGTTATACAACATACTTTATTTTAAATATGTTTTTTATTTTTTATATATCGCTAGTAAATTAATCAACAGGGTAGTTAAATTAATCGACCACACTAGCCAATGAATTTGTCTAAGTTATTACTTTATTGACCATATGGTTGTGGTCTTTATAAAGTATAACTTGAAATTATTAATTACAAATTTATACATACTTTATTTTGTATGTGGTATTCAAAAAATATGGAATTAATTGCTTTTGCTAAAACATCAAAAGTGTGTTTTCCTTTAATTCTACGGCAAGCCAGTGCGGTTGATTCCCTTTCTAAAGTTATTTAATTAATCCAATTAACCGTTATTCCTAAATAACTTCTATAAAAAATTCAAAGATTTTAATTGAATTATAATAAATATTAAAGAATAAAAATATACATTCATAAAAAATAAAATGCATTAATAAATTAATATATAATTAATATAAATAAATTAATGTAAAAATTAACTAAAATATATATAATTATGTAAATATTAAATAAAATATATAATCATAATTATATCTAAGCGAACTTTTTGCTTTGATCCATAAGTCTGCTGTAGTTGAGATAACTTCTATTTAATTGGTTTTCAAGAGTAGTTTTCATGTCACAATATGATTGACTAAGTTTTTCTCTTAACGTTTTTTGCACATTATTCGAATTGATGAAGGCAGTCCTATTTTAATTAAATCAATAAATGCAGGACTCTCTACAACTGAGAGGGGCTGATCATTTTCTAGTTTAATTAGTAACTTGAACAATTTGTATAATCAGACCCTTATACTGATTTTGCTGCAGAAATGTAATTTTACAGACCCCAAACAGTCACTATTGGATCTTACCAAAATGTTAACTATAATGCAGAACGGGTTCGATTATTTCAAAACTGATCATCAAAGCTTAAAATATTCTGAAACTTTGAATGCACTTATTAAACCACAATCGATCAATATTTTTGCATAGTTAGATTCTCGTTTAGCTGGAGAAAAACGCGAAGCTATCATATCAAATACAGAGATTCAAGTTATAAGTATAAAAATGGTCTTGAAAAAATTTTTCGAACTACCAAATATTTTATCTACAATTTTAGTATCTATTCGAGAATGTAAGCAATCGTGAAGCAATAGTTTCAAATCTTCAAAGTGAATTGTGGAAGAATATTGAGTCGAAATTTGAGGGAAAATCGAATCGACGAAGCGAGCTCCCGATCTGCACCTTGAAAGGTGGTACTCATGGTGGAAAGATAAAAAGTGAAGTATTCCGGTGGATGCGCAGTCATCCGAAAGTAGTGGGAAGTGATCCAATTAGATTTCACCCATTCGGCAAAATCATATGATTGATACTGCCATATGTATATTGCTGGCAATGTGCGTTAAATATTAAGTGTTGGAGTGTGATATTAAAGTGTTATTTTGGACATCAACATCATGCCGAATTGTTTTGTAAAAAATTGCAAAACTCGGACGTCTTATGTCTTCAATAAGAAAGTAATGTTTTATACATTTCCCCAAGATCCGGATTTGTGATCGAAATGATTGGAAGCTTGTCAGAAAGATAAAGAATACAAGAATAAAAATGGTAATTAAATTATGTTTTTAACATACATCGCTCATAACCTAAATTTTTTAATACAATAATTTTTATTGTAATTGTATCCAGAAAGAATATGCGAGATACATTTTAAATCAAACTGCATCGAGGAACAAATACATATTAAAATACATATTAAAATATACACATAAAAAATACATATTAAAATATACACTATAATTAAAATAATTATAAATATGTTTTTTTTTTATTTTTTTATTTTTTATATATCGCTAGTAAATTAATCAACAGAGTAGTTAAATTAATCGACCGCACTAGCCAATGAATTTGTCTAAGTTATGACTTTATCGACCATATGGTTGTGATCTTTATAAAGTATAACTTGAAATTATTAATTACAAATTTTTTCTTAAGTGAGAAAAATATTGGTCCGAAAGTCGCTGAATCGGGAATCGAACCCGAGTTTTTCGCTTTCCGGGCGACTGCTCTTACCTCTAAGCTATTCAGACCCTTCGAAACAATACTTCTCTCTTTTTGCTTTTATATAGTTATTTGTAAATAACGCCTTATATATCCGCCGACGTATACTAAACAGTTGGAAAATCATCTATACGGGTAGGCTCCATGATTAGGTCCAGGAGCAAATTTAAATATGTTTTTTATTTTTTATATATCGCTAGTAAATTAATCAACAGGGTAGTTAAATTAATCGATCACACTAGCCAATGAATTTGTCTAAGTTATGACTTTATCGACCATATGGTTGTGGTCTTTATAAAGTATAACTTGAAATTATTAATTACAAATTTTTTCTTAAGTGAGAAAAATATTGGTCCGAATTATTTTAATATTTTACAAATATTTATCAAAAATATTTTATAAATGTTTTTGGAGTCTTAGATTCAATAGATCATAAATATTTATCATAAATATCAGAAAAATATGTATCATAAATATTATGGTAGATATTATAATATATATTTAATAAATCATTATGCTAGAGAGACTTTTAAAAATATTTATATTTTCTTTAATAAATATATATATATAATTTTTTAAATGAAAAATTAAGTAAATTAAAAATAAAATTGAATATAAAAAAGCTTTGTAGAAAATTTTTTTATTATATAAAAAATAGATTTTGAATAACTTTTATAAATACATTAAACTAAGATTATATCCAAATTATCAAAATAGAATGCCTTTTAACCTAAATATTGTTTTTATTAGTATAAGTAGCATCGTAGCCACTCGTCGATCGTTTCACGTATGCTATAAGTTTTCTTCTTCATCAGAGGAGTCTTTTTCAAATTCTTGTCTCAAATTTGGGTTTTTATAACCACATTTACTGAAACAAATAATTTTTAATTATTTATCTTACATTTTAACAAATACATTATAACATAAATTAAATAAATTTTTTTAAGTACAAAAATTTTGTATTTTTTACTACTTTAATTTATTTTTCAGTCGAGATGCCGAATTGTCTAGCCAATAAGCTATAGCTACTTTTATATTGTCTTCTGTTGCTGAAGGTATATGCATTTATACAGCTTCTGTAAAAATAATACATATATGTATGTATTAACGTGAGTCTCTGTAAAAGTGAAAGATTTGTTTTCCAATAGTGTTTTATTTATTACGTAGCTGAAAAGACACAAGTATCGAAACGTTTTACGTTTATATGTAAGCATTGTTGATAAAGGATAAACATCAATAAATTTTCTTGATGAATTATTCCACTATTATGTTACTGCTCGCATAGGCCTTCCACAGATTATTGTTACATACAGTTTTAATATATTTACATTTGATAAAATAAGAAATGTATACTTATGCTACAAATATTGTGATGTAAGCTGCGATCAAAACTGCACTATGAATGCTTTGAAACATCATCTATTTTTGTTCTATATTCCATGAAAATATTAAGATAGAATGATATTTTGTGAAGCATTCGTAGCACAGTCTTGACTGCGCAGCTATATATGTATATATTACTTACTGATATGTTGGATTGGAATTGTTTTCCTTTTCCTTTTTCTTATCTTTTCTTTTTTTTCAATTTCCTTGTGTCTTTAATTTTTGTGATATTTTGTGTTTTTCTGCGAACATAAGATATAAATATAATTAATAATTCTCATAATTTTTAATTCAATATTGTTGCAATAATTTGGAGCTCTACGGAGCTCAAAATCATAACGCACGTTTACTGAATTTTATATAGAATATCATTTTATATAGAATGTCGAAACAAGTAAAATTATTTATATTAATGTTTAAAAAAAATTACAAAAGTGTATAATAAGTAATATATCTTACCTCTTAAAAAAATCCAATTACCACAAAAATATGATATCGAGTATTGCAACCTAAGTATGCTCACCTAACCTAAAAAAGTATGTATTAAAAAATATAACATACCTTCAGCTGAAGCACTCCGAAAAAACTAAAGTATTTTGACTTTATATGGGATTTGTATGGGACTCCACAAATAAAACCAAAAATCCTTGTAGAGAGCAAAAATCGATGTTTAGCCGAAGATAAAACGACACTTTTCAAAGACACGTTATAGAACTCTAAGAGCCAATTTCACCAACGTTGGTTAACTTTAATCTTCAGTTAAACTATATCTTTGTCTCTTTTCAGATACATTCTTAAAAAGAGACAAAGATATAGTTTAACCGAAGGTTAAAGTTAATCGACGTTGGTGAAATTGGCCCTAAGGCACGTTTACAAAAGAACTTTCTCTTGCTTGATGAAACATACAACAGATACAGTCGGATATTAATTTGCACTCCATGAAACAGATGGCGTTTCCAGTAAATAGTTAAAAAATATTTACAAAATAATTACCATAAATATTTATTTTTACTTACCATAAATATTATATAAAATATTTTATCTATATTTTAATAATATGTCAAATAAAGATTTTTATAAAATATGTATAAAATATTTATATAATATTTTTAAAAAATATATATTCATAAATATTTATGAATATTTATCATAAATATTGTGTGCTGTCTGGGTAATTATATAAAAATATGAATGAATAATTATTTTATTAATTATATATTAATTAATAATTATTTATATATTTTATTTATATATTCTATTTATTTATTTATATTCTATCATATATTATTTAAATTATTATTGAATAAACATAGGAAATATATAAGTAATCTGTTCGAAATGAGTTCAAAAAGAATTCAATATTCAAATTCATTATGAATTCACATAATTTAGTCAAAATGAGTTCAAAAAGGATTCAATATTCAAATTCGTTATGAATTCACATAATTTAGTCAAAATGAATTCCTAGAGAATACGTATTCAGTAATCGTTAGTTCCTTTATTTACCGCTATGCGACGTACGATGCGCTATCTATCTCGTATTTAAGATTTGTTATTAGAATTATATAAAGCAGAGCTGTCCACGTTTTGCACTTTTCGGCCGATTTCCGAGGCTCACCGCCTAGCGGCCCCCACTTACGCTCGAGACCTTAGCAACTACGGTTATCGGGCCACGCGTTGCTAAGGTCTCGAGCGTAAGTGGGGGCCGCTAGGCGGTGAGCCTCGGAAATCGGCCGAAAAGTGCAAAACGTGGACAGCTCTGATATAAAGCTTGCAAAAAGTGGCTATGAAGATTAAAGTAGTCGGATATCCAAATATTACTGGTGTAAACAGAATGAATTTACACAGTTTCTACGTATATTTTCTTATCTCTATTGAATGTCTGCAATATTTCTGCAGTCTTATGCGATGCAGTATTGATATATCTTTAATTATTAAAGCATAAAAAAACAGAAACATCTTTTTGGCCAATCAAAATCAGTTATTATATTCTATATACAGGGTGTCCCATAATTCGCGAACCACCCGTCAGTTGCAGGTAGAGTAGGTTAAACTGAGTAAAAATGTCCTCTACCATTTTGCGATTTTCTCAATAATTAATGAGAAATAAATTAAAGAAAATCAGCCAATTCGAGCGATGATAAGCGTGCAGCGAGAAGAGACAGCCCACTCGAGGGTCCAGAGTTAGCGCTCCTCGTATGTAGTTACTGTCTTTTGTAAAGCGCTCCTCCCCGCTTCATCGCGCGCCTAGCAACCGTGTAACATTATACTGTTTCTTTTCGCCGCATGCTTAGTAACGATATGAAACTGGGCTGTCTTTTCTCGTCGTCGTCACGCGAATTGACTGATCTTCTTTAATTTATTTCTCATTAATTGTGAAAATCGCAAAATGGTAGAGGACTTTTCTATTCAGTTCAACATGCTCTACCTGCAACTGACGGGTGGTTCGCGAATTGTGGGACACCCTGTATACATACATATATTAAACCTCAAAATTCATTAATATATGAAAAAATAAAAATTGATTTTTTATACGCTTCATTTTTCCGCTCATAGTCTATTAACTGTTAAGCAATCATCGCGATGAATTCGAAAAAGCACTTTGATAAAAGTTCTACTAGAATACTATTTAAAATTAATTTTGAATTTATTGCGAATTCTTAATAGTTCTTTTGGCACAGATATAGGTTAGAAAAAGACTTCATTTCAGAATTCGGGTATTCAAAAAGAATTCTTCTCGAATTCGCTGTGCTATCTGGGAAATGTCGTTCTCTGACATGATCTATTTGCCAATTATCACCTTCATCGTTATTAATAAAAACATTCCACAAAAAAGGGATATCCATCATCCTTATATATTTAATATGTTTATTCAGTAATAATTTAAATAATATATGATAGAATATAAATAAATAAATAGAATATATAAATAAAATATAAATAATTATTAATTAACATATAATTAATAAAATAATTATTCATTCATTTTTTTATATAATTATTGATTAACATTTAATTAATACAGTGAGTTATAAACAGTTATTCGTTTCTTTCCATAATTCTATCAGTAAAATGTATTTTCTATCAGTATACATACTTCTTTTATTAATAAACATTTTAGAGAAAATAAAACTGTTATTAATATTTAGAATAATAGTTTAAAATAATAATAAGGTACGCACCTATTACTTGTGCTAGCTCTTAATCCGATTGTTGCTGAGACAACGCAATGTTAACCTTTGGAGACGGTTAAAAATTAAGAAGGTGGGGGACGAGGGTATTATTAAGAAACCCGAAGGTACGCCGGTAGTCTCACATCTATCCAAGAAGGACAAGGGCATCAAGATTGTCGAGAATGTTCGTATTGTGCCGCCCCAGGATTGGAGAGTGGTCTCCAATAGAAGAAAAAGGAGGGCGACAGTGATGTCTGCATCAGCAACAGCAGCAGCAGTAGTAGCAGCAGCAACGGGAGCATGAACACCAGCATCATCGGTTTTCTCCTTTTCTTCGGGACCTTTCGGATATGCAACTTCCTCTGGAGTACAGATGGGTGGACCCTTGGTTAAGGCCCCCTCTGTGAGAACAGCTAGGCCTGACAATAGAATGAGTAAGCCAGAACAGCAGCAGCAGCCGCCGCCAAAGAATAGGAGCATTAATAGGAGGAAGAGGACCGCGGTGGAAAAGACCTCGGCGCGGCCATCAGACGATCCAAGGTGACATCCAAGATGACAAGCCGACGCGGACTGACGAGGATGGTGCGACGCGGACGACGCGGACGACGCGGACGAGGCGGACGACGAGGACGACGACGTTGTTGATCGCGCGCGCTTCTTGCGCCTCCTCCTGTCCCTCTCTCGCGCCTCTCGCGCCTGTCTCGCGCGACCCGCCTGCTTCGCGGCGAGTTTCGCCAAATGCATGGCTTTCCTCGCGCCCTCCACCGTCACGTTGCGACGCGCCGTCTCGTTGTCGCGCGCGACGACGACCCAGTGATTGAGCTGGGTCTGGGCGGAGAGGAAGCGGAACGGGAACACGTCGAACGTTTCGACAGCGGCGCGCAGTCGTCGCTCCACCTCCTCCCCGTCCCGAGGCCAGCGGAGGCTGGCGCGAACCACGTTCGCCATCGTCGTTTCGGGCCTCGTCGCCATGGCGCGCAACACCACGTCGGCCGTCACGGTCTTAATGATCTTGACCGTACAATTTACCGCACGTTCGGCGTACATGGCCAAGAATTTGGCCATGCCGAACGTCGACGCCCGCCCACCCTCCGTCGCCGCGTTCGCGAGCTCGTTCACGAGCTGCGCCTGATCCAGTCCGTTCTGCGCCGGCTGGCTGAGGCCGCAGCACCGCGTGTACGCCCACGCGGCCACGCACACCTCGAGATACACGGCCGCGTGCTCGGGCGCGTTCATTCCAGGCGGCATGAGTCGCTGTATCTGCGCGACGTGCCGCACCGCCTCGGACACGTCGTTTGGGAGACGCGAGGCGTGGAGGGGCACGTAGGCGTCGTCCCACTCCGCGTCGGCGCCCAACTCGGCGCACGAACGCAGACGCGCGACCCCGGCCTGTAGCGAGACGGCCTCGCTCCCACCCGCGAACACCGTTCGCATGAGGTCGTAGTTATATCGCGTGCTACGGCCGTGCACAAAATATAGGAGGCGCAGTTCGGCGCGCGCCACTTGCGCGATCGCGTGGCGCTGCGGCCACGCGAGTGTATCGGCGCAGAAATCTGCGTCGTGGACGCAGCGCCTAATCGTGCCGAGGTCGGCCCCGACCGTCTGGTCGAAGTGCTCCGGCCATCCCGACACGCGCGTGATGAGCCAGTTCGCTCGAGCTCGAGCACGAGCGTCGGCTCTCCGGGCATAAAAACGCGCAGTCGCTGAACGGTGGCGGCGATCGACTCGTGGCGCGTCGAGTCGAACGTCGTCACCTCCTCGATGCGGAGCGCGTGGCCGCGTCGCGCGTAATTTATTGCGTACGCGCTTATGTCGCGCACATATTGGCGCGCGTCGTCGCGCAGTTGTTTGTATCTTTTCCCCCCACTCTCGGCATAATAGCCACCAGGTAGGAGGGCAGATAGCCCGAGTCGCCCGGCCGCGACATTTTCGCCGACGCGTTGTAACATTGCGCGAAGGTGATGGCGTGCTCCTCGCGTGGCGGCGAGGCGTGTCGAGAGAAGTATCCGTAATCGGTCAGATGACCGATACGGAATCGATCTATTTTGTCGTCTAAGCGGACGCATCCGCGGAAGAGCGACTCGTAGTCGCGGCGGACGCGCCCGCTTAGACGAACCAGCAGCGCCTGGTCCGCTGCCTCGCACCGCAGTGTGTCGGCGCGGTGTACTTGGACGACGTCCACGTGTGGGTGGTCCACCAGGACGATGCGCGACAGGAGCACGCGCGCGCGGGCTCCTTTGCCAAGCGCAACCCGTGCTGCGCCACGTAGAATCGCGCGTACGACATGCCGCACGTCTCGCGCAGATCTCGCGACTCGATGGTGGCGGTTAAATGGCGAGCGAATCGCGCGAAATCCGCCTGGAAAATCGGAAACTTGCCCCGCCGCGGGCGGTCTCGCAATCCGCGTCCAGAAGCGCGGCTGCGCACAACACCACCTGTCGCACAAAAGATTTTGTGCACGTGGTGAGGCGGCCCTCCTCGTGCTTGGTCGCGCGTTGCGTTACGTCGCGCAGAAAATCACACTCCTCGTTGTATTGGAACACGACGAATAATATTCGGTCGTCGACCGACGCGAGCCGAAACTCGGAAAAGGGCCGATCCTCCCGAGCGTGAAGATCGCCCGTCGCCGCCAATCCGTGGCGTCGATGCTCCTCCGACAGAGCGGGAAACTGCGCTCGCGCCTTTAAATATCGCGTCATTTTAATATTCTCGCAGCGCAATATTCGCGCCGGACGCGTGTACAGTGAGGCGCCCACCTCGCAAGCGAAAGGCTCGATCGTCGAGCAACATACGAGGATGGAGTCGATGTCCTCGATTTTCGCGATCCCTTCCGCGGGGCCGATGCGTTCTACGGGCCGTGGATGCAGCGACCCTAGAACACGGACGCCGGCGTCGGCCATGTCGCGACGAACCTGAAAGAAATAAAAAAATTATTAAATGTACAACCCACACGCAAACACACACGCAAACATGCAAACACACACGCAAACACACACGCAAACATGCAAACACACACGCAAACACGCTCAAACATGCAAGCACACACGCACAAAATGTTCAACTTACCTCGCTAGGCCCGACAATCGGCCGTAAAGTCGCACGAGACCAACTATCCAAGCTCGACGATCGCGAAACCTGAAAAAGAAAAAAGAAAACATTAGTCGACAGATACAACACACACACACCAAGGACCACGACGGACCATTCGGGTGTTCCTTTGGGTTTTGGGGAACGTAAAAAAAAATTAAGACATTTAAATAAACATATTCCCTCGCTCCTCCGAGTCCCCCGTACCACCGCCACCATCGTCACCACCATTACTAGACGTGGATGTCCAGTGATGGTGGTGACGATGGTGATGGTGGTCGGGCCTTCGAGAGGAACGAAGGGTGCATCAAGGATACAAAGGAAAGAAACAAATTAATTCGCCAACTCACCTGTCTAGTTGCTCCAAAGTCGCCTCCGACTCGTACGATGAAATATATATATATATATAAATAAATTTATATACATCCGAGAGAATCTGAAAAGAAAGAATAAACGTTAGACGCATCGCGATCGCATGAATCTCGTATAGAATCTAACGGTGGATGCTACTTACCCAAGGATATCCTCGGTAGTCGCCAAAGTCGTCTTTAAAAAGACGGTTGTCACACGATCTCGAAGATCTGAAAATAAGAGGAGAAACGAGGTTAAGAGATTGCTGCAAATATATATATATATATATATATACTTATATATAAATATATTTGAAAAAGGGTTACTTACCTATGTCGCCAAACAAGGCCGCCGTAATAGTCTTTAAAAAGACTGATAGTCTTAAAAAAGACTGGTGTTGAGAGCCTGGTAAATCGCAGATATCGCAACAATGAAGAATATCGCAATGATAATCTGTAACAGAAAAAAAAATTATATTATTACACCAGGCGAGACGCTAAAAGTGTCGAGTCGCCGTAACTCGAGAACGGCGAGAGATACGAGGTCGGGCCAAGTCCCCCTTCGAGATTACTATACCCGAGGAACAAAAAAGGTCCTTTGGTCGGACCTCGTATCTCTCACCGTTCTCGAGATACGTAATTTTAGGACCTCCTGTCCTCTTCAAGGTCCCGTAACCTTGAAATGCGTCGAGCTACAAGGTCGCGCCAAGGCTCGTTGGAAAGCTGCATTCAAGCCCTTTCCAACGAGCCTTGGCGCGACCTCGTAGCCCCACAGGTTCCCGAGTTATGGGCGTTTGAAGTTTCGAAAGTGTCGAAAAATTGTTATTTACGAAAACACGCACCGACACGGTACGCTCTGGAATCCCCAGATGGATAGCCGAATTTTCGAGCTCGCTCGACCTTGTTCATTTTGTATCTTCCAAACGGAGCGAGATACGGCCTTGGACCAAGAGTGCTTTTCTATAGATCCAGGGACCCTCTATCCAACGGTACCATCCCCGAGCCCCTGGGGCGACAGGGGGTGGTGGAAGGGGAGTGTTTTGGCAACTTTTGAACGGAGCGAGATACGGCCTTAGACCAAGAGTGCTTTTCTCTAGATCCAGGGACCCTCTATCCAACGGTACCATCCCCGACCCCCTGTGGCGACAGGGGGGGTGGAGAGGGGGTATTTTGGCAACTTTGGAACGGAGCGAGATACGGCTTTCGAACAAGAGGGCTTTTCTCAGGTTCCAGGGATGCTCTATCCAATGGGATCATTCTCCCCTCTCTCCGGTTTACCTCACCCCCTTGAGGGGTTGAATCTTGGAATATCGTAAGAGAGAGAACCGAGATTTTCGAAACACCGCGTCTCTGAAACTCGACGAGATCCATGAATTTGAACCGTGGGATCGGTCTAAGCTCGGTGGAGGGTTCTCGCTCGTGATTGGTAGGTTTTCAAAAATAGCGATATCTCGGAAACGGTTAGCGATGGAAGATTTTTTTCAACGGGGTCCATCTACGTTCGTAGAGAGCTTCTCGCGCGTGATTGGTCGATTTTCAAAATTCCGATATCTCGAGAACGGTGCGTCGCAGATTAGTGGTTATAGGCGCGTTGGATCACATTAGCGAGCGCGTTCATGTTCATAAAATAAATTTAAAAACAAAATTTTTTTTTTTTTTTCGTTAATATTAAATTTATTTTGCATTATCGAGGGACGAAAGTGTGTGGATTTCAACGGGACAATGGTACCTTGCATCACGCGAAACCCCATCGCTGTGCGACCGATACTTTCAGAGATATAAATTTTCAAAGTTTTTTTCCTTTTTATTTAATTATAATTTTTCTATCAAAGATAGAAGGACGAAACTCGCAAGGTACAAGGAGTTTAACGATACCTACTTTGTCGCCAACAGACATGGCTGTGCGATGTATAGTTTTCGAGATATTAATTTTACAAGTATTTTCGTTATTATTTAATTACAATTTTTCTATCAAAGGCAGAAGAGCGAAACTCGCAGGGTACAAGGAGTTTAACGATACCTACTTTGTCGCCAACATACATGGCTGTGCGACGTCTAGCTTCCGAGATATTAATTTTACAAGTATTTTCGTTATTATTTAATTACAATTTTTCTATCAAAGACAGAAGAGCGAAACTCGCAGAGTACAAGGAGTTTAATGATACCTACTTTGTGGCCAACAGACATGGCTGTGCGATGTTTAGTTTCCGAGATATAAATTTTCAAAGTTTTTTCGTTTTTATTTAATTATAATTTTTCTATCAAAGATAGAGGGACGAAACTCGCAGGGTACAAGGAGTTTAACCGTACCTACTTTGTCGCCAAGAGATGGCTGTGCGATGTTTAGTTTCCGAGATATTAATTTTACAAGTTTTTTCGTTATTATTTAATAACAATTTTTCTATCAAAGACAGAAGAGCGAAACTCGCAGGGTACAAGGAGTTTAACGATACCTACTTTGTCGCCCAGAGAGATGGCTGTGCCATGTATAGTTTTCGAGATATTAAATTTCAAAATTTATTCCTTTTTATTTAATTCAATATTTTCTATCAAACACATTGGGACGAAACTTACAGGATAGGAGGGGGCTATCGATACCTAGTTGCACGCAAAGCCAGATGGCCGTGCGTCTGATACTTTGCGAGATATTAATTTTCATAATATTTTCCTTTTTATTTAATTTTATTTTTATATACAGAGACGAAGGGATGAAACTCGGGGGATCGATAGAGTTCAATGGTACCTACTTGGTCGCCAAGGGAGACAGCTGTGCGACCTGTACTTTTCGAGATTGAAATTTGCCAAGTATTATCGTCTTTATTTAATTATATTTTTTCCAACAAATATATTGGGACGAAACTACCACGGTCCTACGGGCTCCTCGGTGGTACCTACTCGATCGCAAAAGAAGATAATTGTACCTCTCATACTTAACGAGATACAAATTTGAAATACTATAAATCTTAAAAACGTCGTCTACTCGTACATGGATTTTCGACATGTCGCTCTTGGACGGCTGACGGTGCTGCGCCAACTCGAAATCTCGGATTACTCGGTGGACTTGGACAAGTTGGAAAACTGCGAGTCGGATGAGACTTGGAATATCTGGCGTAGAGTAGCCAATACTTGGGACTTGATCGTTAAACGGACGAGAGCTACAGAGTTAGAGCTAGAGAGAGAGAGAGAGAGAGAGGGAAGGAGGGAGGGAGGGAGGGAGGGAGAGGGTGAGAGGGAGAGAGAGGGAGAGAGGGAGAGAGAGAGAGAGAGAGGGGCTCCGCCCCTTCCCCCTGCACCCCCATCCTCGCCTTACGCGCGACTACTGGGGGGCTTCGCCCCCCCGAATCCCCCAAAGTGTAGCCGATAGCTCGCTTCGCCGCCAAAGTTTTTCAAACACTCGCGCGATTCGAGGAAACGTTGAAACGACCGAGTACGAATTATCCAACGGGTCCGAGAAAGTGTTTGTCCATTTACCAAAATATCCCTAGATCCCTCGAAACGTGAAATTTTTTCATAAAATTTACAATCAACTTGACTTTTGGCGTTTGAATCGCAAAGTGTCGACAATTTTGGAAAAACTCTCATTCCCGGGTCAGGATGGAGGGCGGTCGGGATGGATTCGAGTCAGGATGGCGCCGGGTTACGTCGAGCGAGGTCTCGGGTCGATTTTCAATCATTCGTTATTTTTCACCATTCTGCAATCTCTAGAGCGCTGAGCGAGGAGGTCGAAAGTGGTGGTGGTTGATCGAGCCCCTTCGAACCACGTTCGTACCTCGATCAACCACCTTCGAACCACTTTCGAACCACGTTCGTACCTCGATCGACTAAATTTAAAATTATAATATAAGTAAGCTGTCGCATACTGAAATTATTACGAGCACGTGCGGATATATAATACTTGTATGTGTGTGAGGAAAATGAGAGAACCAAGAGAATATTATTTCAATAAATTTATTCAATAAAAATTTATTCAATAAAAGGGTGTGGTGATTCATTGTGATGATTCGACCACCAATTAACACAACTCATGGATACATAAAATAATGTATTATAAACATTTATTTAAAATATCTGTACACTGTTTATTTTACAATATATTTATCTATAATTTTATAAATAAATACAAATATACATATAATATACATATACTATACAGTTTTTAAAACAAATATTATTTACAAAGGTATTTTATAATGTCCCCATGGTAATGTATCAGTGGTTTCAGGTATGATATACCGCTTGTCATCGTGAGGACTTAGAGCAATTTTCGTCTCGCGAATGGTGTATACTTCATGCAATTTCGATCTTATACATGACTGACTACGTGTCATTTCAATCTCTTCATTCAAACACCGCGTGTAATCATCAAACGTTATCGTTCTCGCGACAACGTTACTCTTGACACCTTTTACTTTTTTGGTATCTTTCTTACCATCCACTCGTAATGCATACATTTTTGCTCTAAGTCCTTCAAATTCAGTCATTATCGTACCGTTGTTTTCATCTTTCATTAGACCAGGTACCTTTTTATTCACGAGCGGTATACCGTACACATTGTCCGCAGTGTAATCGCTCGTATCAAATTTGTCGAGGTTGCGCTTTATATTCTCGTACACATCTTCGCATTCGATGTGGTATATTAGGCTGTCTGTGTCGGTGTACATTACCCGGCATCTGTCACGATACAGCGGTGACATATACTCATGATGAAATTCATATAAACATGTTTTGGAGATGTCGAGTATGCACATGCCAACATAGATTGGTTTATAAAATTTTACCTCGAGTTTGCGTAATTCGACAGCGATTAGATTTCCAGAAAAGATGCTTCTACTGTGGAAATTTGGTTTCGCAATCATTGCCTCTGCACTGTGTCTTCCTTCCCAATGTGTGATAAGTTTTACATCAACCCGATTACGCACATTTTCCATCGTTTTGCCGAATACTGCATTATTCATCAATTTATATAAATTTTTTTCAAAATTATTTTTTGCTTGCGTTCTAAATTGCGTATTAATTTCGATATAATTTCGAACCCATGGAGATTGCGCGAATTGTAATATGCGATGTATTTTTGCAACGCGAAGGCCGTGACGCGTACATTGCTGCAAGTTGCGGTAGTGTATCACATATCGCTTCTTGTCGTATAGCGTTGCGAGAAGCTTATCTTCCCGCTTGCCTGGCGGCTTGTCGCGTGTCGGGCAAAACGGTAGGTCAGTGTGCGTGTCGTGAAGATGTCGCGGATATTCTAAATCTACCTCGAGGATGTAGCCTGTGGGTGAATCGAGCGCGATAGATGATGTGTCGAAATTAGATACATCGTCGACTCATTGAAAATCAGCATAAGGCAATGGTTGACACATTGCCCATCCATACAAATTATTTACATCGAAATACATTAGATATGAAGATGGTTTCAATGGATTGTACGACTGCATATACTTGTTATTAGCGTGTGCATATCTGTTTGAACATTGACTCAATCCATCGCGTATACCCCGTTCGATAAACATTACCATGTCAACGTCTGTAAGTAATTCGAACGTAATTTTTGTGTGCTTTAACATGGCGTCCCACGTATACCCGGGGAGAGTATAGTAATACGCGGGGTCGAGCCCATAACTCTCGATACATTTATCCCGGAAATTTTCAAAAATGTCGGCTAATAACATAACATCAGTTTTTAAATATAAGTCGCTATATTCGTCCAGCGTTCGAACGGAGAACCGCTCCCATACGTTTTCAGCGTGCGCGTAATCGTTCTCGGATACAGTGTCGCCGGTCAAGGAACTATAAAACGATTCGCGGTGGTAGACACGTATCATGCAACCTTTCAAAACAGTTGATGTATTCATATGGAAAGACACCTTTCCGTGTTAATAAATTGAAATTTTCGGTAGATAAATTTTGAAATTTCAATTGTAAATTTTTGAGTTTATCTTTACTTAGAAATGATGCCAATTTGTCGAGACTAGTATTGAGAAATTTATATGAATCGATAAAACGTGATTTAATATTTCTGGATTTGTCTTCTTCAATTTGAACATTTTTTGTAAATGATATATATTTTTCTTTAGTTATTGAAGTAATTCGATTCCCCCTTCGAACGCTGTAGCTATTTCCTTAATTATGAAATGTGAGTCGTAACCGGATAAATTATGAAATACTATTGGAATACAAAAAGAGTTTTTATAATTTAAGTTGCAATTTGAGTGTGCTGGACCTCTGTACCGCCCGGTCAGATGGCAATGATCGCGTACGCGTGTATCGTCATCTTGCGTGAATGGTTTCTCACATATATGATAATGTGTCGCGCTATGAAATTTTTCCCACTCGTCTGATGTTAAATTTACCATGGGGACGTTAGTTGCTAAAATATTCTTTACGCGTATCGCTAAATTTTGTAGTTGTTCGGAAAACCACGAAACGCAATCTACACTATGACGAGAATAATACTCGGATAATGAATCGTTATATGAGCAATGTACATAATATGCTATACTAAATACTTGGTGATGTTGATATAAATTCTTTTCTTTTTCCTTCTTATCCGTCTTTGTCAGCACACATTCGAGGTCAGCGTATACGACAAAAGGAAGTCGCTCTTTGCGATTAAAGTTGTTGAACGCGAGCCACTTGTCCTTATCGCTCGGTAATCGGATGGCGCAGTCATTCATCTCTCCGCAGTCTACCATATGTGATTGCAGTTTGTCTTCAGACCCGAAATAATTCAGACATCTGTAAAATAACAATTATAAACAATTGCACATTTATTTATATAATTTGCAATAAATATACGTACCGATCGCAGATATATTTCTTGTGATCTTTTTTGCTCAATTGCGAACTGACAAGCCTGGAGAGATTCTTGATCCATGCGAAATGACCTACGCTGTTGTGATCTTCCACGTAAAGTAGTAGTATTGGTTTTATTGAATTCCCCTTAGGGTTACAATATCTTTACATAAAGGAAACAACAAAACATAACAAACTTATAGTCTTAGTCTCCTCACTCTTTCCCTGCTATCTTCATTCCCTATCACGTAATCTATTACCGTATTCCCTCTTCCCCCCGTAAATGTCCATTCCCCTTCCTCATCCCTTCTTATATTACCGTTTAGTATGCTCCATCCTCTTTCTTCTATAAACTCACACAATTTCCTTCCTTCTGCATTCGTCACCCTATCTTTTGATCTTCTCTTACCTTCCCCCTCTTCCTCCTCTTCTGTCCTCTCCTCTCCTCTCACTCTTCCCCCTTCTCTTCCTGTCCTCGCGTTAAAATCCCCCCTATAATTGTGTGCACTCCTTCTTCCTTATCCTCCATCCACTGCTCCATTTCCTTTACCGCTTTTTCCATTCCCTCTCTTACATATACCCCCACTATCTTCCATCTCTCCCCTCCCGCTTTGACTCTCCCCACCATAAATCCCTCCCTTTCCTTTTCTATCTTTACTCCCTTCTCTGTTATCTCTTTTCTGACTCCCATCATCATTCCTCCTATCGCTCTTCCTTTCTTACTCTTTCTACTCGCCCATTGTGCCTCCCATATATACCCTTTCGGTAAGTTCCTTTTGGCTTTCTTCCAATCCTTTTCCTCTAGCCATGTTTCTGCCAGCACATATTCTACCTCCCATTCTTCTAGCCCCTTCCAAAAATCCTTATCCTTATTCCCTATTCCCGCTATATTCCAAAACACCATCTTCCATCCTCCTCTTCCCCCCTCTCTCTTCCTCTCCTTGCTTCCCCCTACTTCCCCCCTCTCCCTTTCTGTCCCCCCTCTTCCCCCGCTTCCTCTCTTCTTATATTCCCTCTCTTATCCTTCAATACCTCCTCCTCCTCATCCCATCTCCACCATTTATCCCCTATTCTTATCCTCCCGTTTCCTACCCATGCCCTTTCCCCCTTCCTCTCTTCCATCCTTGCAATCTCTCCCAGCTTCCCTCTTACCTTTCTTTCCCTCCAAGTTAAATCCGCTCCAATCCTTTCTTTTCTGCCCCTTAACCTTCTTTTCTTCTCCATTACCTCCCACTTTTGCTCCTCCCTCTCTAGCTCCGCCATCACCATCTCCCTCCCCTTCTCTCTATCCTCTCCTATCTTCCTAATCTTCACTATCTTCACTTTTGCTTCTATCTCCTCCATCAGCTTTTCTGCCCCCTCTCTCCTCTTTCCTTCCTTTACCTCCAGCCCTCTTATCATAATATTCCTCCTCTTTTCCTCTTTTTCCATTACCTCCCATTTCCTCTCTATTTCCCCTACCCTCTTTTCCATTCCCTTTCCTACGTCTACCCCCTCTTCTGTCCCTCCTCTTCCTATTTTCCACCCCTCCATCGTCTTTTCCAGCCCCTCCATTCTCTTCCTCATGCTTTCCATATCCCTCCTCAATTCTCTCTTCTCTCTTCCCCATTCCTCCATCTGCTCCTTGCACTCTCTCCTTAATTCTTCCATCTCCGCTTTTATTCTATCTCCCTGCCCCTTTATCTCTTCCCTTATTTCCTCCATCCCCTCCATTATTTCCTCCCTCATTTCTTTTATCATCCTCCCTATCTCCCCCCTCCCCTTTTTCCGGCGATCTGGCCACCCTGTTGCTCCTCTTGAACGCCTCCTTCTCCTCTTCTACGCTTTTTTCCATTATCTCCCTTTTTCTTTTCCAAATCTCCTCTATATTCCCTAAACTTCCGCTCCTTTCTTTTTCTTTTCTCCCTCTCATCCCTCCACCTTCACCTTCCTTGTTTCCCTCTTTCTTTCCGCTATTCATTTCCCTCTAATTCTACTCTCTAATCCTTGTATCTTCTCCCCTATGCTATCCTTTTCTCCTATCCTGTTTCCTACCTATCTCCTTACTTACTCTCTGCTCTCCCCTAATTCCACTCTAGTAACTCTAGTAACTTTCTACCACTGCCGCGTGCCCTTCTCTATATACTTCCTACTCCCTGCCTAACTGTCACTATTCTCTCCCGACTTTAGCCTCCTCACCCTGCTTTCTCTCTGTCTATTCTCGCACCCTCCACTCTCTCCTCACTCTCCAGCACCTCCACTCTTACCTCACACCACTCTCGCTCCTCCCTTCCCTTTTTAACCTCTTCAAAAACTCCTCTCAACACACACACCTATTCCCCACGTGTCTCACTCCAACGCACCGGAAACGGAAGTCCGATCTTCCACGTAAAGTAGGTTGACGTGTTTCTCTCTCTTTTGCTCGCGAGACAATGTTCTTTTCTTCGATGCTGTACACATTTATCGAAATGTTATTATGAACTTCAAACTTTTTAATTTGATTCACAGTCACTGAAAACTCAATATCTTGGAGATTCAGCACTGTTGTGTAATGCGGATATAATGATTCCCGTTCCACATTTCTTTCGGCGGGGTACAGAGCAGCGACCACCGCCCACGCAAAACATGCATTGTCTTTTGATTGCACATTAACCACTGCTCTTTTGTTCATTATTTCTCGCGGTAATTTAATGTGACATCCCGCACGCATTGGATTATATTTGTTTATATTTACAATTAAATTGATTATTCGCGACAATGCCCAACCACTATCGCGTTCCTGAAATTCTTCTAGCGATGCTAGCGTGGGCTCGATAATGCGACGCTCGTACCATTCACGCAAATCGGAGGTGTGAAAGATTTCAAAGTTTTTCGTATTGATAGTTTCATTAGCACGCTTATCGCCCGACACGAACTCGCTATTAAACATAGTGTTCACTTTCACACTAGGGTATTTTTGCAATACTTTTTGCACGTGTCCGATCACAATGTCTTTGACCTCCTCTAGAAATTGACGAGGTTCGATGTGGTTGCTGTTTATCACCGCACCAGTCAAGATGCGGCTCTCGAACGCCGTATCAATCTCTCGCCATATGAGTCCGATGTCTCGCGAACTGCTTCCGGCACCTGCGTGTACAAAACGTCTGCGTACCGAATTCTTCAACTCTTCGAGACGTGCGATTTGAGAGACAAGCGATTGTCGAACTCCGATCGGTAATCGTGGACGTTTTATTCGACTTTGTTTTTCCAGTGATTCGATGTATTCGTCACATTGCTGCTCCCACACAATATATTCTTCCACCGAATTCACCCTTGTGGCTTGCTCCAACAAACTTGCTTCCAATTGCGCCATATTTCTTTACTCGAGATGCACTTCTTGAACCTCTGACAAAGATACTGACAGAGTATGCCTCCTTACCAGCATTTTTATTTGATCACTGACACTTGAAAAACTCGAGTATTTTGCGATTTTGTCACGTGCGGCTCATCGGCCTTGAAATTGATACATTTTGCGTCTAATATTTCATTAAGGATGGTGTCATAGCGACCATGCAGCTATTTGAAAATTGCAATTTTGCACATTTTGCTAATAAACTAATTGTGAACACCTGGGGGATGACAGCAGCCGGTGCATTGGCGCTCGTGATACATTTAGCACATTTCGCAAGATTCATCTCAAGGTGATAGCAGCCGTGCATCGGCGCTTGAAAATTTTGAACATGTTGCATTTTGCACATTTTGACCTTGACAATAATTCTAACATTTCATTTGAGGATGATGTCATAGCAGCCGCGCATCGGCGCTTGAAAATTTTGAACATGTTGCATTTTGCACATTTTGACCTTGACAATAATTCTAACATTTCATTTGAGGATGATGTCATAGCAGCCGCGCATCGGCGCTTGAAAATTTTGAATATGCTGCATTTTGAACACCTGGGACTGATGTCATAGCAGCAGCTGTGCATCGGTGCTTTGATTGGTTGAAAATAATATTGGATCAGCAATAATCCCCACCCCATCACAGTGGATATTATGGATAAAATTTAAAAATAATTTAGTATCACATTGATCACTCGATTGAAAAGGTTCTTTTAAAATGTACTCCGCCAGCATGAATTATTACGTTCCAGTACAAGAGAGCAATGTTTTGTGCAAGAAGAAATGTGACGAGTAAGTTTCAATATTATCTGTTAAATGAATTTTTAAATAATGATTTTTAAATAATTATTTTCAATAAAATTTTTGTAGCGCTTCATCTCATCGTGCGGCTCGTATACTTGGAAGAAGATACGTCTTAACCCCAACATCATACAAATATTTGGAAATAGGAATCAGCGTCGGAATAATATCCTATGTGGAATTGGCTCTCGATGATAATCGAGGCAATCAAATAATATTACCCATTGAAACATGGAAATCTCTAATGCGGAAACGAGCAGACATTGAGCAGCTAACTGAAACTCCGCTATGGATTAGTGATCTGACACTCGAAGCGGTTAACATGTATACTTCAAAAATTATAAAAATTACATTATCTGATAATTCTTTGTACATGAAACCATCAACGTTACTACATTTATTCGATTTCGACAAATGTATTGATCATATGTATTCCTGGCTGTGTGAGAATACTCATAATGTTAATGAAAAATTTAAGCAATTTGTAAATATTTTACAATGTGATAATATCCGCGATGTGAGCAATGCCGCAAAGGCGATACGTGATAGTAATATGTTTAATAGCGAATCACTTATAGATTGTGAATTGATAACTTGTGCTATAAATGAAATTATTTATAATGCTTGCAACAAATAAATTATTTTACTGTTAAACTGTGTTTAATTATTTCTTCCCTGTCTGATATACATAGTCGACAAAACTCTCTGGAGATGTAGAAAAATGATGAGTTAGATGATACTCCAGTTAGAACAGAGAGATGAAGAGATGAAGAGAGATGTAGAATTAAAATCAAGAGGGGAGCAACATTATAATATATGTGTCGTGTCATAGAGTAGCAGACTTATACTTGCATGCTCGTGCTGTGCGGTTGTATGAAACTGTATGATATACTCTAATTGAAGGGAAAACGTGTTGCAACTGTAGATGCTCCCTAAATCAGATTTTATCGTGCAGTGTGTGTCCTATTTGCACACATTAAACTGTTAAAAATTAAAACACTTAAAATGTGAATTCTGCAAGTGCTGTGAAGATGGTAACTTTGATGAAATATATTGCATCACTGGAAAAAGATCTGTTAGAAATTGCTGCTGTGATGGAAAGAGAAAATTTTGCAGTGCGTCCGACTGAAAGTGGTAAAGTGAGTTATCTGTTCTGGGAGTTAGATTGTGATGAATGTATCGACTTGTTAGAAGGACAATGCTCACAAGAACTATTGACATTTGTAGACCTGACAATAAACCCGAAAAACTTTTTAATTAAAAATTTGCAATCACGGACAGCTCGAATCGCGCGACTTGAAAGAGAAAGAAAATTTCTACGCAAATGTTACTTAAGCGTAGATACCAGTGTTCCTGCGCTTTCGACACACACTCCGGTGAATTCAATCGTCCAGATGATACATGGACGAGAAATAGGTTTGAGAAAACGTCATACAGCTACTCTACATATTCAAATATCTAATAATTTCCTAAAACCCACATAACCTAAGTTCCATCTCCGCGGAACCAGGATATCTCCTTGGAGATTTCCCCTGCGATATAAAAAAAATATTAAAAAAAAAAAAAAATTAAAAAAAAAGATATCGCAATTCCCTTGTGAGCATGGCGACTTCTTTGAGAAGGAATAAATGTAGTAAGTATCTCTTTAAATTTATAATAAATAAAAAATTTTAAAGATTATTAATATTTTTTTGTGTTATACAGGAGTCCCGCCCAGCCGTCGCCTCCGGTTGCTGCTTCAACCACCATCACCTCATTATCACCATCACCATCGCTCAACACCGCCCCACATCCCCCTATATATTTTATATTTTTATATTATTGTATTATTATATTTTACATTTTATATTAATTTATATTTTTATATTATTATTGTATTATTATATTTTAAATTTACACATACACACACATTTTGTAAATACACACACACACACATCACACGTGTATACACATACCTATTTTATAAATAAACATTATTTTAAATATTAAATAAATGTATTTTAGAATAAGTCCTCTCTCCTTTCCTTCTATTAAAATCTTATTATTAATTAAAAATTACTATAAATATTATTATAAAAAAAAGTCTCTCTCGCGTCCGCCTCTCGCGCTCTCCTTCGCTGCATCAGCTCTCGCGCTCTCCATCGCGTCATCTCGCTACCTCTCATCATCTCGCGCTATCTCTCTCGCTCTTGCATATACACCTCGCTTGCGTCATCTCTCTCGCGTGCGCCTCGCGCTCTCCTTCGCGAACGCCACGCGTCATCTCGCTACCTAGCCATCTAGCACTATCTCGCGACCGCTATCTCTCTCCTTCGCGTGCGTCATCTCTCTCGCGTTCGCCTCGCGCTCTCCTTCGCGTTCCTCTCTCCCCGCCGACCCCTCGCGCACCAAAATCGCGGACGCTCCCCCCTTCCCGCGGACCCTAAAATCGCGGACGCTCCCCCCTCCCCGCGGACCCCTTGCGGACCCGCACCAAATCGCGGACGCTCCCCCTCCCCGCGGACCCCTCGCGTACCCGGCTCCAAAATCGCGGACGCACCCCCTCCCCGCGGACCCTTCGCGGACCCGGCTCAAAAATCGCGGACGCCCCCCCCAACCCGCGGGCCCCTCGCGGTACATCGCGATACATCGCGGACGCCTCCCGCGTGACGTCATTCCCCCCTCCCCGCGTGACGTCATTCCCCCGCGCCCTGGGTTCCCCTCGCCCCTCCCTCCCCCTCATTGCCACTGAGTTAGAACCGGCCTAGTATTACTACTTATTTTATTTATCTATTCTTCATTAATATTACAATTTTATTACAAAGTTACAAGTTACAATAGTACATACCATTTATTTATTATGTATAACTTTGCTTGTATGGATAAAATTATTTTTATAATTAATACATGTACATATACAATTTTTTTTAACAATAACTTGTTAAAATCATTGGATTAAGTATAAATATATAGATGTTATAACTGACTACGACTACTTGCAGATGTAATACCATCATCTTTTGTAGGAACATTGTCTTCTGCTTCTATGACAAAAGGAATTTTATTTATATTTAGGATAGAATTATTATCACCAATATTTTGATTGATATCATCATCTAGAAATACATACTTTATGAAAATTTTATCTTTATTTTATAATATATTGTTCTATAAATGGAAAATATAAAAAATAAAATGTAGAATATCGCGTTATGTTCATGTAAGCTGTTATTTAATTCAGGAATGGAATCATTGTCGCTGATTTCGTTTTTACTGGAATTATTAGAATTATCTAAAAATATTTATTAATATCTAATATTATCTAAAAAATATTTCTTTAATATTATCTAATATAAAAAAATAATATAATATCTAAACAAAGAATAATTTTGTATATACACTTATCAAGGACAAGGTATGTAGTTTAACAATAAATTTTATGAAATACAATTTTTATACCATTTTCTTTTGAAATGTAACGTGAAATCTTTTTTTTTCTAAATTCACGACCTAATTAAGATTCCGATTTGGTATTACTTTTTTCTTCCATCAATCTTTTCTCCTTCTATAGAGCATGTTCGTATGAATCTAAGTCGTCTACAGACGATTCCGAGTCTCGACATCGAAACCCATGATCGACCGGTAGACGCCGTGCCGTCGTAGCGGTGAGATCCCGACGACGAGCGATGGCGCCGTACGGCAAACTGGGCTCGTGCGACGACCGGCCCGTGGACCGGTCGCCTAGTAGTGTCGCATTGTTTTGAGCCTTTCGACTCACGAGACTCCTAGAGATATCATTGTCACCTTCGACTAGAGAGGATACGGCCTTAGAGGCGTTCAGGCATAATCCCACGGATGGTAGCTTCGCATCACCGGCCGCTCGACCGAGTGCGTGAACCAAATGTCCGAACCTGCGGTTCCTCTCGTACTGAGCAGGATTACTATCGCAATGACTAGTCATCAGTAGGGTAAAACTAACCTGTCTCACGACGGTCTAAGTTCTGATTCCATGGGGGGTTGAGTTGGTAGTCGGCGAGAGTCAGCCGGGATCAGAGTGGCCAGGGAGGGGAGTGTGTCGACACACAGTGTCTGAGAGGTAGTTGTTGTCATCCTCCTGCGTGACGTGTCTCCCACTGTCATCCACGCGCCTGCGACGGCGGCGGCTTCCACTTCGTGCCAATGACGAGGTCCATTGCAGGGCCAAATGGAGGAGGGAATCCACACCTCCGAATATAGTATCGGAATAGGGGACATCTTACGAGCCAGGGACGCCAGAACAAAATACTGCGACAAATGCATCTACGCAGCTCAGCAGAGCCACGATAAGCGAAGTCACAATATTTAGCGGGACTGATGAACGTTGTCCCAGCCCACGTAACCTGCTCAACACTTGGTCCATGAAAGAAAAGGGGGTTACCATTGAGAATCATGGTCTTTAGTTCGCAGCTCCTGCTTATATTACTAAGAGGTGAACAAGCCTGCATAGAAGTCGTTAAAGACCAAACGAACGGAAAAGTTCTCCTCACATGAAAGAAAAGAACTTATCCTCATCTGTACGGGAAGGGGCAACAGATTTAGATTTAATCCCGGATCTTGGTTAGTCTCAACTACTGAAACATCAACGATAGCTGACTCATCAGAGGAGACATTAGTCACCTGCGAACTACAAAATCAGATGAAACCGAAGTTTCGAGCATCTCGCTCTCAAGAGTAAGATTCTCAGATGTAATTGTCAATGCAATATCATCACAAACAGTGAAGAAAATAGCACTGAAAGAGATAATCTTAGCTCGATGCAGAGAACAGGGCTCTAGAACAAGGTCATCCCATGGATCAAAATCCTGGATGCACTTCTGGACTAAGCAAGAGTCTTGGATGAAAACTTCACCAGCAACGACCATCATCTGATATGATTGTAGGACATTATAAAAATTCTCGGTACCCATGATGTAGTCGGTTGGTGAAATGGCATTGGCATACTGACCACTGAGGTCATTAAGAACCATATCACGATAAAATTCCGCACGTTCACGGTACTCTAACGCGAATTTCTCGATTCTATTACGCCGCTCCTTCGTTTTCACAAACCATTTCTTCTTCCGTAATGGCTCCATATTCATCTAATTTTATATAGATAGTATAGAAAGTAGGGAACATAGACAAAAGTCTACAAGCTAGAAATCTAACTAAATTCCCGCCGCACTTAGAACGAGGTGCATGCTACAAAAACAATCTGTACCATTTTAGATCAATAAATAAGTTGAATCATATTATTGATCGGTTTACCAAAAGTATGACACACGTAGAGATCTGTGATGCTCATAGGCGTATTCAGGCGATGCGTACGCATAGTTGCAGACTGGCACGTAGCGTCGCGCGCGCACTACCAATCACCATCTGCAATGAGTTTTTTGCTAGACAAAACAGGTCTCTTCGTTTCCACTTTGTGAGTGAAAGTAGCAGACTGGATAAGAAATTAAATTGGCTCATTGCCAAAAAAGAACGATTGATTAGAGCTAATATTCGTCCAGTCCAATATTTTTCTGTGGCACGTGATCAGCAGGGAGGAGTTAATCTTTGCGCGTCAGTGATCCCGTTTAACGGGCGTCGTGCGCGACCGTCCGGGGGTTCCGAATTTTCCTTCACACCTCTAAACGCTCCTTCTACTTCTTCCTCCTTTACTATTAACTTGAACCCCTTATCCTTTGACAACCACACAGTCTCCCCTTTGCACATCAGGGAGAAGTGGTTTAAAAACCTTTCCTCAACAGATATTCCATTAGAAATACAGGGAGTTTTGCAACTGGGCGACAACTTTTGTTTGCCAAGTAAGAATAAAGATCGAGTTCTTATGGAATTTATCAAAAGTATAGAATATAGTATCGACAGAGTGGAAGTTAGCGTTCGGCCTTTGGTTCGCCAGAGGTCGTCGGCAATTGTTAACAAGTTGGCCAGTTGCAACCCTGAAGAATCTTTGTTTGATAAGGAGCTCTCGGGCGCGTCCCTAGCAGCGAGAACGTTTATACGCGATAATCCTAATATCATTTTTACGCGAGCCGATAAGGGCAATATAACAGTCGCTTTAGAAAAGACATCTTATTTGGACAAGATGAAGGTCCTCCTTGGTGAAAAAATACTTACATTAGAGTAAAGAAGGATTCCACCAGAAGAATTATCAACAGTTTGCATGAATTGCTTACAAGGTGGAAAAACTTAGATTATATATCCGATACGACATACAGGTCGTTGAATTGTTCGGAGGGAGTACTGCCGAGAGCCTATGGGCTCCCTAAGATTCACAAGTCGGGCTGCCCCTGCGAATCATCGTCTCCTCACTGAACACGCCGCTGCACCGTCTTGCGACGTTTCTCCACAAAATCATATACAAGTCGGTCCCGGCGGCGGACAGTCATGTGGAGAATAGCTTTCGACTGGTCAACAAACTCGATGGAACTTACGTTGGTGACAATTGTGAACTTATTTCACTGGATGTGGTCTCTCTATTCACTAATGTCCCATTGGATTTGGCAGTCGACGGCATAGCCGCGAGGTGGAATTTCATAGAAAATAATTGTACGATACCGCGCGTGGAATTTTTGGGGGCAGTCCGGCTTGTTCTTCACTCAACTTTTTTCACCTTTGATGGCATAATCTATCAACAAACCTTCGGAGCGCCCATGGGTTCTCCGCTGTCTCCCATAGTAGCCGATTTAACCATGCGCGATTTGGAGAGCAGGGTGATAGGAGACCTTCCTTTTGAACTCCCGATCTACGTACGCTATGTTGATGATATCGCGTTGGCCGTCCCTCCCGGGACGAGCCAGGAGATACTAAGACAGTTTAACGCGTGTCATAATAGATTACAGTTTACTTTGGAAAAGGGGGGCAATAGACTCGATTTTTTGGATGTTACATTCATTCTAAACCGGGGACACGTTGAATTCGATTGGTATCATAAACCAACATTTTCGGGAAGATATCTGAATTATTACTCCTGTCACCCTCTCTGCCACAAGAGAGGCACAATATTTGGCCTAATAGATAGGGCTTTCTGGTAATCACATCCAAGATATCACCAAAAGAACCTCGAATTGGTCATTGGGGTGTTACGTGATAATGGGTATCCATTACAACTGATTTTTGAAACATTTCACGAAAGGCTTAGGACTTTGTTTGCGAGAAATAAAAATAATAATTCAGGTGACGCTAACAGAACACCTGATACTAATTCGGCTCGCGTTGCATATTTTAATGTCCCATACATACCCAAATGGTCCGAGCGGTTTAGCCATGTGGTCCGTGATCTAGATGTAAAAATGTCCTACACAGGTTTGAATAAGTTACGCTCGTTTATCCGCGTGCATAAAGACACACTGCAGAAAGACTGGCATAATAACGTTGTATACAAAATTTCATGTCAAAATTGTAATGCCTCTTATGTCGGTCAGACCAGCAGGCAGTTGAGAGCACGCATTAGGGAGCACAGAAATCACATAAAAAGAAACACCGCGCAAAAATCCGTGATCACGGATCACAGGCTGAATAACCACGAATTTGATTGGGATAACGTTGAGATCTTGGAACCGTTTCTAAGGAAGAGACTTGTTTCAGAGATGCTGTTTATCAGGCGCCAGATAAATGGCCTAAACCGACAAGAAGACACAGAGTGTCTAAGTCAAGCATATATATCTGTTGTGACAAATATGCCTCAAATTTCTTGAAAGACGGTCTTCGTTTAGTTGTTATCGAATTCCTTTAGAGAGCCATAAATCATTTATAACATTAATCTCCATACATCGTATGTTTGAGAGAGGGAGATAGAGAAAGGGGGGGGGAAGCGAGAGGAAGGGGGGACAGGGATAGAGGGAGAGAGACGGTGGGGTGGGGAAGAGGGGTGAGAAGGAGAGGGAGGGGGAGAGGGAGAGAGAGAAGGAGAAATAAATTCCACACATAGTTTGACATTGACTTCGATAACAGGCTATGAGCCGTGGTAAGGCGCCTTATAAATAGCATCAAAACGAATATCTTCTTCACTCGTGCGTCGGGCGCGTCCGCGTACGGTCGTGTGAACGTGCGATAAATGAGTGTGTGAGTAAGAGTGAGCCCCCTTTCGGGAATTCCTCACTATACTCGTCATTAGAGTCCACTTTTGAGTACCTCATGACATATTATGTCACTTTGACTATCTAATGGGATATCGATAGGGGGGACTCACGGCTTTTGCGCTACGTGCGGTAGTATGTAGATTCCCCATTATTGTTTATTGTATTAAATTTACTGAAGAAGGTCCAAAGAAAGGACCGAAACGTTTAGATTCAATAAATTTGTTATTCCAACAAGTTTGTTTTTAATATTTGCGTACCTACACCCTACGCGTGGCTCCATATAGCCTCCTTTTGAATTTGTAATTTATCAATGCAGGGAGCCTACATTGTTACTTATGAATTAACATTCTTACATTCGAATATAAGATGTTCATCACCAGCTTCATTGTTTGAAGTAGGTATGTTTAAAATATTTTCAGAATGAATATCAAAGAAGAATGCTGTATTTTATTAACATGTAGTTATTTTCTGGTCTTACGATATTTATTAAAAGCAATTCTACGAAAATGTCTGCTTGTCACCTTTGATAATTCTTTTTTTCCTTTTTGGAATCTATAAATAAAAAAAGAATACATATAAATAAATATTACAGAATAAAAAAATGTTTTATATATATGTATATACATAAATTATATTCTTATTTGATATTTCGTTAGCAGATTTACAACAGACAGATAATTTCGGAGAGTTTAATTTCCAATACTTTGCAAATGCAAATAAGATGAAAGACTTTACAAATGTCGTTTTACTTTTGCAGATAAACAGAAAAAATTATTATTGTGTATTGAAGCAGGTATCTAAACCTGAATTCATTGTAAAAAATATCGATACTATAATCTAAAAATAAATTACACTTTTAATTTGTAATTTTTGTTTACAATATAACGTGTGTTAGAAAATTAGTAACGTATGAGAAATTTACACAATTACAGTATTACAAATAATACTTCTAATAACAAGTTATTGTTAATATGTATGTATGTATGTATATATTTATTCTTCCCCTTGGGGATTGAAGGCGCTTTTTCGAGTAGCGTGCCCGAACCTCTCACACAAATTTATACTAGCCGGTCGCAACGCTTTTTACATTTACCTTAGTTCTATACTTAACTCTATAACTTAACTAACTTATCTTCCTAACTTATAAACTACCCTAACTAAACCGTCGAGAGAGAGAGAGAGAGAGCTCTGCCTCCTGACTACCGCCTCGCTTCGATTTCCAGTTCCAACATACATTCTCTTCATTCACCAATCATCCTTCCACCCTTCCATCCTCCTCCTCTACCCTTCTTCCTCCCCTTTCCGTCTTCCTTCCCTTTTCTCCTCAAGCTCCCTCATCCACCATTCCCCTTCCCCCTTGTTCTAAAAAATTTCTCTCATTTTCTCCCACCAGTTTCCTATCCCCTCCCCCCATACATTTCCCCAACACATGCTCCCACTTCTCTTCTCCTCCCCCACATATCCTACACACCTTCTTTTCCTCTTCTTCCCAGTATCTCGCTCCTCTCATCTCATTGTTCAGCCTAAACCTGGTCACCCTTCTCCATCTACTTTCCCCCCATCCTTTCCTTAAGTACCCTGGCACTCCCTCTTCCTTTATCTCCTTATACCATCTATTATAACTCGACTCCCTAATCTTTTCCCATCTCTCCTCCCTTTGCAATTCCCTATCTCTTTGTTCCTACCCTTCATACACCTCCTCTTCTCTCCCTCTCCTTTCCTCCATCTCCCTCACTCCTTTTCCCCTGCTTTCAAAAAACTCTTTCCTTTCCTCTTCCCACTTTGATAAATCCCTTCCTTCGCATATCCCTTTTTTCATTTCTTCGAAGCATTTTTCGCCAAAATTCCTCCCCTCCCCTCTTCCAGTTTCCTTTCGTACCCTACTGCTCTCTTTCCTGCTCCTATTCTAAACTTATCCTTCCCTATCTCCTCCCTCACCATGTATCCCGGCGTACACCAATCCACTCCTAACGTCCACCTTATCCATCTTTCTTGCATCGCCTCCACTTCCCTCCTTTCTTTCCAACCCCATATTTCTGCCCCGAACTCCATTACCGTCCCTACCAGCCTTTCACACAACCAAATTCTTCTTTCCCAATCTCCTGCAAACCTCCTTTTTCCTATTCCTCAAACCTGCCCTATCACCGCCCCTGCCTTCCTAACTCTTTCTCTTACGTGAGCCTCCTGTCCTCCGTTCCTCATTAACTTATATCCCAGGTACGTAAACTCCTTCACCTCCTCCATCTTTTTTCCCTTCCATCTCCATTTCACACTTTTCATCCTCCCCCCTCCCTTTCTAAACCCCATTACCTTCGTTTTTCCTACATTTATTTCCAGCTTCCTATCCAAATATCCCTCTAGCTTCCCTAACATATGACTCATTCCCTCCTCATTCTCCGCCAGTAGAACCATATCATCCGCGTACGCCAGACAATACACTTTTTCTTCTCTCAACCCCCCTTTCTTAACACTTCCTCCATGTCCGCCAATACCATATTAAAAAGATGAGGGCTCATAGGGCACCCCTGTCTCACCCCTCTAGCCGTCCAAAAGCGCTCTCCCATCATCCCCCCTACCCTCACTCTGCTCCTTGTTTCTTTATACACCTCCTCAATCCTATTTCTCACTCCTTCCCTAACCCCACTTTCTCTCGTAGCCTCCATTAGTACCTCCCTATCCACCGAGTCAAACGCCGCCTTTAAATCTATAAACGTAGCCACCACTAATCCCCCTTTCCTCCCTATTTGCTTATTCACCAGATAGTTCAAGACATATATGTTATCTACAACCCCCATCCCCTTTCTAAAGCCCGTCTGACTCGGTGGGATCATTCCCTTCTGCTCCACCTCTTCTTTTAGCCTTTCTGTTAAAATTCCTACATACACCTTATACAGTGTCGGCATCAACGTCACTCCCCTATACTTCTCTACCTTATCCCCCGTTCCCTTTTTCACCAATGGCACTATAATTCCCTCCTTTTATTGGTCCGGCCATCCTTCTCCCCTCCATATCCTATTGCAGAGTCTCCCCAACCATTCCTCCATCCTTTCCACACCAAACCTCCATACCTCATTCGGCACTCCATCTGCCCCTACTGCTTTTCCCTTTTTCAGCAGAACCACTGCCTTCTTTATCTCACTCCTCCCTATTTCCTCCTCTTTGTCCTCCTTTCTCCCTTCCTCCCTCCCTTTAATAACCTATCTTCCACACCTCCCAACAATCTCATAAAATATTCCTTCCATTCCTTCTCCTCTATCTCCTCATTTATTCCCTTCCACCTTTTCCTTTCCCTGTTCACTATTCTCCACACCTCCCCTTCTGTCTTTGCTTCTTTCGCTTCCTTTATCCATTCTTCATTTTCCTCTTCCTTTTTCCTTCTACATATCAGTTTATATTCCGCTCTTTCTTTCCTATACCTCTCCCCCCCTCCTATCCTTCTCCAATCCCTTAGAACTTTCCTCACCTCCTTCCTTTTCCCCTCACACTCTTCATCCCACCAGCCTCTCCTTTTCCTCCCTCCACTTTCCTTTACCCCTTCCTTTAGCTCTTCGTCAATTCTCCCCACCTTTATCTTTATCTCCTCATTTATCTCTTTATCCTCCCTATCATCCCATTCTATCATGTCCCTAATCCTCTCTCCTCCCCTTCTTGTCCATCTTCCCCCTCTCTCTTCCTCCCTTCTCCGTTCTCCCCTCACCGTCCTTTCCCCTTTCTTCTCTATCTTCACTATTAGCGGATGGTGGTCTGACTCCACGCTATCTCCTACTTCCATCCTTACCACTCTATCTCTCATTTTCTCTTCCCCTATCACATAATCGATCACCGATTCTCCTCTCCCCCCCGTATAAGTAAACTCTCCTTCCTCATCCCCCTTTGTGTTTCCATTTAGTATCCCCCAACCTACTTTCTCTAACTCTTCTATTAATTTCCTTCCCTCCGCGTTCCTCTTTTTATCCTTCGACTTTCTTTCATCCTCCTCCCCTTCACCGCCCTCTTTTCTTCCCCCTAAGCTACCTGTCCTCGCGTTGAAATCCCCCCCTATCATTGTCCATCTGTCTCCCCTCTGCTCTTCAAACCATTCCCTCATTGTTTCCAACTTTTTCTCCATGTCTCTGTTCACATATACTCCAATTATCCTCCATCTTTCCTCCCCCATCTCTACTTCTACTGCCATCATCCCTTCTTCCTTCTCCTCTACCCCAATTATCTTTGTTACCCCCTTCTCCTTCCTTATCCCAATAATTATTCCTCCCATCGGTCTCCCTTTTCTATTCCTTCTTTTCGCCCACTGCTTCTCCCATCTATATCCTCTCGGCATCCTACTTTTTACCCCTTCCCAACTCTTCCTGTCTACCCATATTTCAATCATCACCACCACTTCTTATTTTTCCACTTCTCCCCTAAATTGCTTCCCCTTATTCTTTATCCCTGCCACATTCCAAAATCCTATCTTCCATCCACCTCCCTCTCCTTCTTCCTTCCACTTTCCCTTCCCTCCACCTCCCTCTCCTTCTCTTCTCTCCTTTGCTCCTTCCTCCCCTCTTATTCCTTTCCTCTCCTCTCTACATTTCCTTATTCCTTTTCTCTCTTCCGGTCCCCTTCTTCCCCCTTCTCTTCACTCCCCTCTCTTATCTCTCCCTTCCAGTTCCTAAGCCTACCTTCCCCTTCGTCCCATCTCCACCAACATTCATTTATTCTAATTTTCCCATATCCTGTCCACACTTTATTCCCCTTCTTCCTTTCCTCGTCTACAATCTCCCCCAGCTTCCATTTTATTTTCCTCTCCTCCCACGTTAAATCGTCCTCAATCCTTACCGCCTTCCCTCTTAATCCTTTCTTCCTCTCCATTACCTGTCTCTTTTGCTCTCTACTTCCTAACCTTACCACCACCGTTTCCGTTTCCCCCCTTTCCTTTCCTCCCACCTTTCTAGTCCACTCTATCTCAGCTTTCACTCTAATCTCCTCTAACACTTTTTTCACCTTTTCCCTCGTCTCCCCCGTTCCCCCTTCTAATCTACGAATAACAATATTATTCCTCCTTTCCTCCCTCTCCTTCATTTCCATCTTCCTATCCCATCCTATCATCTTAGCTACCATTGTCTCCTCCAATCCCCTACCCCCCTCCATCCCCCTTTCTCTCATTACTCCTCCTCCCCCTTCCACCCCCTTTCCTTTTTCATTTTCCATCTCCGTTACCCTCTTTTCTAAGTTTTGAATCCTTTTTCCCATCTCCTCTTTTTCCTTTTTCCATTCTTTTTCCCTTTGCCATATTTCCAGTCTCAACTTCCCTATCTCCTCACTGATCTTCTCACTAATCTTATTCGTTATTCTTTCTTCCATTCCTCTAATCAGGTTGCCTATATCTTCTTTCCCCTCCTCCTGTAATTTCTCCGTTTTTTTGTATCTCCTCAATTCCCCCTCTTCTCTATCCTTTCCTTCCTCTCCTAACACATCCCTTTTCCTTTTGAAAAAATCCTCCATGCACCCCGTGCTCCCCGTACTCCCTCTCCTTTCCTTCCCTAACTCCTCTATCCTCCTTGGCCTCCCCACCTTTTTCTTTCCTGCCTCCACCGCCTCTCCCCCGTCTCCTACCTTCACCAACTCGAAATATATTGACAATATAATATATATTGAATATAAATTATATATAGATCAAGTTTTAGATTACATATTTAAAAACAGATGCTATATTTTATTATTAAACATGCATATTATATTTCCAATTATTTTATGTAGATTTTTAAAACATAAAACATTTATGCAATATTTCAAATTGTGTTTTATATATAAATTCGAAACATATTTTACACGTATATTTGATACAATTCATAAATATTACAATCGAAACATTTCATAATTGCTCGTATCGCGAACATTTCGAATGTGATATCACAATTGATATGTATCTTAAATATTTCAAAATTATGTTTCGCAAATGTATACAATATGATAGTAAAATAAATGTGTCAAAATTAACATATCATAATCGTAACTTTGAAATATGTAGGATGTGTATTAACTGTGATATTACTTTTGAAATATTTATAATATTGGTAATTATGAAATGTTTTAATAGTAATGTTTATGAATTATGTCATAAACATACAAGTAGAATGTGTCATTTGAAATCCGAGTTGAAATCTATATGAAACAATTTGAAATATTACATGCACGTTTCATGTCTAATGGGTCAATATTAGATTTATTTTGCATTTTAATTTATGTTTAATATTTTAAATTGTCTTTCTTAAAAATTGTTAAAAAAAGCTTACTATTTAAGTAAATCTGTCTGAACGCACAGCAATTATTTGTCAAATATTTAAAGTGAGTTTCTCGCGAGTGCTTTACGTCGGCACAGTTAGTACCGTCATTGTACCGCGAGATGGCTCTGCGGCGAACAGTCTGTGGAGGAACTCGCGAGAAATCACTAGACTTTTATATAATTATAAATATTTAATAAATTGTAACGATTAATACAATGTTTAGTAGAGAACGAAAGAATACAAATATATATATATATATATATATTGCGACGTCTTTTTCTCCCGACTCGATTAAAAGCCGGAAGAACGGAGCTTGACCGTCGTCAAAACACAGGGGTTTTAATGTTTCACGCGGCGGAACTAAGCTCGGGGTCGTCCCGCGCGTGCCGCAGCAGAACGCCAGCCGTGCTATTCGCGAGAGACTAGTTTTGGGCGCCAGACGCGGTCTTTCACGCGTCAAACCACAAATCGCGAACCCAACGCAAAGTTTGGCCGGGAATCCCGCTACGGGCTAACTAGCTCGCCTAACGGCAGAGGGGCAGAGTGGGGTTGCCGAAATTGTTCTAACGGAAGGAACTTACCCTCTTTTCGCGATGTGATGAACACAAAAATGACGACACAGACATTTAAGTTGACAGTACTAAAGAAAAGCAGTACTCGATTTAGTTAAGCAAAGCAAAATAATGAAGTTTATTATAAACCAATGCAATAGAAATAAATATAAAAGAAAAACATAATAGCGGATGATAATCAGAGAATAAATTTAATATAACAAAAGATAATAAGTAAAAGTTGAAGATAACAAAATATAACTGGAACCGATATTAATAATGAAGTATAATGGAAAACTATGAAAGTAATAAAGAAATGACTATAAAGACGGAAGATAATATACAAGACACAGTAAATCCAAAAATCTATACAAAAGAAAATATTTCGACGATTGAACACAGAGTTATATCCGCGACAAGCTTAAGCCCGAGATACGCGCATCGATAGCATAGAAGAATACGAAAGAATGACCACGACCATACAAATAGACATTATCGAACTGACTTAGATCGCGAACAATCGGAAATTCAGATCGGCGACGAGACTGGAGAGTGATACAATATCTGAATTAATCTATTTTTCGCGATCCGACGGGCGAAATTCACCGGTGAATCGAGGGTGCCGGAATCTTTTCCGCGCTCTGTCTCTCTCACTCACGCGCTCGACTACGCTCGCTCTCTCGCTCGTAATCTCTCTCACACACGCGCGTTCTCTCTCACTCGCGCGCTCGACTGCGCTCGCTCTCTCGCTCGTAATCTCTCTCCAACGCGTTCGCCGGTGGTCGCGAACTGCGTTATCACTCTCTTTATGTCGAATTCCTCCGCGATGAGATTAACACAAGGTGACGTCCGGACACAGCCGGATAACGCATACAACAACGAGACCCGACAAACATACGCACTAACAGAAGTAATATTAGAGAAAGACGCGACAACCGTGTAATATGAGACGCGGCATATATGATCGAATCCCAGAGAGACGAAGATTTCGCGTTAATATTATCCACTTGCCCGAAGGTGCGAAAGTACTCGCCGCTTGACGTCGATCGCTCTTACACCAAATAGTTTCCCGAATAAGGCAGAGCCCACGCGACAAAACTTCACTAAATAAGACAATCGCGTCAGAACGGACGAGACTCGGATTAACACCGTGACAGACGTGATAGTTATTTGATACGCTTACGAAAGGGTAGCCTCACCGGTACGTCTCCCTTCGACTTGATCCCTCTTGAGCTCGTCTTTATCGCCAGAATATCTCGGGTCGTCACCCGTCTCGCCAAGTTGAGCGGTCGCACCAATCTGCCGGATCTATCGGCCCGAAAATCGACAGCTGGATCAATGCTGCGCACGCGGGGTGCGTACGCGATAACCAATTACGGCGCCGTGCCGTCTACCGTCGTCGCGCGAGATTAGCAAGGCCGTACGGGGGTTCACAGCACCCCTTGTGATGGTGACAAAATATATTTATTCGCGCGGTATTTGCGTGGGGTTTCGAGGCCCTCGCGACCTCGCGCCGCGGGCCTCCCCGCGGTGGCCTTGTGTCCAGTATCCGACGGAGCGGTAACCCGCGGGAGGAAAGTTATCTTCCCGGTCTGGGCCCTTCCGGCGCCTGTTGTCGGGCGCCTCACTGGATCTCCTGTCAGTAGATTGTCAAGGCCGAATTCCTACGTGACGCTCTGTATTTGCTTCCTTCTTTGTTGTTAGGAAGGGCAGTTCTTACGGTTCTCGGCGGTATGTTTATCTCGCTAATCTCTCCAACCGCGGCTGTCTCTTTCCAGCGACGACAACACCTCTCTCTCTCTTTCTCCAGCGACAATATTCTCTCTCGGTCAGGCTCCCAAAAATAAAGTAAAATACACGCGAATTAGTAACAATTGATACTGTGTTGCTCAGTCTCTCTGAGATTTTCGGTTTCGCTCTCTCTCTCTCTCGCTCTCTCGCGATTGGCGTGACCGCTTGGCTTTTTGCCCCGCGATTAGGCTGGGGCGGACGCGCGTCGTGACGACCACGTCACAATATGTATATATATATTATAAGGAATGAATAACGTTGTTATGGAAATACATCAATCAATAAATTAATAAACATAGTAACATGGTAACAATCTTCGTCGATAAAAAGGTACATAAATCGATGGTCGGTAAAAGGATCGCCACAGTACTCCCCTCCTAGCGACATCCTATGTTGCGAAAAGAACCTTCTTTTTCCGACCAGGGTAGGTTTTCAATGTTCCATGACCAGTGTTAGTAGGAAAAACAGGATTAGAAGTAGAACTAGGAATAACTGGATCAGAAGTTATCTCCTTAGGCAAAAATACAGGCTTAAGTCGTTCAGTAGAAACATTAACAAGTTTACCTGCAACATCAATAGTAAAAAGATTATCACTTATTCTATTTATAACACGAAAAGGACCAGTATAAGGTGGTTGAAGAGATTTTTTAACAGCATCTTCTCGAATCCAAACGTGAGTACAATCAAATAAATTTTTATGAAAGAAAGGTGTTTTCTTGTGATGATGTGAAGTCGGTTGAGACTTGATCTCTCTCATGTGAACTCTAGGTTTTTCAATAAAAATTTCTGGATCAACAGGAAGATCTTCTTCGATGAAAAATTCTCCTGAAATCCGCAAAGTAGTTCCATAGAACATTTCAGCTGGAGATGCTTGTAAATCTTCTTTAAAGCAGGTACGTAAACCAAGTAAGACCGTAGGTAAAACTTCAACCCAGTTCTTATTTGAATGACACATAATGGAACTTTTTAGAGTACGATGCCATCTTTCAAGAATTCCATTGGTCGCAGGATGATATGCAGAAGTCCTTACACGCTCACAACCAATAAGATTGGTGAGAGCTTTGAAGAGTGTTGCTTCAAATTGAGGACCTTGATCCGTTGTGACAATATTTGGAGCACCAAACCTTGCAATCCAGTGAGAGTAAAAAGCAGTAGTAACAGTATCTGCAGAAATTTCAACCAAAGAAATTGCTTCTGGCCAACGAGAAAAACGATCAATCATGGTGAGACAATATCTGAAATTTTGGCAAACAGGAAGAGGTCCAATCAAATCTAAATGAATATGTTGAAAGCGTTGATCTGGAATTGGAATCTTCTGAGGAAAGTTCTTTGTATGTCTATGAATCTTGGAACGCTGACAACATAAACAAGTTCTTGACCATTCCTTAATGTCTTTCTTCATAGATGGCCAAACAAATTTTTGTTGAACTAATTTGCAGGTTGAGCCACCACTGGGATAAGATAAGTCCATGTACCACGTCAAAGATCCTTCTTCGCAATACTTGAGGAATATAAGGGCGGATATTGACAGAAGAGCAATTACAAAAAATTGGAGAAGTTGAGCCTGTAAGAATAAGCTTCTGTAACTTGAGAGAAGAATTTATTAACAATGATTTAAGTTCTTCATCATCTCTTTGATGAGTTGCTAGTTCTTCAAGAGAAACAATAATTGGTAAAGAAACGGATTCAATTCTTGAAAGAGAATCAGCAACAACATTATCTTTTGCAAGCAATGTGTTTAATATCAGTGGAAAATTGAGCAATAAAATCCAACTGACGAATTTGACGAGGCGAAGCTTTATCCAATCTTTGTTTAAAAGCATAAACTAAAGGCTTATGATTGGTTTGAATAAGGATTTGACGTCCTTCAAGAAGGTATCTAAAGTGTTTGATTGCTAAATAAATACTTAAAAGTTCTCGATCATATGTGCTGTAATTGCGTTGTGAACTATCCAGTTTTTTAGAGAAAAATGCTATAGGTTTATTTATATTATCAATAATTTGTTCCAGAGACGCGCCAACTGCTATATCAGAAGCGTCACAAGTCAAAATGAGAGGAACTGTAGGAGCAGGGTGAGTTAAGGTTGTGATCCTTAAAAGCTCTTCCTTGCAAAACTTGAAAGCATCCTCAGCTTCTGGAGTCCAAACGACTAATCTCTTATCCTTCTTCTTGCTGTCCTTCAAATAATCAGTGAGTATCGCTTGACGTGTAGCCGCATTCTTCATACAACGACGATAAAAATTAATGATTCCTAGAAATCTTCTTAATTCATGAGTCGTCTTGGGTTTTTTATAATCAGTAATAGCTTTAATTTTCTCTGAAGTGGGCTTAATTCCTTCCTTGTTAACCAAATAGCCAAGAAAAGGAATTTCTTCTTTTCCAAATTGACATTTTGAAACATTAATTGTCATCCCAAATTGTTTCAGACGTGTAAAAACAGTATGCAGATGATCGATGTGCTCACTTTCATTAGAGGAGGCAATTAAAATGTCATCAAGATAACAAAAGCAAAAGTCCAAACCAGAAAGGATAGAGTTCATTAAACGTTGAAAGGTTTGAGCATTTCGAAGACCAAAAGGCATCACAAGGAACTCAAATAATCCAAATGAAATAATAACAGCAGTTTTCGGTATATCATCCTTGGCAACAGGAACTTGATAATAAGCTTTCACCAAATCAATCTTTGAAAATATATTCTTTTTATGTAATCCAGCAGTGAAATCTTGAATATGTGGAAGAGGATAACGGTCTGGTATAGTGACTGCATTCAACGCACGGTAGTCACCACAAAGGCGCCAAGAATTTGATCCATCCTTGGGAACCATGTGGATTGGAGCTGCCGAGGGACTATTTGATGGACGACAGATTCCTTGATCAATCATGGAATTAAACTCATCTCGTGCAAACTTCAATTTCTCAGGAGATAATCGGCGAGGTGTAGAAGCAATAGGAGGACCTTCAGTAAGAATAAAATGTTCAACCTGATGAATTTTATCATTTGAAATCGGAGCGAAACGTGTCAACTCAGGAAACTCTGTAAGTATTTTATGAGACGGTAAATCTGGAGAAGTTGTACAAACTGTTAAGTGATTAGCTTTTGACAATCTTCCTATGTGAGTTAATCCAGTAACAGTATCAATTAATCGTTTACGTTTCATATCAACTAATAATCCATAATGACTCAAAAAATCCGCTCCTAAAATAGGTCGTTGAATGCTTGCAACACAAAATCTCCATTTAAAATCTCTGCGTAAACCAAGATTTAATGCTAAGGTTTTTGATCCATAGGTATCAATCTTGGTACCGTTAGCAGCAAAAAGTTTCAAAGAAGTTGATTGAGCATTTTGAACTGACCTTCTTGGAATCAGGGAGACATCAGCACCTGTATCAATCAAAAAACTAAGGCCCGAAAATTTATCAGTAATGATGAGACGATTGCTGGATGAGCCGTTGACAGCCGCCTCTACCCTCAACGGAATGTTTAGTTTTTTTCCTTGTTATCTGTGAGGGATTTGGACATACTACAAGGTATTGTACATTTAACAGCTTTATCACCGAATTTCTTATTATAAAAACAAATTTTTTCTTCCTTCTTATCAAATTTCTTGAATTAGATCTAAATCTTCTTCTTCCAAATCTAGATTTTGACCTATCTCGGGAATGTCTGACCTCTAAAGCTGATATTCGACGCTCAAGATCAGTTAAATCACAAGACTTTGAATTACTGGAATCGACTGAAGGTGAAATAGTAGCAACTTGAAGTCCAGACTCACGATCTATAATCTTGTCAGCTAATTCCGCTAATTTGACCAGAGGGCTATCTTCAACAACAGCCAGAGTAGCTTGAACGCGGTAAGGAAGTCTTTGCAGCCAAATAGAGTGTAAAACATTATCAGAAATCGTTCCTCCAGCTAACTGTTTAAGTTCTCTAAGTAAATCAGATGGTTTCTTATCATTTAACTCAATACCGGCTAATAATTGACGGAGCCGTTTTTCGTCAGAATCAGTAAAACGTTGTATAAGGAGATTTTTTAAACTATCATATTTATCTCTTTCAGGTGGTCTTTCAATCAATTCAGCGACCATAACAAGAGCCTGCTCATCAAGATGTCTAATAACAGTACTATATTTTATTTCATCTGAACGGATTCGATATACAAGAAATTCGCTCTCAAGCTGAACAAACCAGAGCTTTGGTTGTTTATGCCAGAAGGTCGGAAGTTTAAGAAGACGAAATTCATTGGCATTAATCTCTCGAGACTCACCTGAATTAGACGACCCAAAATTGATATGTTGAAATGGTCTCTCCATATTAGTATTATAATTCCTCTGCTCTTCAGACATTGAAGTAGATGTTCCTGGAATTTCAGGTTGTTGAGAAGGTGGAGGTGATCTATCGATAGGCATCCTGCAAAACGATGATGATCTCTCGATGAAATAAATCCAAACAGCAAGATGATTCTTGAACACTGAATTAAATTTCCCGCACTTAAGCCGATCACGTCGGGGTCACCAATGTGGAGGAACTCGCGAGAAATCTATATACTAGACTTTTATATAATTATAAATATTTAATAAATTGTAACGATTATTACATAATACAATGTTTAGTAGAGAACGAAAGAATACAAATATATATATATATATATATATATATATATATATATATATATATATATATATATATATTATAAGGAATGAATAACGTTGTTATGGAAATACATCAATCAATAAATAAATGAACATAGTAACATGGTAACAATCTTCGTCGATAAAAAGGTACATAAATCGATGGTCGGTAAAAGGATCGCCACAAGTCTTTCCGTAGAAGAAAACAGTCGAAGAAAGTATATAAGGCGATGAAATTATTGACTCGATTCCTTGATGTTGAAGGCTTCACAAGACGAATATTCGTTTCATTTTTATTTTCGGTACATCTGAATTCATAATTTGTATATTCTCGTCAAAGAAAATTATTTTTTGAATATATGATCATGTTCTAAATATTAAAATTAAATTAATCTTTAAGCAATAGCTTTAGACAAACATATTTAGGGCATATTATGCTATTTATAATAAGCTTTACAGAGAAAACAGATTTAAGTTATTTTGTAACGCGTGAAAAGAAAAGAGCAATAATAATCGATATAGAAAATTGTTTCTAAAATTTAATCTACATGAAATTATCTTCTTGATGAATATTCTGATCGTCTAATTTTATTGCAATTCATTATCGTCTGCTATTTACTGAAATAAAATAAGTGTCAATTTAGCAATTTTTTAACATATATACTGCGATCGGCAATACAAGTCTGAAGCGTCGAATCTGCTTTTTTACCTATTATTACAGCCGTATTCTTTTGTTATATCAAAATATATCCTCTGTTTCTTGGTTAAAGTTTCATGGTTAAGATTGCAGTAATCTTTTAATCAGCAAATATGTCAATCAATGTTCAATTAATGTTTATTATTCTGAAAATATTGATGTAACATTCGAGATATTGGGTCAAGAGACAGGGTAGTGTTTCGCGCCAAGTTGTTGCGCTGCAACAGTATCGTGTATACGCGAGTCGGCTCGTTGTAACTGTCAGAAATTATCAGATTTCAATCATAGTTAAGTTGATTGAAATTTTAAGTTTAATTAATAATTTAATAATTATACAACGAAAATGTCTTCATTTTTGCTATTCATGTATCATGAACAGAGATATTTTGACGTAAAGTCCCAATGTGAAAATTTTTACTTAAGAAACGTCGACGTCGCACAGCCTAAACTGGTTTAAACGCCTGATTTTGTGACAAAAATCTTAGTAACGATAATCGGGTGAAAAGTGGCCTGAGCATATAGAGTCTTGGAACGATATGCGAAAGATCCCTGGTTCGAATCCAATTCGAATCAACACACCCCACATGCCTGCCGGAAAAATGTGAAGAAAGGGAGATACAGAGTTGGAAGAGAAAGAAAGGGAGGCAGGTTCAATTAGAGAGAGGAGAGGAAGAATGAGGCTAGAGAGAAAAAATGAGGCTAGAGACGGATGGAAGAGGAGGAAGGAGAAACAAAGGAAAGGGAGAAGGTGATGAAGAAGGAAGAAGGAGGAAAGGAGAAGGAAGAAGGAAGAAAAGGATGAGGCTTGAGGCGGACCGGGAAAGGACAAGGGAGAAACAGAAGAAGAGGGAAGAAGGAAGAAGGTAGAAAAGGAGAAAGAAGAAGGGAGAGAAAAGGAAGCATAGTATAGAGATGTTGTATAAAGAATTGTAAGATGTAATTTAATATGAGGTGTAAAGGTTCGAGAACGCTCCTCTCAGAAAAAGCGCCTTGTAAACCCTTCGGGGACGCAATAAACCGACTTTATCCTTTTATCCTTTTTAGTAACGATAATCGCATAAAATTTAAACGACATTTGTTATAGCTTGGAAAATTATTTACTAATATATAGAATTACTAACATATATATAAAAAAGGTAATTATATACAGAGGGTGGCATTTAAAGTGTTAAAGATAAGCAATTGTTAAAGATGACGACTTCGATTTTTTTTCTAATTAAATAACAATGGAAACAAATATTATTATTACTTTTTTAAACTTATACTTTTTAAAATTAAAATTAAAATTAAAATTAGATATATTTCTAAAAACAATATATTCAAAATTAACCAGTCGATAAATAGAATATTGAATTATAGGAAAAGAAGACAATTTTATTAAGAGAAAACCTGATATGTCAGATTTTAGTTTTAAAATATGAGATAAACTATCTACTCGTTAAAACACAAATAAATTTCTTTTTTAAAATACTACATACATATATATTATACATCATATTAAATATTTTATTTTAACTAGAAATATATATATGTGTATTTAAAATATAAAATTTTGTATATCCCTGTGTTACTTCCTGGACTCCACGATTCTTTTCTTTCGGAGAACGCAAGGCGATATTCGAAATATCGCAGATGCACAAATAAACTATGATCTGATAGGCGAGGAAAACATATGCCGAGATAGTTCAATAATAATAGTAAAGAATTGTTACGTCCTGTGGACTCCACGATTCTTTCCTCACGGAGAACGCAAGGCGATATTCGAAATATAAAAATGGTCTTGAAAAAATGTTTCGAACTATCAAATATTTTATCTACAATTTTAGTACCTATTCGAGAATGTAAGCAATCGTGAAGCAATAGTTTCAAATCTTTAAAGTGAATTGTGGAAGAATATTGAGTTGAAATTTGAGGGAAAATCGAATCGACGAAGCGAGCTCCCGATCTGCACCTTGAAAGGTGGTACTCATGGTGGAAAGATAAAAGGTGAAGTATTCCGGTGGATGCGCAGTCGTCCGAAAGTAGTGGGAAGTGATCCAATTAGATTTCACCCATTCGGCAAAATCATATGATTGATACTGCCATATGTATATTGCTGGCAATGTGCGTTAAATATTAAGTGTTGGAGTGTGATATTAAAGTGTTATTTTGGACATCAACATCATGCCGAATTGTTTCGTAAAAAATTGCAAAAATCGGACGTCTTATGTCTTCAATAAGAAAGTAATGTTTTATACATTTCCCCAAGATCCGGATTTGTGATCGAAATGGTTGGAAGCTTGTCAAAAAGATAAAGAATACAAGAATAAAAATGGTAATTAAATTATGTTTTTAACATACATCGCTCATAACCTAAATATTTTAATACAATAATTTTTATTGTAATTGTATCCAGAAAGAATATGCGAGATACATTTTAAGTCAAACTGCATCGAGGAACAAATACATATTAAAATACATATTAAAATATACACATATAAAATACATATTAAAATATACACTATAATTAAAATAATTATTATTTTAAAAAATAGTTTTTTTAACAAATTGTACTATCCATTATATAATTTAAAACTTTCATTCAATACAAAGGAAATATTGTAGACATAACCAAATCTGTTAAAATAAATCCATGTAAAAAGTTTCGTGATTTCAATTTTTTTTGTTTTAATATAATTGGATACTACGTATATTTGAATCTTGACATCAAGAGGCACGGTAGTGTTTTGCGGCAAGCCCACGCGCAAACAATAGCGAGACGCTCCTGGTGTCTATACGCGAATAGCCCAGTTGCGAGACTTTCATATTTTCGGTTTTCATATAATGGTTGGGCCGATCGAGTTTTTAATAGGCTTAATCGATAGCTTGCATTGGAATTATATAATAAAAGTATCTCTTATTTTCGTTCTGCATATAACATAAGCGGAAATATTACGATGCAAAGTTTGAAACAGAAAATTAATGAGTAAGAAACGTCTTGGTCGTCTTGGTCTCCTTAGTCGTCTCCCGACAAACGTACAGTTCTCGCGTCTGCCGCTTTGCAGTAATGGCGCTCGTAGTCGGATGCAAAATTCTAACAGTACTGTACATAGACGTATAATATTGTAACGGGCCGTTTTCCCGATACGGCCAGACGTCGCTCAGTCTGTATCGCAAGGTTCGGGAAAAGGCTTCGCAAAACACAAGACGGCGTTTAATACTTAACAAAGAACGTGATTTATTTGTTTACGTAGTGTAGTACAAATTCATAGATTGTGTGTGTGTGTGTGTGTGTGTTCGAAGTCTCGCAGTATGTGTATCTGTGTAATATTATAACAGTCGTGTGAATCCGTGCTATAAATGTTCATAGGTATATAAATGTAGTATTTGTGTGAATCCGCGATATGAAAGTGCGTATTGAGCCTGAGCGTGCCCGAGAGAGCGTTCGATATCTCGAACGCGCGCGGCGTTATTCAGCGTTTTAATAAATTACGGTGGCACGGGATTATTTCGTGGTTGTAACCACAGGACTTTATGGTTCTCCAGGGACGGTTACCGGTGACGGGAACTCCCTACCTTGAGGTATTGTCCGGTACCGAGGTGCAAGAGGAAGTGAGCGGTTCCGATAACCGAAAACTCTCAGTAGAGACTAGGCACCCCGATCCCCTCGGTCGTTCGCTCGTGAAGAATAGGTAGAATTTCGCTAGGCAGCTGTGGTGAGAACTCTCACCGAAGGCAGAGCACACCCGACCCCCGTAATTAGCCGTTAACTAGCTTTTCGGTATCTGGTTCGGTTCTAAGAGTTGTGCTAGCTCTAGAGCGAATCGGAAACCGAAGTGAGTCTTCTCGCTCGGAATCGCTCGTTTTAAGCAGCCCGGAATTCGAGTTCGGGATTTTCCACCTGTCGTCGGGAAGTTTCGGGGCCGTTCCGCGCAGTCGTTGTTTATTGCAGTGTGGGGCGCGGGGCGGTATTTCAAACCCCGGTCGAATAACGGCCCGATCGCCCGGTTTATCTTAATGAATTAAAATGTGGCGCAATGCGCCCGCTGCATCGCCCGGCCGGTGTTTGCCGGGCGCAGCCTGCCGCACGGTGTTCGGTCGGACATCGGGGGGGGCCTCGTTACAATATTAAAGTCACTAGATATATAAAGTACCGCAATCGTTCCGCCATTTTAGCTCTGGTACGCAGCTATTTCAAATCTAAGTATATTAGGAATAAGGGAAAACTATAAATACTAAAAATTGAACAATAATAAATGATTTATTTCCCGTAACATTTAATAAGAGATTTTTTCATTGCAACGCTACGACTACTATTAGCGACTGCATGTATGTACAATAGAATCACAATTTGTTTTTAAAACGAAATGAATGCGTGCAATTACAAACATTTTCATTAGTTTATACGCAATATTGTGACATTGCGGGATAAAAGGCATTGGATATGTTTCTAAACATATGTTGACGAACTTGATAGGTGATAATTGTTAGGATAATTGTACTTTAGGTTACAAAGTGTGCATTACGTACACTTTTCGATGCCATATTAGCTCCAACGTGCTAAAGCATTATGGATTGCGGTACTTTATATATCTAGTAACTTTATCTATATACAGGGTGGGGCATTTATAGTGACGCGGGCATATTTTTCGGAAACGATGCGAGATATCAAAAAATGTTTCAGACAAAAGTTGTAGGGTTCCAAGAGGGGCATAACACTGTGACCTTAGATTATTCTTGGAATGCAATTTTGAAGGTCATTTCGAGATCAATTTAGTTTTTTTAAATGGGAGGGTGTACTTTTCGGGCGTACTTTCGACCTCGTCGATAAATGCCCCACCCTGTCTATCATATATATAAGTACCGTCTGTCTGTCTGTCTGTCTGTCTGTCTGTTTGTATGACCGCGAACTACTCATTCATTTATGGACCGATTTTCTCGAAATCGGTATCAACATTTTCCAAATTTTACGCGGAGTGCAACGTTGTAATTTAAAAAAAATTTTTTTTTTTTTTTTTTAGCAGTCACTTCTATACTATGTGTTTGTAATGGTACACACACACACATACACACACACGCGCGCGCGCGCACACACACATTTTTAAAAATCACTTCTTGGTTGTAGCGTAAGTGTGAGTATGTGTGTATAGAGAGGATTTTTAGTTGGTGAGAGCATTTATTTATTAATAGATTGATTTATTTAAATCGGTGCCAAAATTAAAAATATTTTTATGTATAGCGAGATTTTACCGAGATTTTGATTTTGTGTACAGAGAGGGTTTTGAAAGTCCTACACTCTCCCGTAACACCAGGGGTGCATAACACATTTTGCTTCCTCTTCCTTATAGAGGAAGCTGTTTTCGTGAAAAACATTTTTTTTGGATTTCTATGCCAATGTGTTCAGAATGTTCCAAAACATCGAAAAATAACATTTAAAAAAAATGTCCGTATGTGTGTATGTATGTATGTGCCCATCCATGTTTTTTTAAATTTAAATATCTTAAAAACTATTTGACTTGCAGCGTTCCAATTTGGCATACAAGTAAAGTAGAACAACACTTTTATTTACTGTCATTTTTATAAAAATTCATAGTGTTTCATTTTTTATAAAATTTTAAATTTCATGAAAAATGTTTGTGGTTACTCTAATTTTCGTAAATTTTAAGATATCTGGATAAATTTTTTACATAAATATTCAATCATTTAAACATGTTTGGTATTGAGTTTGGCGATGATCGGTGAAAGGATTCATTTTGAATTTTTTGAGAAATGTCTGTAGTTACTCTAACTTTCGTAAATTTTAAGACATCGGGATAAATTTTTTTATATAAATAGACTATCATTAAAGAATTGTTGGTATTGAATTTGACGAGGATCAATGAAAGGGTTTATTTTTTATAAAATTTTGAATTTTTTGAAAAATGTCTGGTTGCTCTAACTCGTAAATTTTAAGATATTGAGATACATTTTTTTACATAAATAGACAATTATTTAAACATGTTTCGTGTTGAATTTGGCGATGATCGGTGAAAGGATTCATTTCTTATAAAATTTTGAATTTTTAAGAAATGTGCATTTTTATTTTTTGCAAATTTTGAGATATCGTACTAATTTTTTTTTACATGAATAAAGTACCAATAGAATATTTGGTATTGAATTTAACAAGGATTGGTGAAAAGGTTCATTTTTTATAAAGTTTTTATAAAATTAAAAAAAAAAATTTATGTGGTTATTTTATTTTCTGTGAATTTTGAGATATCAGACAAATATTTTTACATAAAATTTTTTACATAAATAGAGTATCATTAAAGGATGTTTGATATTTAATTTGACGAGGATCAGTGAAAGTTTTTTTTAAATAAAATTATCAATTTCAAAAAATGTTTGTACATGCTTTAACTTTCGTAAATTTTGAAATATTGAACTTATCGAACTTTTGAAAATATCATTAAAGAATGATTGATATTTAATTTTGGGAGAATTTTTAAATGGTTTTTTTTTATAAAATTTTTAATTATTTTAAAATTTAAATAATTTTTTGAAAGTTTTGAATAAAATATCATTAAAGCATGATTGATATTAAATTTATTGAGAATTGGTCAATTTCTTTTAATTGTAAATTAACAAATTATACAACATTTAGAACACATTAGCATAGAAATCTTTAAAAAAATTTTTTTAAGAAAACATTTTTCAATTATATAGGGTTTGCTAGTATTGGAAAAAATTATGCAAATGGAAATTTGCATATTGCTTCCTCACCATTTTATTTCGCTAATTAAGATGGTTTTTCAATTATGGCTTCCTCATAGAGGAAGCTTAACTTGCACATTGCTTCTTCACCATTTTATTTTGCTCATTAAGATATGGTTTTTCAATTATGGCAATTATGGGGGATTTACCTATTCTATCGCGATAAAATAAATACAAAAAAAATAATAAAATACAAAAAAAAAACTTTCTTACTTACTGGCTCGTCTCGCACGTCTTACAATTTTTACAATGAGTCGCACAAGAATAGATTAATATTTACATTTAAAGCACGTTTTCCACAAAGTAAATTAATATACATTAATATAACTTATTATAAATAAATATATATAAATAAGTTCAATTATCAATAAAATGAAATAAAATTCTCGCTTAAGGCTTGTTTCGCTGCTATTAATTTCTATATGCTTCCCAAGATTTTTCCTCCTCCGCCTCCGCCTCCGTCTCCACCTCCTTCTCATTTTGTACCGCCTCCTCCTCCCTCTCACCCTCCTCCTCCTCCTCTTCCTCCTCTTCCTCGTCGTCCGCCTCGTCCTCGCTGCTCGCGTCACCCCGCCGAAAGGCCATTCTCGCCAAGCGCATCTCGCGGCGCGCCAACGCCACCGTTAAATGACGGCGAGGATCCCTCGGTTGCCGGTACTCTTCGTCGCCGTCTTTGTCGTCGTTGTCGTTGTCGTCGTCGTCGTGGCGGTCGTGGCGGTCGCGGTGGTGATCGACCACCACCCAATGGTTTAATTGACAGACTCGGCTGATCAATCGCATCGGCAGAACGTCTACGTTCTCTACATACCTCCGCACGCTATTCAAGTAATTCTCGGGCCAATTTGTGCTCGCGCGCACAATCTCGGCCATCGGCGTTGACGGCTCGAGGGCGATCGCGCGTACCACCACCTGGACGTCGACGGATCGAATAAATTTAACCGTGCATTCGCGGTGATTGTGCCGAGCGTAACAACGCAAAAAATGCCGCAGGCCGAGGCATCTACGATTGCCGGCAAGATCTACAATAAGTTCGTTCTTATTCACCGCGAGAGGCGCATTTTTGCTTAAAAAGCAGGATGTGTATGCCCAGGTGGCGATACACGTGAAAGCGTACCGCGCTGCGTGTTGCGGCGCGTTAAATCGCGCGGGCATCCACGTTTGAACCGTCGTCACCGTACGGCCTTCACAATGTCGTCGGGTAGACGGGACGCGTAGGCGGTTGAGAGGTACGCGTCCGCCTCGTCGCTCTCCCCGACGCTGGACGCCGCCGTGATCGCGTCGATCCTCTTCACGCGTATTACGCCGTCGCGCGCGGCGTTGGCCTCGCTGCCGTCAACAAAGGCGTCACGCATCAGGCCGTAATTGAATGTACGGCTGCGACTGTGCGCGAAAAATAAAACCCGAAATTCCGCTCTCGCGGCGCGCGCCACCTCATGAATTGGCGTCCATGCGTGCCGCGCGGAACAAAAACGGCCTATTGCGTGGACTCGTCTCAAAAAATCGACGTCCGCGCCGATGCAGCGCTCGACGTGGTGGCGCCACTCTGCCGACAATCGGATAACGAGGCGTCTCCTCAGCATCATACGCTTTATTATGCACAATTCTTCCGCAAACAGGCCGAGGCGGTTAATCGCGTCTTCGATGTTACGGGTACGCGTGCGATCTAATGTAATTACCTCCTCGATCCGGAGCGACTGTCCGCGCCACACGTAATTAGGGCGAAAGATAGTATATCGCGCAGGTATTGGCGCGCCGACTCGCCCAGCTCGCGCATACGCCGCGTGGGCCGTCTCTCCTGGCCGACGGGTGTTGTATCATATCCGCACGTAATGACGAAGGAGGCCGTAGGCCGTAGGGCCAGGTAGGCTGTATCCGCGGACCGCGCCATCTTGGCCGTCGAATTATACGCCTGGCAAAAAGTGATCGCGTGCGAGGCGTGCGCGGGCGAGGCGTGTCGCTTAAAATAGCCATAATTTTGTAAGAAACCGGCTCGGTACCGCTCCAGCCGGCCCCTCTGGCTACCGCCGCCGATAAAAATGGACCGATGAAACAGGGCGGACAGCGAATCGGGCTCCTTCAATCCGCTAGAAAGTTTGATTAGCAGCGCGCCGCTGCCGCTGCCGTCCGCGCGGTCCTCCACACGTAAAATGTCGCCGCGGTGCACCTGCAGGAGATCGACGTGCCGGCTATTAAGACGGGCGATACGCCGCAGCAAAGCGCCAGCCGGGCCCCTAGCGACGCGCATACCGTGTTGAGCCGCGTAAAACCGCGAATACGCGATCCCGCACACCGCGCTCAAATCGATATCCTCCATAATGCGACGAATGTTTCTCGCTAACGCCGGGAAATCTATGCGGAAGACGTCGTATGCGCCGTCTACATCATGACGGGCGTACCGTATTCCGCCGCGCGCCGTCTCCGTGCTCCGCTCCATTTGGCTTGCCGCGCGTAAGACAACTCGCTGCACAAAGGCTGTGCAGCACGCGCGCAAGTGCCCGTCCTCAGTATTGGTAGCGCGTCGTGGCACGTTACGCAAAAAATCGCCGCCCTCCTCCATCTGGAATAGGAGAAAAATGAAACGGCCGTCCAGCGTCGCCAATTTCATCTCGGCCCAGCGTCGGTCCGGCCGAGCGTCTCCCTCCTCGAGTGCGGCCCTGCGTCCGCGTCCCTGAAACCTGGGCCGTGCCTCCAGGTATCGCGTGAGTTTGTCGTTTAGACAAGGGGCGATGTACGGCCTTGTGTATATAGTGCAAGATACCTCGCACGTAAACGCCTCGAGCGAGGTGGCGCATATTAGTAAGGAGTCGACATCTCCTTGTACTCGCGTCGATTGTCGTCATCGTCGTCGTCGTCGTCGTCGTCGTCGTCGTCGTCGTCGTCGTCCGGGTGCCGGCGGACCATATCCGACTCGCGGATCGGTCGAGGATGTAATTCCTCCAGGATACGCCTCCCGTCCTGAAGATACCTGAAACAAAAAGAGAAAAGAGATTAATAAATTATAATCACACACAGACACATACACACACACAAACATGTAAATAACTTGGTGAAAAGTGCCTGTGGAAACTTACCGGCCACCCATCTCCTCCTCCTCCTCTTCACCGCCAGAATGATTATTGTTGAATGACGCCATATTTATATCGTATGTGGTTTAACGACAGTTCGCCCATCATGGGACCCCCACCGCGGTGAGGGATCTTTCCCCGCCGGAAAGTTACCCTGTTTAAGCGTCGGGCAACCGAGAAGCGGCTTTCGATCGGCCACACCTAGCCCGACGTGATGACTCTACGAAAAAGGTTCTCGGATTTGGGCCGAGTCCACTATTGATGCTAAAGGTTTTTACCCTCACCCCAGCTCGCGGGCGCGCACCGATCCGAACGGCCGCTTACCCAACAAGCCGGGCTAGAGGTTGCCGGTGTACATCCCCGCCGACAGGGTATGAGTCGGTGTCAGCCACGCACCGCCTCCACGCCGCGGTCACGGACTGCGCGCTTCAACTCCCGGATAGGCTCCGTACAAGGGTGCGGAGCGGTTCTTCCACGAGTTTGCATAACCGTTCATGGGCTACCACCCGTCTTACTAGGTCAGAGGCCCAGGTACTAACGTCACGCACCCTCACGGTCGGGGGGTACTACTCCCCCCTTGGTTAGTCTCCGAGGAAATATCGACGCGCAGCCGATCGCACCCGACGCACACGCAAACACACGCACATACACACACACACACAAAACACATACACACAACGCACAAAACACACACAAAAAACACAAGCACACGCACATTCACACGCGTGCTCTTAGTCCCCGTCCCTCGCCGCCGGGCCCTCCCGATGGTAGGACCGAAGGTACTGCCCCGGCGGGTCACGGAGACGACGAGGCCCCCCCACCGCGACAAGGTGGCACACGACGGGAATGGGGAAAAAAAATTTAAAAAATTTAGTAAGAAACAACAATGCAGACATGTGGATTGATCGACGAGAAAATCGCTGAAGTAAATACCGTGCACTTGTGAAAAGATAAGTGAAAGTGAGGAAAAAGTGAAAAAAATGAAAGAAATTAATAAAGTGATCAAAAGTGATAAATGTTAAAAAAGTGAAGAATTTGATATATGTGAAAAATGTGAATAAAGTGAAGAATGTGAAAAATTAGATAAATGTGATAAATGTGAAAAATGTTATAAATGTGATAAATGTTACAATTGTGATAAATGTGAAGAATATGAAAAAAGTAAGAAAAGTGAAAAAGGAGAAAAAATTTTAAATTTAAAATTGTGAAAAATTTTAAAATAGTGAACAAAGTGGTGAGATGCGGGAGAAGTCGCGGAAAAAAGCGCGTCACGGGCTCAGGGAGCAGTCCTCCCCCTAACGGCGCCGTACCGCCGGGCGTTTGAAGTCGGGGTCGCCTTCCCCTACCGACGACGGACCCTTGCCAGCATGGCGAGTCCTAAGGGATTCATCGGCCTCCCCCTGAAATCCTCTCCGCCCGGTGGTTCACCCTTCCAGGACCGCGAGGGCCCATTCGGGTGTTCCTTGGGTTTCGGAGAACGTGGAAAAAAACATATTAAAAAACACTATCTCGCCCCTCCGAGTCCCCCGTACCGCGTGGCTCGACCCTCTCTCGTTATAGAACGAGAGAGAACCGCGTCACGCGGTCGAGCCCTCGAGAGGGACGAGTACTAATCGAAAGGAAATTTATTTAAAAAATTTTACCACCGCTCACCATACTCCATCCTCCGTCCCCACTGGCTCGTCTCCCTCCTCGTGGTCCTCGTGGTGGTCCTCGTGGTGGTCCTCGTTGTGGTCCTCGTGGTGGTACTCGTGGTCCTCGTTGTCCTCGTTGTCCTCGTTGTGGTCCTCGTGGTGGTCCTCGTGCTGGTCCTCGTGGTAGTGATCGCAGTCCTCGTTGTGGTCCTCGTGGTCCTCGTTGTCATCGTTGTGGTCCTCGTTGTGGTCCTCGTGGTGGTCCTCGTGGTCCTAGTTGTCCTCGTAGTGATCCTCGTGGTGGTCCTCGGTACCGGTCCGCTTCCGCCGCTGGATGACCTGAAAAAGAAAAAGATATTAGTGAAAAATAATTTTCAAAGTCCCGTATCTCGGTAACGGTATGAGATACGAGGTCGGCCTAACCAACCTTTTCCGCAGATCTCGTCGAGATCTATAGAAAAGGTCCTTTGCACCGACCTCGTATCTCGCACCGTTCTCGAGATATACGGCACCATGTGGATACGACCGGCCTCTTCAAGGTCCCGTGACCTCGGGATCGGTGCGAGATACGCGGTCGGTCTTGGTCCCATTGGATAGATCTCGTCGAGATCTATGGAAAAGGTGCTTTGCACCGACCTCGTATCTCGCATCGTTCGCGAGATATGGTATTCGACCAAGTCGAATATTAGACCTGAAGCGGGGCGCTCTCCGAGCTCCGAGCACCGCACGCTCCGAAGTCCCGAGAGGGACTGGCGATTTCTCTAGTTACCCCCTCCACCACGTCGACTCGGTAGCGGGTGGGGGGGGGGGTGACCCGGATTTTCACAAAATTAATTTTTCGTCATCCCAGGGACGTAACACCCTAACGGTCCATCCCCGATGACCCCGCGACACAGTTGGTGGGTGGTGGGCCATTGGGGGGGAGAGGGGGGTTATTTGGCAACTTTTGAACGGAGCGAGATACGGCTTTCGAACAAGAGGGCTTTTTCTTCTATCCAGGGCATGGACATAGGAATAAAGGGACAGAGCAATAGCTGCGGGGGGTGAAGCCGTCTCCGGGGAGCGGGGAACTACGGTCACGTGGTACTTTGGTGCCGCATTGGCGATTGGTTGTGATCGCGCAAGCGCAATCTTTCATCGAGAGTCAGAAGTGTCATGGAAGTGTCAGAACAGTTTTATTGAGTTATAATTCAAAGAAAAAATATATTGTTTTTACAATGCCACAGTGCATTGTAAAAAATTGTAAAAACCGTACAAGAAGTCGTCCCGTTTTGGGACAAATAAAAGAAAAAAATATAAATAATGTCTCATATCACCGGTAAGAAAAATCATATTTTATTAGCATATATGAAAATTATATTGTATTATCAAAATAAGACAAATGATATAATATAAAGTAACACATTTATTTTTTAATAGATTTCCAAAGAATGAAAAAGCAAAATTGCTTTGGTTGAATATACTAGAGCTAAATGCGGAATTAGTTCCTATTGGAGCAAGAATTTGTTCCGCACATTTTGCAGAAGATGCCTTTAATTTTTTATATGGTACAAAGAGACTTCGACCAAATGCATTACCGTATATAGGTATCAAATAGTATTATTATTATCAGGATTGAGAAATAATACGTTATTTGTAATGCCATTATTATTATAATTTTTTTCTGTTTACAAGTTAGTAGTGGCATTATTTTTATCAAATAACTTTCCCAACTGTCTGATTTATTGTATGGCACAAGATTATGCAGTTTTATATTATAGTTTTTTATTATATATTGCTTTGTATCTTATGTTTACTTGCTAGAACGTGTGATTGAGAATGTTCCAAATGATGGTATTATTGCATCAAGTTCTGTATGTAATACTTTAAAAATTGATAGAGCCACATCTCCTATCCCTGGATGCAGTCATTGTAAAAAATATTTCATCTTATTTAATATAATATGTGTAACAATTTTCTAAAAAATTAAAATTTGTTATACATTATATTTTTAAAATTTTTTAGTTGCGGATCAGTCAACAAATACATCACCAAAGAGAGACCATAACGCTCTTGAAAAGGAATACCTTGTTGTGTGCCTCGAACAAGGCACTGGGGTTGCGCCGAATTAAGGATGAGGATCCTCGGGTCGACCGGGACGTCGTAGGAAGATAGGAAGATTATTCTCTCTTCTTTTGATTAAATATATTTTTATTTCGGATTGAATATGGTTTCGCTTTATTTCTCGTCCTTTCTTTAAATATATATTCGCGTAACATTCGATGAGCGTATATTCGTATTCCTCTCAATAATTCAGGTCTTTGTTAGTGAGTCTCGTTCTGATGTTCTGGTTTCTTATTAGCGACCACGTCTTGATGTTTAGGAATTGTATTCGAGACTCCGTCTTGATGTTTAGGAGTTTTATTCGAGACTCCGTCTTGATGTTTAGGAGTTTTATTCGAGACTCCGTCTTGATGTTTAGGAGTTTTATTCGAGACTGCCTTCCCGGGCGGGCTCTCCGTCTTATATCTTCTTTTGTTCTTTGATTTTCAACGGGCGAGGCCCTTGGAAACAAGTCCCTGATTGGTTAACAATACTCACGCGTTTTTGGTCTAATTGCAAGCGAAGCAGGTCGAAGTCCCTGGTCTTCGCTTGCATCTCGCGGTTTCCGGTGCTTCGCGCGTGTCTCGCTGCGTTAGCGTTTTCACGCGACGAGCGTTTGTCGAGAGCGCTCTTTTATAAGCAAAAATGTTTTACAGTATTCTATAAAGATATTCAGTAAATTCTAATTTCTAATAACTACTGGTTATAGTTCGGGCTATAACAACCTCCACAAAAAATTGCAAGACACAAAAACCTCTTTTTCAAAAAAGTTTAAACTTTTGCAACAGAAGGTTCGACGAAAGGAATCACGAATAATCTCTTTGGAGGCAATTCTTAATTCACTCAAGAAAAACAATATGTTAGGGACTGAAGAATTGCAGATATTACAAGACATAGGTGGGTCAAATTCTAAAATATTAGAAAGACAATTGCTTAAAAATAGAGGAAAACCTGTAAACAAACAATTTGATAGTCGACTTAGATCATTTGCTCTAACTTTACATTATTATTCGCCAAGAGCGTATGAATATGCACGACAAGAATTTAATAATTGCTTACCACATTGTAAAACAATATCTAAGTGGTATCAAAGCATTCATGGAAAACCTGGCATTATGTTAGAAGCTGTAAATGCTATCAAGCAACGATCAAATAGTGTCGATTATCAATTGTTTGGATCATTAGTATTTGACGAGATGGCTATCCGTCAGCATGTAGAATATGATGGTAAAAAATTTAATGGATATGTGGATATGGGTGAGAATGTAACTGTCACTGATACGAGGCTTGCAAAAGATGCTTTAGTTTTTATGGTTGTGTGCATTAATGGTGCATGGAAAATTCCATTGGCTTATTTCCTAATTGACAGAATAACTGCAGAACAAAAAAAGAATCTAACTTTACAATGCATTTCTTCTTTGCACGATGCAGGCATGCAGATTGTGTGTGTTACGTGTGATGGAACAGCTACCAATTTTGCTATGATGCAACAATTAGGATGTAATTTTAATGTTTTACCTTTGCAGACGACATTTCAACACCCAGTTACTAATGAACCGATAGCAATATTTCTAGATCCATGCCACATGTTGAAATTAATAAGAAATGCATTTGGGGACTTGAAAATTTTTGTCGATGAAGATAACAAATTGATGAAATGGGAATATCTTGAAAAATTGCACAATTTACAAGTAATAGAAGGAATGCATTTGGGAAATAAGTTGCGAACAGCACATATTAATTATGGTAAACAAAAAATAAAAGTGAGATTAGCTGCACAAACATTAAGCCGATCTGTGGCAGATTCATTACATTACTGCAAAGATGTATTAAAACTGGATGATTTTAAATATGCTGAAGCCACAATTAAATTTTTAAATATTTTCAATGATTTATTCGATATATTAAACTCTAAAAGTTAATATATAGAAATCACCTACGGCAACATAGATAGCCTAGGAAGGCTGTATCTCCCTAGTTTTATCTATGTTGCCGTAGGTGATTTCTCTTCCCCTTTTCTTAATGTGATATTTAATTAAGTTAAGGGGGTAACAATTATTCACTAAAAGTTCTTCTCAACAATCTTAAGGTTGGAGTCATGAAATTGTTGGTCAGACAGCAACAAAGCATGATCAGTTAAATTAATGATATTATTAATTTTATATTTGAGCGGGTGATTAGAAAAAAAGTTAATGTATCGTCCTGAAAAAGTTGGTTTGCGATACCAATTCGTCAGTAAGATGCCATTCTCTCTAATGACCGTTGTATTCAAGAAATTTAACATACTGTTTTCTTCTATCTCGTGTGTGAAATTAAGACGAGGATGATAGCTATTGAACAAATTTAACACCTCATCGATTTTATCCTTAGGGAGAACAGCAAAAATGTCATCTACATATCTGTAAAAATGGGGAACCTCAAAATCCAACTCAGATAAACAGTAAATCTCGAGGTCATCCATGACCATACTAGCTATCACCGGTGAGAGGGGGGATCCCATAGGACTACCGAAAATCTGCTCATAAAACTGTCCCTCAAAAGCAAAACTAGTGGAATTCAATATTAATTCAACCGCGTGTTGAAATTGCGTTAGACTAAATTTTGTCCGTGTAGAAATAAACCTCCACCTTTTCTCTATCCCACTAAGAACAAGATCCTTCGGGATGTTGGTGAAAAGTGCAGTAACATCTAACGAAACTAACAAATGATCGCTCTTAATTAATTTGTTTTTAATTGTTGAAGCAAAAGTCCAGCTATCTTTTATGTAAGATTTAGGTTTTGGGACAGAATCGAGCAAAATCTTATGTAAATATGCAGCTACGTTATATAAGGGACTCCCGATAGCTGACACAATAATTCTCAATGGAAGCCCTTGTTTGTGTACTTTCGGTAGGCCATAACATCTGGGAGCGTTCCCGTTAGTGCATCTCAACCTTTTATAGATATTATTGTCGATGAGTTCGTTATTCAGCCAGGATTTGACCAGTGTATTTATTTTACGAGAAATGCTATTCGTCGGATCTCTTTTCAATTTTCTATACGTATTACAATCATTCAACAAAGTTGTCATCTTTTTTATGTAATTATTCCTATCCAGAATCACTGTCACTTGACCCTTGTCCGCTCTAGTAATTAATAAGTCGTCACGATCAGCCAGAAATTTTTTAACCTTAATAAATTCTTTTGTAATGTGTCTATCAATAAAATTATGGTGTTCAGTTTTACGTCGCCATTTATTTAGAGAACACGCAATCTGATTACGTGTGTCATCTATTATCTCGTTTTCAATTTTATAGAAACACGATTCAAAATTCTTGATCACGTCTAAGGTAAACAGTAACCTTAAGATTGTTGAAGAAATTTTAGTGAATAATTGTTACCCCCTTAACTTAATTAAATATCACATTAAGAAAAGGGGAAGAGAAATTACCTACGGCAACATAGATAGAACTAGGGAGATACAGCATAGTTATAAGGATGGTGATTTTGTTTTGATTCCATTTATTAATAAAGTGAGTGATAACATATGTTCTATTTTGAAAAAATTAAGCCTCCAGGTACTCTTCACTATACCGAAAAAACTTACTGCATTATCAGGACTGGAAAAGATAGGCTAAATTACGATAAACAAACAGAACTAGTTTATCAAATTAATTGTAAAGATTGCGATGCGTCATACATCGGACAAACGAAGCGTCATTTATATGTTAGAGTAAGGGAGCACGAACGAAACATCAAGGGCTCTAATGATAACTATTCAGTTATCACAGATCATCGTCTCACGGAAAACCATGATTTCGATTGGAAGAATCCCAGAATTTTACATAAAGAAAAACAATTGCGTAAGAGAGAAGTGGCAGAAATGTTTTACATCAAGAAAACGAAGAACACCATTAACTTACAAAAAGACACAGAGAGCCTGAATAATGTATATGATAGTTTGTTTTTAATTTGAATTGTCATGTTTGCGCTGTGTTTACTGACAGTTGTTTATTCGCTTGACTCCTTGTCATTTAATTTATTATAAACCGAATATCGTTTAAAGATAGAAGCTTCACAAAATAATGTGAGACGAGAGCGATAACCATCAATTCGCCTGTTTGATGTGAGTTGGAATTATAATTAAATTTGGTTCTTGTTAATTAGTTAACTTTATAATGTGTTTTCCAGTGTACTTGAAAAGGATCACAAACAGTGATCGAAACGTTGTAATTATTCTACGTAATAAAATAAGCCAGCTTTGGTCAATTTAACGAACTGCATATTTAGTATATAAAAATAAGATTACATTATATTGCGCAACAAGCTATTAATACATCAATGAGTATGCGACATGTATTTAATAAGCTAATTTTATTTAAAGGTCAATAAATGTAATAAAATTGATAAAAAATAATTTTGTTATTAATAATACCATCCTAATCCCTTTATGCAATAAATATTGACAGTTGTACAATTTATTAAAGAATGAATTATTTATCAATATTTAGGTATTTACATTAACATTTTATAATAAAATTTTTAATATTTTATTATAAAACTGTAACCAATACTTACTTCCATGGGCAAGTTATATGCTGTTGCAAAATCCGTTAAATCACATTGTTAAATGCAGAAAAGTAAAAAATAATTTTCTAATCTTAAAAATCTTAATAATCATAAATATTCTTCTAGTTATTTCTATTTATAAATAGTTTTATTTTACTGAATTCATTGCAATTAATTGCAAAATTAAATACTAAAACAAAAACAAAGATTTTTCATATCTATAGATTCTAACTTTTTTTTATCATTTAATTCTGACATCTCGATGACATGCATTAACACCATTAACATTTCAATATGCTGATTTATAAATAAAACACTTTGTTTCTCTATTTTACTCAAAATATTCTATCACACATTTATAAACAAACTAAATGTCTCATTTTCAAATTTCGCGCATTTATGCTAGAACCAATTACCAATGCGGCACCAAAGTACCACGTGACCGTGTTCCCCGCTCCCCGGAAGCGGCTTCACTCCCCTCGCCTAAAGTAGAGGTTTATACTCCGTCCCTTTATTCCTATGTCCATGATCCAGGGACACTTAATCCAACGGGTCCATCCACAACCCCGCATGGGTCAGGCAGAGGGGGGTGGGGGGTTTTTTGGCAACTTTTGAACGGAGCGAGATACGGCTTTCGAACAAGAGGGCTTTTTCTTCTATCCAGGGACGCTTAATCCAACGGGTCCATCTTCGACTACGTGGGGTGGGGGGTGGAGGGGGGATTTTTTGGCAACTTTTGAACGGAGCGAGATACTTTCGAACAAGAGGGCTTTTTCTTCGATCCAGTGACGCTCCATTCAACGGGTCCATCTCCGATCACGGGGGCGACATGGGGGGGGTGAAGGGGGGGGTTTGGAAACTTTTGAACGGAGCGAGATACGACTTTCGAACAAGAGGGCTTTTTCTTCTATCCAGGGACGCTTAATCCAACAGGTCCATCACCGAACCCACAGCGGTCAGGTAGAGGGGCGAGGGGCTGTTTTTTGGCAACTTTTGAACGGAGCGAGATACGACTTTCGAACAAAAGGGCTTTTTCTTCTATCCAGGGGCGCTCTGTCCAACGGTACCATCTACGAACACGTTGGGGTCAGGGAGGGTGGGGGAAGGGTTTTTTTTGGTAACTTTTTAACTAAGCGAGATACGGCTTTCGAACAAGAGGGATTTTCTATATATTCAGGAACGCTCTCTCTACTACGGTACCAACCTCCCCCCTCACCGGCATACCCTTTCCTCCTGAGGGGGTGAATCGTCGAATATCGTAAGAGAATCGAGATTTTGGAAACGCCACGTCTCGGGAACGGTACGAGATACGCGAGTTTGAATCGCGGGGTCGATCTAGGCTCGGGGAAGGCTTCTCGCTCGTGGTTGGTGGGTTTTCAAAAATAGCGATATCTCGGAAACGGTTAGCGATGGAAGATTCTTTTCAACGGGGTCCGTCTACGTTCGTAGACAGCTTCTCGCGCGTGATTGGTCGATTTTCAAAATTGCGATATCTCGAAAACGGTGCGTCGCAGATTAGTGGTTATAGGCGCGTTGGATCACGTTAGCGAGCGCGTGCATGTTCGTAAAATAAAAAAAAATTTTAAAAATTTATTTTTATTTTTCGTTTTTATTAAATTTATTTAGCATAATTGAGGATAGAAACTCGGGAGACTGGAAGGGGCCAATGGTACCTTGCATCACGCGAAACCCCACCGCTGTACGACCGATACTTTCAGAGATATAAATTTTCAAAGTTGTTTTCTTTTTATTTAATTATAATTTTTCTATCAAAGATAGAGGGACGAAACTCGCAGAGTACAAGGAGTTTAACCCGGTATCTACTTTGTCGCCAAGAGAGATGGCTGTGCCATGTAATGTTTTCGAGATATTTATTTTACAAGTATCATCGTTATTGTTTAATAACAATTTTTCCATCAAAGACGGAAGAGCGAAACTCGCAGGGTACAGGGAGTTGAACCCGGTATCTACTTTGTCGCCAAGAGAGATGGCTGTGCCATGTAATGTTTTCGAGATATTTATTTTACAAGTATCATCGTTATTGTTTAATAACAATTTTTCCATCAAAGACGGAAGAGCGAAACTCGCAGGGTACAGGGAGTTGAACCCGGTACCTACTTGTTCGCCAACGGAGATGGCTGTGCGACGTCTAGCTTCCGAGATATTAAATTTCTAAATTTATTCCTTTTTATTTAATTCAACTTTTATGCGCAGAGATGGAGGGATGAAACTCGCAGGGTACAAGAGGTTTAATACCACCTACCTTGTCGCCAAGGGAGACAGCTGTGAGACCTGTACTTTTCGAGATTGAAATTTCCCAAGTATTATCGTCTTTATTTAATTATATTTTCTCCAACAAATATATCGGGACGAAACTCCCACGGTCCTACGGGCTCCTCGGTGGTACCTACACTCGATCGCAAAAGAAGATCATTGTGCCTCTCATACTAGACGAGATACAAATTTGAAATACTATTCTTATTTTCATCAAATACTAGAAAAATCTTCTTACTTGGCTATGCGGTATGATAGGAAATCTTTGAAACGTCGTCGACTCGTACATGGATCATCGAAATGTCGCTCTTGGACGGCTGACGGTGCTGCGGCAACTCGGAAATCTCCGATTACTCGGTCGACTTGGACAAGACTTTGGAAAACTGCGAGTCGGATGAGACTTGGAATATCTGGTGTAGAGTAGCCAATACTTGGGACTTGGTCGTGAAACGGACGAGAGCTAGAGCGAGAGAGAGAGAGAGAGAGAGAGAGAGAGAGAGAGAGAGAGAGAGAGAGAGAGAGAGAGAGAGAGAGAGAGAGAGAGAGAGCGAGAGAGAGAGAGAGAGAGAGAGAGAGAGAGAGAGAGAGAGAGCAAGAGAGAGAGAGCGAGAGAGAGAGAGAGAGAGAGAGCGAGAGCGAGAGAGAGAGAGAGAGAGAGAGAGAGAGAGAGAGAGAGAGAGAGAGAGAGAGAGAGAGAGAGAGAGAGAGAGAGAGAGAGAGCGAGAGCGAGAGCGAGAGCGAGAGAGCGAGAGCGAGAGAGCGAGAGCGAGAGCGAGAGAGCGAGAGCGAGAGAGCGAGAGCGAGAGCGAGAGAGCGAGAGCGAGAGAGCGAGAGCGAGAGAGCGAGAGCGAGAGAGCGAGAGCGAGAGAGCGAGAGCGAGAGAGCGAGAGCGAGAGAGCGAGAGCGAGAGAGCGAGAGCGAGAGAGCGAGAGCGAGAGAGCGAGAGCGAGAGAGCGAGAGCGAGAGAGCGAGAGCGAGAGAGCGAGAGCGAGAGAGCGAGAGCGAGAGAGCGAGAGCGAGAGAGCGAGAGCGAGAGAGCGAGAGCGAGAGAGCGAGAGCGAGAGAGCGAGAGCGAGAGAGCGAGAGCGAGAGAGCGAGAGCGAGAGAGCGAGAGCGAGAGAGCGAGAGCGAGAGAGCGAGAGAGAGAGAGAGAGAGATTGATTGATTGATTGATTGATTGATTGATTGATTGATTGATTGAACTTTATTAGCTCCAGTAGCTGCATTTAAATGTACACTCCTACTATGTCAATATATCATCGACTGACTAATTAGTACAATACTAACATACTTGCACTTCTTGTCGTTCTCCGCCTTTAATACATGATACCAACGCTCTTTTAAAACTACATAGACTTTGTTCATCCTTTACATTTTTTGGTAATCTATTGTACATTTTGAATCCATCATGTAATAACATTTTCTGTTCTTCATTTGTTTTACATTTATTGATATATATATTGCCTTTTTGTCTCGTTTGTACTGTTTCCGTATTTGATTCTAATTCAATTTCAATTTACTAAATAATTTGGACACAGCCCATTCACCATTTTAAATACTAGCATACACACATTATACTCAATTCTTTCTCTAATTGACATAAATCTTAGAGCATTAAGCATGTCTATTATTCTCACACTTGTATTGCATCGCAGTATAATTCGCATATCTTTATTTTGTCATTTTTGTAAGTATTGCAAATTGGTATCTGTTACACCCATCAATACAGACGCACAATACTCAAATATCGGAGCAACAATTGCTTTATATACTGTACACCTCATATACGGTGTCAAATCCGCACCAATCCTACGCAAGACTCCTATTTTCGATCCTACTTTTTTTCCAATATAATTTACATGTGCTGCAAAATTCAAGTTTTTGTCAATTATTACTCCTAAGTATTTTAATTCATTAACTACTTCAAGTATTTTGTTTTCCAATTTAATTTTTATATTATTTTCCACTACTTTTTTTCTTTTATCTCTTATTAACATAACTTTAGTTTTGTTTACATTTAATTTTAATCTATTATTATTTAGCCACTTTTTTAATTCAACCATCTGATTATTAAGGTTTTCATTGATTTCACTACTCGAGTATCCTGTTGTATAGATCAAGGCGTCATCGGCAAACAGTTTAATGACACATTTATCATTCAATATATCTATTATGTCATTAATATACAGCAAAAATAATAACGGTCCCAGGACCGATCCCTGGGGAACACCTAACTCCACACTGATAGGATCAGATAAAATTCCATTAAACTTTACTTTTTGAGTTCTATTTTTCAAATAGCTATCAAACCATTTAAGTACTGTCCCTTTTATTCCATATCGTATTAGTTTTTGTATCAAAATGTTTCTATCCACTAACTCAAAAGCTCTTCTTAAATCAACGAAAACTACTCCTATTATCTTTCCTTCGCCTATAGATTTTTTCCACTTTGATATAACCCATTGTAACGCCGTTTCACATGAGTGCTTTGCTCTAAATCCTGATTGACACTCCTTGATCAAATCATTATTTTCCAAGTATTCTACTAATTGTTCATGAACTATTATCTCCAGAATTTTTTCATAGATAGGTAACTCATTTATTGGCCTAAACTCTTCAATCTTGATCGTTCTACTCACTTTTGGTATGGGAACTACAGTCGTTTCTTTCCATTTATCAGGGAATATCCCTTCCCCTAACGATCTATTCAAAATGTGACATAGCTTTTCACCTACAGCTTTTACTATCAATTTCATAATTTCAACATTATAGAGACTTGTTTCAGAGATGCTGTTTATCAGGCGCCAGATAAATGGCCTAAACCGACAAGAAGACACAGAGTGTCTAAGTCAAGCATATATATCTGTTGTGACAAATATGTCTCAAATTTCTTGAAAGACGGTCTTCGTTTAGTTGTTATCGAATTCCTTTAGAGAGTCATAAATCATTTGTAACATTAATCTCCATACATCGTATGTTTGAGAGAGGGAGATAGAGAAAGGGGGGGGGAAGCGAGAGGAAGGGGGGACAGGGATAGAGGGAGAGAGACGGAGGGGAGAAGGGAGAGAGAGAGGGGGGGGGAGAGAGTGGAGAGGGAGAGGGAGAGGGAGAGAGAGAGAAGGAGAAATAAATTCCACACATTGTTTGACATTGACTTCGATAACAGGCTATGAGCCGTGGTAGGGCGCCTTATAAATAGCATCAAAACGAATATCTTCTTCACTCGTGCGTCGGGCGCGTCCGCGTACGGTCGTGTGAACGTGCGATGGATGAGTGTGTGAGTAAGAGTGAGCCCCCCTTTCGGAAATTCCTCACTATACTCGTCATTAGAGTCCACTTTTGAGTACCTCATATTATGTCACTTTGTCTATCTAATGGGATATCGATAGGGGGGGCTCACGGCTTTTGCGATACGTGCGGTAGTATGTAGATTCCCCATTATAATTTATTGTATTAAATTTACTGAAGAAGGTCCAAAGAAAGGACCGAAACGTTTAGATTCAATAAATTTTGTTATTCCAACAAGTTTGTTTTTAATATTTGCGTACCTACACTCTACGCGTGGCTCCATATAGCCTCCTTTTGAATTTGTAATTTATCAATGCAGGGAGCCTACATTGTTACTTAATAATATGATTGTCTGTCCTTGTCAACTACACCGATTACAGCTCTCTCTATCGCGATATCACGCAACTAATTTTTTGCTCTGTTTTATCCCTCAGCCTCATCTCGCACACACACACACACACATATAAATGAAATATTTCTATATCGAAATCTTTTTTATTAGACTTCTAAACTCATTTCTGCAAGTTCACTGATACTCCTTCATGCAATCCTTAGGGCGAAGCTCTCTTATATCGAATGTACAAATTGTAAAACTTTTATATTAAGTAAGTATTGTTGTGAGCTGTCACGAGAAGCTAATAGAAAAACTTGAATTTTTTAATTTTTTGTCTTTTTACATTAAATTCGGATCGCTTCGCCCTAGATTATTATATTCACTTTAATCCTGGAAAAGCTTTTTTTATTCTATTAAACCAATAAAAAGTTCTCGATATAGAAAAATTATTCTATTCTATTAAACCAATAAAAAGTTCTCGATATAGAAAAATATAACCGTTTTGGTCGGTAAGACAGACGCTTTAGGATCCCCTTAAAGAAGAAAAAATTAATTTTTTTTTAATTCGTCGATTTTCTCGTAAAAAATATAATAATATATAATAATAATAATCAATAATTTTATAGAAAGATAAATCGAGAATTGATTTTTACAATTTTGCTCATTAACGTAAGGGTGATATTCCGGAGTTGATTCATGAAGATTTTCTCGAAGATTCCGTGGAACGTATAATATAGGTCGAACATCGTCCATTCCCGTCGTAAATATCGGAACCGTACTTGCGGGCGGTTTAGGACAAGGGCTTCAGAATTATAGAACACGTTATATACACCCGCAAAGTACATGTCTCCCCCGCAGTGTGGCGATATGGGTCGGGTTTTTCGCGCATGCGCAGCCGAAACAACGGCGTATTATGTAGTTACCAAATGGGCGCAAAAGTTTTGACGAGCCTAGCAACAGCGAGCAGTAAGGTGGGTTAAATATATGTATACTTAAATCGAAAAAATTCTTATATATAAAATTTTATATATATATATAGGTATATATATATAACTTTTTATCGATTCTCAAAAATTAAAAAAGAAAACATTCGCGCGAGTGACTAACGATACCCTTCTTTCTTGAAAATAGATACTTTACTGAAAGCGTACTGGCCGCGCATGCGCGAAAAATCCGGCCCATATCGCCACACTGCTCCCCCGTAAGTCTCTCGCGCGGCTTCACGCCGCGCGTTCCTTTTCCGGTATCGGTAACCTATTGCGATGTGACATTACGAACAAGATCGATCTATTCAATGCCGAGACGTCGTACTCCCGCGAGATCCCGACGGTAGTCGAGTTCTCTTTCTTATTCGCAGTCCTTTGCCAGCTGGAGAGAGCCCTCGTGGCACTCGAATCCCTCCTGAAGCGAGTCTGGAAAAAGCGAATATATAAAACGAGTGTCGCGAAACGAACGAAGCAATTGTTCTCTCACACTTCTCGAATCCGCACATGCTTTTGTATTTCCACGCATCGTTAACGTGAGTGATTATTATTATTATATTATTATTATTATTATTATTGTTATATATTTTTATTTTATATATATATATATATTTTATTATATATTATACATTATACAGGGTGTAACTAAACAAACGTATACGAAGCACACTATCAGGTGCAGGACAACAAACTAAATCAAAAAGTCCTGAGCCATTTTTTTATCTGAGCTTTATTTTTTACGCTATAAATGGTTAAAGTTTGCCAATCAGCGCGTGGCTACAACGGAAGGCAGCGTAGGCGCCGCCTACTAGGTGGGGAGCGCGGGATCGGAGAGTAGCGAGACAAAGTGTGGCGAAGCGAATGTAGCATGTCTCTGCTCTTTTTTGTACGTTTTGCGTAGCTCTTAAAATTTGATTATTCTCGATACTCTCGGCAGTGTGGAATATTTAATTTTTCCATCTCGTTAGCTGTCTCCATATTTGTGTTTAGAAATACTTTTTCTTTGAAGAGAAAGGTCACATGAGTTGTAGTGCGGAGATCGAGCAGGCCACGGACTAGTACTGAATCCTTCCCATCCTTGAGGAAAATTTTTATCGAAGTAATGGCGGATGATACTTTTGAATAAGATTCATTGAAATTAATATTAAAAGTGGTTCCGATAATTGGACTTAAATATTAAATTTATTTTAAGCGCAAAGTATGTTTTATTTTTAACATATTTAACAAAAAAAAACTTTCTTGGTGTATGAAAACATTATAATACATATGTATGTAGTAATAACTACTTTTATTAAGATTTTTAGTCTTGATGTGTGAACATGATATAAAAATTAAGCCCTGAGAGTAGAATACAGTATTGAAACTGAGATAGCGATCTTCACAATTTCGATAGATTCTATTAAACTACGCAATAAAATAATAATTATAAACATTTGTATAATAATAAAATAAAAATAAATAATAATATAAATATAATAATAATAAAATAAGAGTAAAGATATATTATACATATTAAAAATAAATATTTTTATAATAAAAATAATTCTTACGTGCAGAATGGGCAAGTGCGTCATCGTGCATGAATATCGTAGCTCATCTATTTAATGTTACCTCTTCTAAATTATTCTCTGCCGGAACTAACAAATCTGGCAGATCATTTTGTAAGAAATCGAGACTATTTTTGAGAGTTCAAGCGTGATAATATAAAAAGTTCGATCTAGATTTCCTGTCAATAAGTTTATATTAATAGGAAAAATAATTCAATAAGAACAGTACTAGTAATAAAAGTAAACAGTAATATAACGATTACACATTATTTTTCTAGAGAGAAAATGTTTATTGCATTGATTAAATAAAAAAATAATTCAAATCGATAGACAGATGAAAGATAATAAAAAAAGTTACATTAGAGAAATGATTAAAAAGAAAACAATAAAAATAGTTTCAATTTAATTAATTTAAATTACAATTAAATTTTAATTTTATTTCAGAATACCTACTTACGATTTGATTTCTCGGCAATCCATACCAAATATTTACGGAATTCGATGTTGAAAAGATCTCTCTCGAGTAAGAAATAGATTTCCAAATGGCTGCAGTAATGATAAGAGAATGTGGATATTAAACATTCCTAAAATGTTTCTTGTAAATGTACATTTATCGACATACAATACAAAATTCGACGTCTATAATTTGGTTTTTACTAGATTTAAATAATATTCAGCGAAAATCACGCGAGGCTGATAATATCATGGAACTAAATGTTGTACTTTTGTATAATAATACGAATGCTGCTCATTTTCTTTAAGCATTCAGTAAACATTCATATACGATATATTAAACTGACGAGCAATAGATCTTGTATTTAATGTGGGATTATTGCGGAAGACAATTATAATAGCATCTTCCATCACAAGATTGTGTACCTCCATCTCTATTATTCGGTAAAACGCTACCAGTTTCTCGTAGTCGTCGAACAGCACCAACTATTACGTTTAAATTTGGATGATGTCAATTCGGATATAAATTAACATTTTCTACTGCAGAGAGAGAGAGAGAGAGAGAGAGAGAGAGAGAGAGAGAGAGAGAGAGAGAGAGAGAGAGAGAGAGAGAGAGAGAGAGAGAGCGCAGGTGCAGCCTGTTCTCCACTTATAAAATATAAACGAATCATATCGCAATAATCTTATGTATAATAAAAGCGCATGAGATTATTAAATAGTCTTATAACGTAACAACGAATAGTTGAAATGTTCAAAAAAAAGATCAGATTTATATTTTTTCTTTCTTTAATATTTTTGTTATTTATAAAGAATCTTTGCTAGTGCTTTGTTTTGATACGTATGTATGTATGTTCATCTTTATGTATTGTATGTATGAAAACAAAGCACAAGCGCGAAGGTTCTTATAAACAAAATCTTCTGATCATTTCAATTATTCATTTCAATTATATTATAATTTTCAATTATATTGTTATGCTTTTATAAGTGAACGATCTTTTATAAGTGACCATTTAATAATCCTCATCATGCCCGTTTATTACGCACAAGATTATTACGAAATGATTCGTTTGTATTTTATAAACGGAGAACAGGCTGCACCTTCCGCAGTGCAATATGCTAATTTATACCCGAATCGACATCATCCAAGTCCAAATGTAATAGCTGGTGCTGTTCGACGACTACAAGAAACTGGCAATGTTTTACCGAATAATAGAAACGGAGGTCGTCCACGTCAAATACGCAATCTTGTGATGGAAGATGTTGTTATGGCTGTCTTTCGCAATGATCCCATATTAAGTACAAGATCTGTTGCTTGTCAGTTTAATATATCGCATATGAGTGTTTATAGAGTGCTTAAAGAAAATGAGCAGCACCCGTATCACTATACAAAAGTACAACATTTACTTCCACGAGATTATCCATTTCGTGTGAATTTTGCTGAATATTATTTAAATCAAATGAATTTGAGACCTAATTACGGAAGTCGGATTTTGTATACTGATGAATGTACATTTATGAGAAACAGAATGTTTAATACCCACAATTATCATTACTGGAGCCATGGAAATCCATTTCTCACTAGGTCAAGTTCATTTTAATACCGATATTCCGTAAATGTTTGGTGTGGATTGCTGGGAGATCAAATCGTAAGTATTTTAAGATTATAATTTAATTGAAATTTAAATTAATTGAATTGAAACTATTTTTATTCAGTCCTTTTTAATCTTTTTTTTTCAATGGAACTTGTTTTTTAATATCTCTCTTAAGGGTCGGCAGGTGACACGGTGGAGACGCCTGTCGGCCGGCCGGGAACTACGGATTCGTTTATATAAGATTTTAGCCAAAATACTGAATGAATCCGATTAAATTTACGATATTTCTAATCAGTAGAATTGTCCGCAGCCCGCTAAAGAGCTATTTTTGGAAAAAACGTAAAAATAAAATTTATAATAAATTTGGTGAAATACGCAGCTAGCAACGGGTAAGGTTGGGTTAGCCAGGAGTCCGTATTTAATTTATTATAAATTTTTCAGAGCACAAATGCAAAATCTGACTCTTAGGCGGGCTGCTTTATTATATAAAGAATATATAAAAAAATAATTTCACGAAGCTACGTGACTTCTTCGATGCAAAATCTTATATGAAAGAATCTCACTAGATCTCTAAGAGCAGCTCATGGGGAATTTTCGTGGTAACATACTGACAAGAATGACAAGGAGAGATTATCGCATTCTGTCTTTGTCTCTCTTGTATCACGAATATGACTAACAGTGAGAAATAATCTTTTTAGAAATATGTATACCTATAATTTATAATTATATTATTTATTATATTTCTTTATTTTAGAAATATATACCCCGATAGGAAAACATTTTATGACAAAATCTAAATGAAATTTGAAATGCTGCAATTATGTATCTATATATATATATAAAACAATACATGTAGAAAAGAATATATATTTGCACAATTTATTTCTAAATAGTTTTTCAGCAAAACAGTAGCGTTATGGCGAATCATCTAGATGAAATATTTACAAAATATAATTTGGAAAGAAATTACCTAATATAATTGATAAATATATTTGAGTTTTATTATTTTTAAAATATTTTATAAAATGAAGTAAATAAATATGTATATTTATTTATATATATATATATATATATATATATATATATAAATGACATTTTGCCAAAAAATAATTTTATTCAATAATGATTGTGTAATATTTTATTTATAATATTTCATAATTATAATTTCTGAATAATTGTGCACAAAGTTATATATATATATAAAAGTCCTAAGTGTCTTTGTCTAGACAACATTGAGGGTTTTATACTAGTTCCAATTGAATATAAACTAGGTTTTGTGTTACTTCCTTTGAAACGACGTCATTGGATTGCTCTAAAAAAGATTCACGGTGCCTTTTATAATCTTGATTCAAAACTGGACTCACCCCAATTAATAGGAAAGGTCATATATGAAATTAATTTTGTTGAAAGATATATTTTTTATATACGTATTGTGCAATATTAATTATATATTTTCTCTTATATTAGGACAACGATTTACTCATATTTAAAGGACCAGATAGATAGCCAGAAAAAAGAGCAATTCCTTGCTGTTTCTAGAGAAATTGATAGCAATCAAGGATGGTTAATAGACATATGTGAAAACAAAGAAGACAATAACATGGATCATGATTCCAAGTATATCGAAGATGGATATCCAGATTTAGATTTGAAGAAATCAGAATCCAGAGAGATGAATGAAAATGAAGAATTTCTTGATAACAAAAATTCTAGATAATTGGGGGCATCATGCTCCACAATTGTTTATTTATTTATGGTTACAATCTTAAATAAAAAAGGTGGCTATAGTTGTTACAAAGAAAGACTTGAAATTATAAAAATAAAGGAAGAAAAATAATTCATATATATAAAATCTAATTTATTGATTATAAACTAGTTTGTCAATATATTCTTTTCGAATACATAGAGTCTTATTTTTTGCTTAAAAAAATATCCAAATTTATCTAACAACATTCTTTAATTAATAAATAATTTGTTTCACATGCTACAGATTTCAACAGTACGCAGAAGAAAGTACGAGGTCGACTTTCCGTGTAGTGGAAACAGTATTACATACATTTTCATCTATCACAATGTTATTGGACTCAACATATTTTGCCTTGACAAGTTCCTTCAGAGCATTTTTAAGTGTGGCAGATAATGTTGGCAAATTACGTTCGACATTTGGGCAATTGCTGAGCACATTTGCTTTAATTCGAGTTATGAAATGGATTTATAGAAAAATTTTATTTATGCTTGGTGAGAGTTTATTGTAGCTGAAACTTCTATAATTTACATAACGTTTTCCCATAATCTATATAACAGTTAATAATAAAAATTTATATTTAATAATTAATTATTTCTTTACTCTTCAAAATACGCAGAAAGTTACAGCAGAAGATTTGTGGCAGCAATCAATGGTACAAACGACGAACGGAGAACACACAACGTCGAAAGGACGGATTTCTTCATGGATGAATATTCTGTTTCTCGGTATATTTGTTGCTATTCCATATTTAATTCACAAGATATTGAATAGTATAAGGCAAACTGAAATAAAAGGTAATTATATTTTTCTATTATATCTACATATATGAAATTTATAAAATGAATATGATATATTTTTAAAATAATAATTTATGTATAGTTTCCCTCATCATTAAACTCTTGCATTTGAAAAAAATCAAACCATTTTTATCAAAGTTTATACCTTTTATAATATTTTCTAAAACATTCAATTTAAAAAAATTTTTTTCTTTACAATTCCTGATATTTTTAAGATATACTTTAATATTTTAGTGCTTAGTTTTAATATCTTTTTATAAATGTACAAACATAATATCAACTTACAAACTTACAGTCAATGATCCAAATGAATGGGTCAAGTGTGAGGATCCTGTATGCGTAGCAACTGCAATATACGATTTCACGGCTATTTCCAATGAAGAATTGAGTCTCAGAACTGGTCAAAAAATATGGCTGGCGCCACGATCCTTACAATCAAAAAGTATGCCAGGTTGGTGGATAGCCACTGACAATAAGAGTGTTGGTTTAGTGCCTGCTAATTATGTAACTATAGTGGGACAGTTGAAGAAGAAATCAGAATTAGAAAGTAATGGAAATGCCACTGCGTCTATGCTAATTCCAACTAACATGAAAAATGTAATAGCTTCTAATAACGAGGCTGAAACAACATATGTAAGTACACTAGAACCTAGCACCAGCCAATAAAATACTCATTTCTCTGAGACTAATATTAAAAACGACTTACTTTAGTTCAAATGTAGGATTTACTTGAATCTAAACTTATCTGTTTCAATACGTAGTCACACAATCTCAATCTTATATATGTGGTCTCTATAAAAGTCTTTATAAAAAAACATGACTGATATTCTTAAATAATATATAATATCTTAAATAATGTATCAAATACGCCATATATTTACTGAATATTAAATAAGCAGGGAGCTCTATTTCAATATAAGAATCAAAGGACATTGTAGAAGTTTATTTATTAAAACTTTTAATGAGAATGTCTTTATTGAAGATCTTATTGTAAAATAAAGATATAGGCTTCACTATTTTTAATTTTTATAGTAATATAATATTTTATATTTTAAGTTACAACAGAAGTTTTTTGTATATAATATGTGGATATACTTAAGAAGATCTGTTATTTGTTATAAATATTTAATTAAAGATTAAGATTCGTTAAATTTTTAATTAAAGAAAAAAGGCAAAGAGCAAATGCAAGTCATATTGCAAATGTTGGTGCATGAACGAATAGGACACATTTCAATACCAAATTAGATTTAATTGCTTGAGCACGCATATGATTTGGAATTTATATTAATATAAATTCCAAATAAAAACTTTTTTCCCTTTTCCTCTTCCCCGGCCTCTCTGACCTCTTTGGTAACTTGGTGGTGCTTGTGGTAGCGGTGGTGCTTGCGGTGGCGGTGGTGGTGATGCTTGTGGTGGCGGTGGTGCTTGCGGTGGCGGTGGTGGTGGTGCTTGTGGTGGCGGTGGTGCTTGCAGTGGCGGTGGTGACAGCGGCTGTTGGAGCCGTCGCTCGCGGCGGCGTTGGCGATACCGCCTTCTTCGCTCTGATTGAGGCAACTATAAAAAAAATAATTATTTTATAAAATAATTTTAATTTTATTATTTTAATTTTTATTATTTTAATTTTTATTATTTTAGCCATTTTAATATGTATAAAATTAATGAAACCGATTCGAGTAGATATTAAATTAATTATATTAATTATATTAGTATATAAAATAATATTTCTACAAATTGGGTCCTTTCCAACAACGACACAGTGCGACACAAAGTATCGTTCTATCTTCTTTCAATACCAGTGAACAACAAAGATAGAATGATATTCTGTGTCGCTCTGTGTCGCTCTGTGTCGTTGTTGGAAAGCACCCATTATATACTTATTGCTTGTTGTCGTGCGTTAGGCATTATAATAATGCATCCGGGCCCAGGCGGCCTGGGCGGTAGGCCGTGCACCGGTAGGCCGTGCATCGGTAGGCCGTGCACAGGTAGGCCGTGCACCGGTAGTCCGTGCACAGGTAGGCCGTGCACAGGTAGGCCGTGCACCGGTAGGCCGTGCACCGGTAGTCCGTGCACAGGTAGGCCGTGCACCGGTAGGCCGTGCTCATCCGGCACGTGCTCAATCGGCACGGGTAGTCCCGGTGGCGGTAGCGGTATTGCTGCAAAAAATGTTTTATATATATAATGCATACAATATTTGCACATGTATTTATATACATACATGTATATACATCGATAAATATATAAAGGTCAAATAGAGGTTATTACAGGTTAGAAAAAATCATGGTGTACAAAAATAATGTTACGCCATAAATGAATAAATGAATGCTTTATATATAAATATATAAAATGTGCAATATTTTTATATTTGGGTATAATATGTACGTATATATACATATATAATACGTACATACATATACATATATAAATACATATATAAATAAAGAGAACAATTACTTACCACGTTCACGGTTCGCCATTATGCTAACATGTACTATCGATTATCGAGTGCAATTATATCGTTTATATCACGCGATCTAAGCTTCCATATGGTTTCAGTAGCACAGAGTATATAGAGTATAGAGTATTGTTTTGGTGTCAGTGCAGAGTGTTCTGTGTTATTAGAGTATTTATTAGAATATTTATTAGAGTATTATTAGTATTATTAGTATTATTTAGAGAGCATATACATTCATTATGCCTAAATATACTAATAAGATGAAAACAGCTTCGGCACAACGTGTGTCTTTATCACAAGAAATGCGTCACATGCGACAAGCGCGTGACACAAATTTTTGTGACAATTCTTTTGTTGTGAATCAAGAAAGAATTGATGAGGACTCCAGAAAAAGATCATTGGGATGCGTATCGGATTTCATGGAAATTCCAGGTAAATTACACCAATTATATGCATGCGAGGATAAAAGAAATGTAAACATGTCGTGATGACATGTCGACATCGCAATCATTATCTATGGATACATTTTCTCTATTATCTGAAAAAAATATAAATATTTTCGATGATGATGCTTCTGTGGGATCATTATCAGATGTTCGTGAATTTTGTGAAAATTTGACTAGTTTGTCGATAAACAAGCCGTACGCATACACAGATGAGGCAAATGTTATGACAGATAATGATGCGTTGTCACCGCAGTCGTTTACATTTCTTGACAATTCTGCAAATTCATGCATGGAATCGGAAAGTATGCAAAACAATATCAAAGATATCAAAGACACTGAAAACATTGAAAATATCGAAAACGTCGAAAATGTTGAAGACATCGAAAATGTCGAAGATGTCGAAGATATAGAAAATTTTGTTTTGCATACTGATGAGAATATCGACGCATATCGTTTATATTCTGAAGAGATTAATGGGCGACGTATCGTTGATTTTGAGCATGTTTTTGCAGAAAATATCCACTCATTGGCTCGGCGAATGTCGTTTCGCTGATCTTGTATTACGCGAAAAGAAGTCTGACGGTCTGAAAAGCAATTTTTCTGTCACATGTCGAATGTGTAACAGGTCATTCGACTTTTGTAGTGAACCGACAGATGACAGAATATTGGATGTCAATAGTGATATCGTATTCGGTACTATATTGACAGGGACTGGTCATAAGCAGCTTGAAGAACTTCTTGCTGCTGTAGATATTCCATGCATGGATAATAAAAAATATATAAGACATCATAATGAAATGTCGGAAGCCTTCGCCGCCGCCGCGGAAAAAGAAATGCGCGTGGCTGGCGAAGAGGAAAAACGTTTAGCAATCGAAAGAGGAGATGTCAAAGACGGCATTCCGCATATACCCGTGATAACAGACGGCTCGTGGATGAAGAGATCCTACCGTACTGGTAGTTACGATTCTCCATCCGGAGCAGCTATTATTACGGGATATCATTCTAAAAAAGTGTTATTTGTTGGTGTCCGTAATAAATATTGTACTGTCTGCGCGAGAGCAGCTAAAATTAATGTAGTAGCAAAAGAGCATACATGTTTTAAAAATTGGGGAAGTAATCAGAGCTCCACCAGTATGGAAAGTGATATAATCCTCGAAGGCTTCCGACTTAGTTTAGAAATGCATGGCCTTATTTATAGTCAATATATCGGTGACGGTGATAGTAATGTATTAAAAAAATTGAGAGATTTTCCACCGTATCCTAATATTGTTGTGGAGAAGATTGAATGCACGAATCATCTTCTCCGCAATCTTTGTAATAAAATACGTGAAGCGAGTAGTACCGGTGGTAGAAATATTTCAAAATTGAAGAAAGCCGTTGATAGCAGCGTTATGAAAATTCGAAACGCTGTTGTAAAGGCTGTCGACTTTCGTCGCAATCGTAAAGTTAGTTGGCAAACAAAAATTTCAGAATTAATTAAAGATTTAAATAATATACCTAGCTATGTATTTGGTGAACATAAAGATTGTGCTTCGCTTCAATATTTCTGTAATGGACAACAGAAAGAAGGCGAGGAAAATCTTGTGTCCCAATTACGACGTGCAGGATTATTACAAAAAGTACAAAATGCTATGAAACGCATAATAGAAAATGCCGATAGCTTACTATATAAATTTACTAGTAATTCTGTTGAAAATTGTAATACAATTATAAGTAAATTTATTGGTGGCAAGCGCGTTCATTATGCCATGAAAGGCTCTTATCAAACACGCGTTAAAGCAGCCGTATTGCAATGTAATACTTCGCAAGTCTTGAGTTCTGTTTGTCGTGCGATGGATAAAAAACCACCGAAACAAACAGAAATCATTGAAAATAGAAATATAAAAAAAAATGCCAACCAACTTCAACGAACACGTGCGGCGAAAGAATTAGGTCTCTCTGTTCGTACATCTAAATTTTCCGCTAAAATAACGGCTGATAAAAATTATGGACCAAATGTAGAACGGCCAGATATCGAAGGTAATATGTACGAACAGCTGAGACTTAATCATTATGAAATGTTATTAGAGCAACAACGTAATTATGCTGTATTGGAGTGTGCTACACGGGGTCAGCATGAAAACCCGGAGTGGCACAATGTACGGCGAAATCTTCTCACTGCTTCAAACTTTGGAAAAGTTTGTAGCAGAAGAGAAACAACTTCGTGCCAAAATCTTGTGAAAGCAATTCTTTATCCTCCTCGATTGACGGGCGCGGCTGTTGAGTGGGGTAAAGAAAAAGAGATGATGGCACGAGAGCAATTGCAGGTGGAATTAGGGATAGAAATTAATAATTGTGGTATATTTATAGATGAAACTATCCCATATCTTGCCGCGATGCCTGACGGCATTGTCGGAGACGATACTATCGTTGAGATTAAATGTCCTTATGCGGCGCGGCATGTGTCTCCTATCACTGCAATGCTCAATAAGATTTCACATATTTATAGAATATTTGATAAAACGGATGACACTCGAATGAATCAAAGACACGCGTACTACTTCCAAGTGCAGGGACAACTCCACATAACGCAAAGAAAGTATTGCATTTTTGCTGTGTGGACACCCTTTGGATTGAAGTACACGATTGTCGAGCGTGATGACAGATTTTGGGAAACAAAAATGTCAGCACTGCTTAAACGATTCTACGAGGACTGCTTGGTTGCTGAAATAATAGATAGTAGAGTAGCAAGAAATATGCCTATTCGGGAACCGCAATATGTCATCGAAGCACAAGCGGCTCGGAAAAATGACATAAAAGTGGAAAGTGTTATCGAAAGCACTACTACCACTGTTGCTATTCCAGAAATAGAGCAAGATGACGATTGCATTATAACTGATTACTCGAATGAAAAACGAGATGTAACTGAGGCTGACATAAAAAGACTAAGAAAAATGTTAGATGATGTGATACCTTCTCTTTAATTAGTAAAGAATAATGTTTTGCCCATAGATAGTAAATTAAATGATGAATCGTTAGATTTATTATTACGCATTGTAAGAGAGACTTCTTGCTTTGAAACACAAAGTGTGTTATATTTAGAATACCCGCACATAAGTGAAGCTAGTCGTAGCAATAAAAGCTTACAAATTATTGGCGGAAATTGCACAGATCATTGGCGATGCATTTATTTTGATGGCACCAAACTTCACGTGTACGACAGCTTACCTGATACTACGTACGATAAATTGCATGCTAAAGAAAAAGAATATATTCGCCTTCGTTATCCCAAGATAAACGAATATGATATAATTTTCGAAGAAGTGCAAACACAACCGGATTGCACCTCTTGTGGAATTTATGCTGCGGCTTTCGCTACAACTGTAGCCTTGAAAGGAAATCCTTGTAATGAAAAATATTCCAGTGACGTAAAATGCATGAGACGTCATTTAATTAAAATTCTAGAAAGCAACAAATTATTGCCTTTTCCGAATTAATATTTTTCATTATTTAACCCATCTTTGTAAGCTTTTATTGCTGCCATTATGCAAAAATAAACAATGATAAAATAAGATGGTAGAAGTTATCTACAATCGTCATTGTATAGAACATATAGTAACATAAAAATCTCGGAGAGACGATAAAAGAATATTGGTTGCATTCTCACGGGAATGGGCGTTGGAGGGGCCCATTCTATATTTTATATATGTAATATTAAATTTATTTATGACAATTAAATTTTATGTTATACTTTTGTTTTGAAAATAGTGCATTGCAAATTAGATCGCAATTTGAACTGAGGTGATTGCGTCGCAAAGTGTTAATATCAGATAAGTTTTGTTTTGCAATGTACTATTTTCAAAAACATTTAGTAATAGGTAGATGAAAATTAAACAAATTACAAGCTACAAGTATAGAAACACATAATAAACAAAGTTACATGTAAAATAACAAGAAATATTTTATACAGTATACTTCCCATAATATGGTTGAGGTCACTTTGCGACGCAATCATTTAACTTAGTTTAAATTGCGATCCACTCGAATTATTTATTCGTGTTGTTTATTAAATATGTACAGAAACAATAGCAATTACATAAATTTAAATTTTTATTAACTTCAAATTATAGAAAAGATATTAGATATTTAAATGTATGTTTATATGTACATTGCTTGCTATTGTTTACTGTACATTGTATACATATTATTATATATCTTTATCCCATGAGATGAGTAATCGTACTGCATTTAAAACTTTAAAATAGAAAAGATCTCAAAAATAATTCAATCAAATATATAATTAATAGAAGTTTGATTGCATTGGAAAAAATTGCATATATCATACTTTTACATTTCTTATTATTTATATTATATTTTTATATTTATATTACATATTTTTTTCAATATTTTGTACTAAATATTTATATATAACGATTTTCGGGATAAGAATATGTAACAATATGTTGTAGCGCTTCTATTGTTGTGTTTCCGATAAGCGCAAAAAGTTATGATTTTATTATAAGTAATTGATATTTTAATATTATATAATTGACATTGTTTTCCTTGCAAATTTTATAATGAATAATTTATTTTATTATAATTATATTGATATTAATCTATGTATGCAGCATAGAGTTGCTTGTTGTTGCAGATAGATTTGGAGAAGGGCGGATCACTTTCAATGAAGAGGCGTGGCATACCACTGAATCAACGCCATTATATTGCAGCAGGTAACGTATGCACAGTGGGGGTTTTAGTGAGTAAAAATCTCACACTACCCCGGAAAACCGGGGTGCCTTTTGAAGGTTTCCCCCACGTTAAAAAAAAAAAAAAAAAAACAACGCTACTGCCATGTTAAAAGCTCTAGCTTCAATCAATTAATAATCCAATATAATAATCAACAATTATTTTTATATTATAGTATATAGTATATTTGAATATATAAAAATATTAAAAAATATTTTTTTTAATTGAGAAAAAGAATATTTTAAATATTAAAAAAATATTTTAAATATTCTTTTTAAAATAATCTTAAACAAATTTTTTAAAATATTTTTATATATTCAAATACTTATTATTATATAAAAATAATTGTTGATTATATATATTCATTGGAGTATTTTATTGATTGAAGCTTGAGCTTTATGGCACAAACTGAACATCTTGTACATTGTCTGCATATAATATTTAACTTATTTATAAAATATATAATATATAAGTTTATATATATACACACAAACACAGATATGACAAGCGTTCTTGATTTTTTTTTCAATTATTGATGTTATATTGTATAATCTCTCTCTTATCTCTTTCTCTCTGCTACATAAATACTATTATAACGTGTAAGAACTTACGAGTAACGTATGATGGCTCAATGCAAGAATATTCAATCTCGTAGAAAACTTGAGTTCAAATATCTCAACATCAATTTTTTTTATAATATATTGGAATATAGAAAAATCATAGAAATATATTTTTTAAGGCGATAAACTTCAAAATTTTTATATTGAAAATATTTTAATCATTTTACAACTACACACACTATATATATTAAATGCAAAATAATTCCGTAAATAAATTAATCAAGTAATAAATCAATTGCAGCTACACACACACACACACACACACACACACACACACACACAAATAGCTGGTATGTTGATTTTTATTATTAATTTTTTAAATTTATTTTCTGAATTATTTTGCATTTATATAGTGTGTGTAGTAAAATAATTAAAATATTTTCAAAAAAATGTTTAAATTAATCGTCGAAATATATTTTTTTTATAATTTTTCTATATTGCAATATATTATAAAAAATTGATATTGATTTGAACTCTAGTTTACTGGGTGATACACTGAACATCCTTGCATTGAGCCATCATACATTACTCGACATAAGTTTTTTCACGTTATAAGTATTTATGGAGCAAATTATACAATAACATCAATAATCGAAAAGAAATGAAGAATAATCAACATATTCGTCAATCTATGATTGCTACAAGCTAATGATAATTTATATTCGTTCTCTTATTCTTGTCTCTCTATCGCGCTGACTATACATAAAGTATCGATAAAAAAGTATAAGCAATAAATTGTCAAGTCTAAAGTACCCGTGTCTAACATATATTGTATACTAATTCACTCTCAATTATGCTACTGTTATTATTTATCATTAGACAATTATAAAACATACATATAATTTTTAGTGATATATATATATATATATTTATATATAATATACGCACATATGTGCATAAGCATATATAAAATTTACAAAACGTGGGTGCTTATTAGCCTTGCTACGTTACTGCCTTCTGCTACGGAAGGCCAGAAAGCATTTTCAGGCCGTATCTCGCGTGTAGCATGAGCACGTGATCAGCACGGTAGAGGAACAAGGATAACGTGATTATCGATCCTTGTCTCTCTACCGTGCGTCCGCGTGAGCAATGCAATGGTGTGTGTACGTGTACATACATACCACTACATAGAACCTGGGAGTTCGTTTCTCAGCGTGGCAACACTGAAATCGGAGTTTGGCGTTGTCACCGCGTGAGGTCTCCAACATCAATTCGGAGTTTGCCTGGGTCGCCGACCCTTAAGGCCAGTTATTTAATAATAGTTTAAAATTAGATCGAAGTTGAAACTATGTGCACGTGTTCTGCGCAAAGTTTAAACTTCGATCTAACAATAAGTTTAAACTTATTGAAAAACTGGCCCTTAATGTCTCTCTCGATTTGACATATCTTTTTTATTTATAATCAATACAATAAACATTTTCTTTATAGAATTCTAATTTGTAATCGTTAAAAGCAAACAAATAGGGAAACAAACAGTTTTGCCCTCCGACTTTTCAGAAGTACCACGCTTTGTTCACCGTTCGAAATGATGATCTCATTGTGCGGAACTTTCTGGAAGGTCGAGGATATAAATTGACGTTCCCCGAAACGCAAGCTCTTTTTCGTCCGCCGCTTTACGCGCTCGCGTCACGGCCGCACCGAAACTAGATCGAAATTCGCACGATACCTCTGTAGAGAAACGCATAGTTCGCCTAACTTCGGCCGTTGCTATTGTGCTCCGCGGAAGAGTTCATTCTATATTCGATTGTGTAAAGAGTTCATTCTATATTCGATTGTGAAAAGAGTTCATTCTATATTCGATTGTGTAAAGAGTTCATTCTATATTCGATTGTGAAAAGAGTTCATTCTATATTCGATAGTGAAAATACAGACTGCAGTTCGATCGGAAACAAGTGTTCGTGGTTCCTGTATACACGCCATCACTTTCCAAATCACTCCACGACGCGCACCATCACCATTCGCGAACTTTGAATTAAACAGAAGTTAATGCAATTAAATCCACAATAGCTTCATAATTAAATATGATACATTTTATTAATTTATAGCATAACTTAAGATATTGCTTATAAAAATCTTTGCATTTAAAAATGCGAAATTAAATAAAAAATAAATTATTAAAAAGATACAGTCGAAGAAAGAGTAGAATTAGATATATACAAATAAATTTTTTTTTCCTTACATAATTTTTTTCATAATTTTTTTACATCTCCATAAATTATATGAAAAATATGCTTTATTGATAATGTTATAAAATATGTAATAATATCCTTGTGAAATTAATGCAATTTAATCCATAAATAATGCCTCATAATTATACATATAATACATTTTATTAATTCATAGCTGATATAGCATAGCATAACTGAAGCTATTGCATAAAAAGATTTCTGCATTTAGAAATGTGAAATATAAAAAAAAATTATTAAAGAAGAAGAGAAGGAGAGAATAGAATGAGATATAAATAAAATTCTTGCAATTTTTTTCCTTACATAACTTTTTTTCATAATTTCGCCTCTAGAAATTATATGTAAAGAAACGTGTGCTGAATATGCTTTTCTAATAAATGTTATAATAGTAACAGAAAATGCATCAGCTGCAATTTTGGCAGTAGGTTACGTGATTCATCGCCTCATAAATATCGATAGGAAACGACTTCCTGGAGCGTTGTAACGGATTTCGCGCTATTCCTAAAACCGAAAAGCAGTATCATTACTCGGGAGAGAATCTTTGAAAGTCGCACATATTGCGATGCACCAGTGGTGCCGTTTCCCCTCTCTGTCTCGCACATGAATTATTTTACAAATGTGTCAAATCGTAAATATCTCCGTCGTCTTCGAGAAAATATCAAAAACTGTATTCTGGAATGTTACAAAAAAAGACCATCTAGATTTTACATCGTGGAAATTTTCATGCGCGCGTTATGAAATAATACGCGGCAAATTATTATCTGTATAAAAACTATCGTTCAACTTTTTAAAATTCTAACTTTCAAAAAATTAATAAAATATCTGAGATTATTGCGGAATATAATCACAGCAATGCGAAACGAAGTAATAGTAGTAATTAAAGGAGCGTGCAAGATTCTCCTGCTGCAAAGCTAAATGCAATCTCGAGACTGGGCGTGCGCAAAAAGTTGTATATCGTCAGATTCATCCGTTTGATAATTAGTAAGATTTGCATCCATTTACTTTGTTATTCGGGCGCAATAATCCAAACTACCTACTGGCTACGCGGATATCTCGGCGCGGAAATATCTCGGATGAAAATCGCAAAGGCATCCAATATTGTACTTTCTCGGTGAGAGATCGCAGTTTCTGCTTCACGACCACAGACTGGGCTCTGGTACAGCTGAATCCTCAAGTAACTGCGAAACTTTCGTAGCCTTGTAACCACTCGACGTACATCTTCTACATCGTACATATTTTCCCTCTTTCTTATTCTATTCTCTCTCATCCCCTTTTCCCTCCCTTTCCCTCTCTCCTCTCTCTCTCTCTCTTCATCCATCTTATTAGCTCTTGATAATCGTTCTACATCTTTGCCGCGGGAATATGCCAATATTCTGTCAAAAAAATCTAACGAGCTAAACTTCATAACATCGATTCTATTAAACGCGTGCGGACGCCTTCGAAAACAATATACCCGAAGTTTGCAGAGAGTTGGTCGGCCTGCTCTCCTTCTCTGCTCCGGGTTACAGAACTTTATGGAACATCAACGCGAGCGGGGTGACTCTAGCAGTCCAAATTGTTGCGGTGGCAACGGCATTCCCCGAATTCTTTCGCAACATTTTCGGCGACATCGGGTCCATAAAAAAAAATTTTTTTTAATAAAAAACGATCGCTCTGCAATTTTATAAAATATATGAGAGTGCTTTTATGTGACACTTCGTACCGTTCGTATATCAAAGTATTGTATAGTATATATAAATTGTATGTATATTGGTAGCATGTATGATATATATACATATATATATATGTATATATAACATATATGTATATATGTATGTATATACAGGGTGTCCGGTAATAGTCGCATCAACCGTCGTGTGCAGATAGAGCTAGTTAAACCGAGTAGAAAAGTCCTCTACCATTTTGCGATATTCTCAATAATAAGAGAGATATTAATTAATAAAGATCGGCCAATTCGCGTGACGACGGCGAGAAGAGACAGCCCAGTTTTATGTCGTTACTAAGCATGCGGCGAAAAGAAACAGTATAATGTTACACGGTTGCTAAGCGCGCGATGAAGCGGGGTGGAGCGCTTTACAAAAGACAGTAACTCCATACGAGTAGCGCTAACTCTGGACCGCCGAGTGGGCTGTCTCTTCTCGCCGCACGCTTATCATCGCGCGAATTGGCTGATTTTCTTTAATTTATTTCTCTCTTATTATTGAGAATATCGCAAAATGGTAGAGGACTTTTCTACTCGGTTTAACTAGCTCTACCTGCACACGACGGTTGATGCGACTATTACCGGACACCCTGTATATATTTATTTATTTATTTAAACTTAAAATTTATTTTAAATTAATAAAACAATTTGCACGATAAATTAAAAATAAATATTTTATTTAAACATTAAGTCTCGAGTATATGTATATATATATTGTATATATTATATATATATTCTGACGTGACGTTTTTCGTCCGTTACAGGGGCGGAGTAGCCCGATCGAGAGAGGATTGGGGAGCACTCTCTCCGAGAGAGAAAGCGATATTTGGTTGGCGAGCGGCGACTCATATCGTCGGCTCGCATTTAGCTGTAACTCAGATTTATTTGCGATACGGAATAAGTTGAAGTGAGCGGCCACCGGCTACCGATGTACAGGAAGAAACGACCTCCAGTGACGACGACCCTGCAAGGAGAGTGAATGGCCCGGGCAGAGGCGGCACGTGCGGAAACGCCAGGTCATGTAAGATTATATAACGAGGCGCCCCGTTACCCGGTACGGCAATTCGAACCGCGCCGTTAAAACCGTTCGCGGCGTCCGCACGGAAATTCGACAACGACCGAATCCACCCAGAAAACGCCGAATCACCGCCGAAGCCGTATACGGTTTTATAAAACGGCAAGCCCGGAATATCGAGGGACATTCCGTCGCCACTCCGATTCCAAGACAGATCCCAGATACAAATCCGTCACAAACCCGAAAAATACGAGGGGTCGGGCGTACTCAGCCTCCGCCGAGAGTTTGCGGCATTTCGACACACCCCCTTATCTCGACTCCGATAGAAAACGGTCCGGAAGTGGGGCGTGCCCGCTTTCTACGGGAGGGATTCTCCCGTAATCGGTGTCGTCCTCGCACCCCGCGATCCTAGACGCGCAACCACGATAATCTATAAGTCGCGAAATATAAAGGCCCGAATAAACCAGCCTTTAGAAACACCGAGCGCTCGAACAGCTGACGCATCAAAATGTAAATAAGTATAACGCAAGGGCAATAATTCGCGGCGAACGCTTGACGACATAAACACACGCCGACGCCAATTCAAACGCACAACGACACATACACAAACATGCGAACAGATTGTCACGCGTACACCTCGGTAACTTAAAGACACGCCGACAGGAAACAACTCTCTCGCCACGAGGAGAGGCACCAGAGCGCATTCGATAAAAATTGAAAAGTATCCGACGCGCCCGTATACCGCTGTAACGCGCACCCGGATACACCTACCTCGTTACGGATATAGCAAAGCGACACTAATTACCGGCCAACCTATACTCACCACAGACACGCATGAACACTTGTAAATAAAACCCAACATTAATAAACAGAGTTAATTACACCAACCCTCCGCGTTGTGTCTTACCGTTCCTTTTACGAACCCATCCTCCGACCAAGCTATCGCGCCATCCGCCACGTAAAAGAGGACGTTACAATTATTATAATACGATTGATACGGTGTAAGGGCCCGTTATTGCCGGACAACTATTTGTAGCCTCGGAGAGCGTAGAACTGCAGCTGAATGGAGGAGAGAAAAGGCGCCGACATCTCAAGACAGGGATGGATACTCCGGTGAGGCTCCAGAAGCCACCATCCCGAGGAAATCACGGGGAACGTCGGTCACTGATCACCTCGCGACGAGTCCGGCCGTACTTATACAGCATAAAAGAGGCGGCCATCCGGGACGTGCAAGCGAACGGCCACATACAAGTCCGCATCAGCAACACAAAAACGATACCGAGAGTTTGAATTACCCGGGATAACGATCAAGAGTCAAGAATCGATTATCTATCAGGACCTACGCGCGCAAGAGCGGGATCCGTTAGCGCACGGTGCGATAGCGCACAACCCGATAGCACACGAAAAATTGAACACAATTCCCGATAGCCCACATCCCTTTAGCACACATCCCGATAGCACACAATGCAAAAGGCGCATCATCCCGATAGCGCACAATGAAAAAGGCGCATTATCCCGATAGTGCACAATGCAAAAGGCGTATTGTTCCGATAACACACATCCCGATAGCACACAGCCCGATAGCGCACGGTGCGATAGCCCACAGCCCGATAGCGCACGATGCGATAGTCCACAGCCCGATAGCACACATCCCGATAGCGCACGGTGCGATAGCCCACAGCCCGATAGCGCACGGGGCGATAGCCCACAGCCCGATAGCACACATCCCGATAGCACACGGGTCCGAAGCATTCCCCCACACCCCCACCCACCCTCACCACCCCCCACCAACCCACCCCCACCCCCTGTGTGCTATCGGGTTGTGGGCTATCGGGCTGTGGGCTATCGCACCGTGCGCTATCGGGCTGTGGGCTATTGCACCGTGCGCTATCGGGCTGTGGGCTATCGCACCGTGCGCTATCGGGATGTGTGCTATCGGGCTGTGGGCTATCGCACCGTGCGCTATCGGGCTGTGGGCTATCGCACCGTGCGCTATCGGGATGTGTGCAATCGGAACAATGCGCCTTTTGCATTGTGCGCTATCGGGATAATGCGCCTTTTTCATTGTGCGCTATCGGGATGATGCGCGTTTTGCATTGTGTGCTATCGGGCTGTGTGCTAAAGGGATGTGGGTTATCGGGAATTATATTAAATTTTATGTGTGCTATCGGGCTGTGGGCTATCGCACCGTGCGCTAACGGAACCCTCCCCGCGCGCAAGACCCGAGCAGGAAGCTACTGGCGTGCCGCGGGCCCATCGTCGTTCACTGTTCGACCGGACGGCGACTTGCGAACCACGAGGGACACCGACGGATCGCAGCGCATTTTCTTTGTAAGATCGCCACTTCGACTATCCAGTAAAGGCGAAACCGGGGACCCGTGTCTCGATTAGACGGGAGTCATTGGTTTAATGTATTTAGTCTGCCTAAAGTTATAGTTACCAAACACGAGATTGTGCAGGAGACACGGCGCACGGCGCCCGTACCGAGATTCGTCGTAGTAATAAGTATCCGCCGCCCCTCTCTGTCCGGGGACCGCCGTACCGCGTCGACAGTCTAATTTATTGTACGATTAATTGTTAGTGTTAAGTCGTTGTTGAAAATTAATTACCGAATAGATTATTGTGTTTTCGAGTATTCTATGTTATTCTTATAATCTTCTGCGTCGTGTCGTAATTCCGTGTACCAACGAATTATGTATTGCCGCGTCGGGATGTAAAATGATATGTCTATTTTCTCGCCAGGAGCGACGCATATTGAGTAACTACTATTCTGTCGAAGTGAATGAAAATAGACATTGTAGACTGATTAGGCAAGTGGCTGTGACTGAAATATATACATTAATTTTTATATACTGTGTTTTGAGTCATTAACTCTCTCGCTCTCCTTCTCCCCGAAACTCCGGTCACGACGTCGTCTTATAAAAGAATCCCGCCCCTCTGCCTATTTGCGAACTGAGCTACCGAGGTTGAGCCATCGTTCTTAACAGATTACTTAAGTGTGCCGTTTTGTGTGGTGTGGCCTGACCGCACCTGGCGCTCAAGAAACTATTCTGGCTTTACTTTGGCTGTGGTTACCGAGATAAAAGGGCGACGAAATTGCACGGCGTTATAAAAGTAAACCGTCGCAAATTTGGCGCTCAACGTGGGGCCCTCAGCCCGATGAATAATTATTCATTTCAGTCAATTAAATAATTGAACTGACCTAAGTGACGGAGATAATGGGAGAGGAAAGAGAGAATTTTATTTTCTTTGTATTAGCCACCGTTACGAACAGCCTGGAGAAATTCCCGATAACTCTTTCATTTATTGTTTTATTTACTTTGTGATTTGTAATTCCCCTTGTCTATACTAATCTACTCTTTACAGCCTGCGTTTAGTAAAGTTTTTTTTGTTTGTTTTGTTGAGAAATTACTGTTGAGACGAAAGGGGTTCCGAATTTAAAGTGCCACTGTGCCAGTTTTTTCAAATGGTTTCGGCCGATTATAAGATTATGAGGATTGCTTCCTTTTTACGTAATATTATCGCAAAAGATATCTCTGTTCTACGTACGATTGCATCTGATTTTGGATGGGTTATTTTAATCGCTCTCAGGAAATTTTTGCAAAATGCGTCGAGTTTCGGAACTATTTACAAAAATGTTACGCCAGGGTAGTTTTAGGACCCCCCCGTGGACCACCACCTTGGCGTGGTGGGGGGGCTCACCCTTCGCAAGGGGATAGCCCTGCGAAGGGTGCTAAGAGTGGTCCGTACCTCATGATGAGGCACACTCGCCCCCCGGTTTCTGGGGGCTCCCCCTGGTTTCTGGGGGTTTCTCCTGGACTGTGGGAATCTTCTTAGTCTTGGGGGACGGGGCCCACTTCCCTGTTAGAGCCTTGACTCGTCAGAGTCTTGGCTCGTAGGTGGTAAGGGATGGCGACCCGGAATTCAAACGCCCGGTGGCATGGCACCGTTAAGAGAGGGCATTGCACGGCGCTTCGGCGCTTGCCCTCCCGCCATGCAGTCTGCGGCCTCGGCCGCCGGGGTGCTATTCCATGTCTCTGGGGGGGATATTTTCTGGGGTTATTCCCGGGGGTGTTTCCCCCGGGGTCTCGGGGTGGGGCTTTTGTGCGGCGGGGGCCGCAAGGGGAGGGGACCAGCCGTGACTACCCGAGGGGCCTTGCCCGGAGGGAGTCACCGCGGTCAGTCGCCGGGGCCGCTCGGACGTTTCCGAGGCGGGGCCCGGCGACGAGAGTAGAGCCCCAGGGTGCTGGTTGGGGGTCTCCAGGCTGGGTAGCCTGGGTCCCCGTCCCAGCGTCCCTGGGGCTGCCGTTCCCGGGACACTCGGACATATTCTGAGCTCGGGCCGGGACGGCGGAGTAGGCCACGCGTGGTTACCCGAGGGGCTTTGCCCGGAGGGGTTACCCAAGGGGCATCGCCCGGAGGGTGCCACGAGAGTCTGCCGCTGGGGCCGCTCGGACATTTCCGAGGCGGGGCCCGGCGGCGAGAGTTCGTACTCCTGGCCGTCTCCCCTTCCGAACCGACCGGTCAGGAGAAGGTGTGGTCCCTTCCACCGGACGTGATTACCGGTGGGGGGATGGCTAGTCGCCACGGCGTGTAGGGCAGGGCCGGAAAGCGGCGACCCTGTCCGAAGCGTCCGTGGGGTCCCCCGGGTGGCGCCACCCGCTGCGGTAACCCCGTTGTCGGAGGCGGGGGTCCCCTGAAACCTCATGGGGGAGTCAAACCCCCCATGGTGGAGTAAGGGGCTCGGGGTCAGGCCGGGGTGCGGTATTCCCCGGCCAATGACATATGTCCCCTCCCCGGGGGAACTTGGGGCCCGGCCTTGGGGTGTGGCCGGTCATGTTTCGGGGCACCCCTTGGCCAGTGGGGGTATACCCTGGGGGACGGAGCCGCAGCGGGACAGTGGGAAGAAAAGAAATGAGATCCAACACAAAACTAAACGCAACGGAAGGAATGGAGGAAAGGAGTGCGAAGGACCAAAGGTCCAGGGAAGGAAAGACTCCCATACCTCTGTAAAGAAAGAGGAGTATCTTTGGAAGGGAGATCGGCAAGTAGAACTCAAAGAGTTCTCAATATTTCTGAGCAGAGTAGCGTCGGAGGAGAGTCTCTCCTCAGCCTCAGCCTGCTCAAAGGTGTCGACTAAAGGAAGCCTGAGGAAGGAAGCCGCGCAAAGACGCCGGACAAGGGTAATGACTCGGGCAAAGGAGAGGGAAATAATCATCTCCAAGAAGAGAGGGCTGAAAGAACCCGAGGAAGAAGAAGAGGCGGACACCGAGACGGACACGGCTAGCCAACATAGTGAAGGGGAAGGCACACGAGAGAGGCCTGTCACAGGAACTGTTCCCTATAACAAAGGCTTCTGCCCTTGGCATAAAATCACATATGCAGCAAGGCAGAATCAAGAGGGAAAGGAAGAGGAGGAGAAGGAACTACCTCTGCCTCTGATAGAATCAAATAGGGGACCTGGCCGTCCAGAAGAAACCGGGGAATACCGGAAACTAAAGGAAAGAAAGGCCAGGGAAGAAAAAGAGGAGAAAGCACGCTGCGAAAAGGAGGTACTGGACCCCCGATATAAGCCTACTCAAGGAAGGTCATCACGCAGAGTTCCTCGAAATGATACAGGAAAAGGGGGAGGAATATCAAGAGACGTCTATCCAAGATCTGGAGGCTGTGGCGTCAGAGAGGGCACTGGACATATACAAGGTAGCTGTCTGGTCCAAACAGATGAAGGGCGCTTATATTAAACAAGCTAAAGAGGCGGCCGCGGATATATGTGCCGCGGCCACGACACTGGCTATAAGGGCCCAGAATCCAAAAGAGGTACCCATGGAAAGGCAATTGGAAGAGTTGCGCCAACAAATTCACCAACTAATGTGGGAAAAGCAACAACTCACGCAGAAGTTGGAACAACTCACCAAAAGAAAGGCCAATACAAAAACACTCCATCCGATGGAAAGAGAGGAGAAAGTGAAAGGACCGCTCAGCGTAGAAAAAAAAGCGCAAGAACAAGGACAAAGGAGTGGGTTGAGGGAATCTCACTTCCACCCGAAGGTGGGGAGATCCCATCAACCCTAAAGGATGCTGGAGAAACTCCTCTTCTGCCTTTCGGCAGGGGAGCCTCCCCAACGGAGGATATTGAGATGAGGGGGATCTCACCTTCACCCCATGGTGAGGAGATCCCGAACATCTCGGGGACTGCAGGAAGGGTAAGGGAGGAACTGGGGGTGGAGGAGATGGAGATCTCGGAGGATGAGGTCTTCCGGCCTCTCCCCACCCTCGATAAAGTAAATCCCCCTCCCCCCTTGACGCAGGAAAAGAGGGACCGTTTCCCCACCAAAGCGGGAATGTTGCATGTCTCCAGAGGTGGCATGGAATATACTATCCCACAAGGTAGCAAGGAAGAGGAGAATAAGGAGAAGGTAAAACAAATGGCATTAATTGCCATGCTAGAGGGTATAGTAGTAAGGGACCTCGACAAGAGACTCGGGTGCCCGATTCCCACCTATGGGCAAACCCTGAAGGAAAAAAGGGAGGCAAAGCAGCACCAAACACTGCAACAACAACAGCAGTTGCAGAAGGTGCTGCCAATAAAGGCCAAACAAACGGCCCCAGTGGAAAATAGAGCGGTAATGAAAGCCAAACCGGTAATTAGGGATGTCGAAACGTTGCACAAGGCAGTAAAAATACTGCCGGCAACAACGAGAATCCCCAAACAAGAGATAACGAAAGAAACGGAGGAAAAAGAAAAGCTGCTTCCCCAAAAGAAAAACAAGGGGAACAGACAAGAGAAGAAAGTGGAGGGGCCCCACAAACCAAACCCCCAAGCCACAAAAAAGAAGGAGGAACCACAGAAAGACACCACTTCATGGACGGAAGTGGTGTCTAAAAAGGCCAAAAAGGGCAAGGCAACAGTGGCGGATGTAAAAGAGGCGGCAGCTAAAAGTACAGCCCCTAATAAGAAGCAGGCTGCCAACCCAACCCTAAAGCCGGCAGACCAAAAGCGGCCACTTGTGAAGAGAAGAGAATCGAGAACGGCCGCCGTTACGGTGACGTGCCCTCCCGGAACATACGAGAAAACTCTCCGGGAGGCGCGTCAAAAAGTAGATGTAAAGGGCCTGGGCATAGAGGGGGCCAAAAAAAGGGGCATAACGGGCTCCTATATATTTGAAATCCCGGGGGCGAACAGTCAGGAAAAAGCCGATAAGTTTGCCCTCGGGATGAAGAAGGCCCTCGCGGGTAAAGAGGGAGTCCGGGTGCAGCGCCCAACAAAGATGGCGGAACTCAGGCTCCGGGGGCTTGATGAATCGATACAAGCCCCCGAAGTCGTAGAAGCAGTTGCCTCAGCCGGCAACTGTGAAGAGGAGGAGATCCACCTGGGGGAAATTAGAAAAACCCCAGGTGGAATGGGAATAGTTTGGGTTTGCTGCCCCTTAAAGGCAGCGAACCAAATTATGAAGACGGCCCAGGTAAAGATTAGATGGGCACTCGCGCGCGCAGAATTGCTAGAGGTGCGGCCCCTCCAGTGCTACAAATGCCTGGAGGGGGGGGGGGGCATGTGCGAGCGCGGTGCCCCAACAACACAGACCGCAGCGGTAGATGCTACCGCTGCGGTAAAGAGGGCCATACAGCCAGAAATTGTGAGGCTGAAATCCAGTGCCCGGTGTGCACAGACAGAGGGCTGCCTGCAAATCATAGGACAGGCAGCAAGGCGTGCACACCGGTGCAAAAAGGGAGGAGGGGGGTTCCGCTGAACAAAGCAGTGGACCACCCTCTCCCAAAGCCGGGATCGCCCGTTAAGAAAACAGGAAAGGGGAAGAAACCCCAACAACAACAAGAGGAAATCCCCCCTATATCGATCTCGATGTCGTGACAGAGGAGCCCAAAGAACAAAGGGCTCCAAGGACAAGGGGGGAAAAGAGAGGAGGAGGAGAAGATCCCGGAAGGAGGCGCTAAAAGACAGCGCCTCCGAAGGAATATAATGGATGAGGATCCCGCCACCATGGAGGTGGCGGGACCCGAGTATGAGAAAGCAGGCGAGGATGGCCTGTAAAATTTTACAGGCTAATCTCAACCATGCCAGGGGAGCAAGACCTCTTCGCCCAAAATATGGCGGAGAGGAACTGTGGCCTGGGGATCGTAGCCGAGCCGTACCGCGTGCCTGAAAATAATTGGGCAAGCAGCGCGGACGGCCTGGCTGCGATTACCCGTAGGAACGCGTCAAACTCTCCCCCGATGGAGTTCTTACAGTCGGGGGAGGGTTACGTCATGGTCCAATGGGGGCCCGTCGTCGTAGTGGGCGTGTACATCTCGCCGAGTCTCAGCAAAGGAGACTTCCGCGGGAGATTGCACGTCCTAGAGAGGCAGCTGAGGGCTCGCCGCCCCGCCCCGATAGTGGTCGCGGGGAACTTCAACGCAAAATCTGGCGTTTGGGGTTCCCCGCGCACTGATTGGCGGGGTCGCGAGCTATTGGATTGGGCGGCGCAGTTTGGCCTCGTACCCTGTAATAGGGGGAACGAGGCCACATGTGTAAGGCGGCAGAGCAAGTCAATTGTAGATCTTACTTGGACGACCCGCCCTGCCGCAAAGTTGTTACATGGGTGGAGGGTGTTGACGGAGGTCGAAACTCTCTCTGATCACAGATATATAGAGTTCTCCGTCAATGCCTTCCCTCGAGAAGTGGTGGAGCGCCGCCGATTGAGAGAAGCTGTCTCTCGCAGATGGGCCCTCAAGAAAATGGACCAGGACGCGTTCCTGGCCGCAATTGAGGCTTCGCTGATGGTTCAAGGAGGGGAAATTAGGGGGGACCTAGAAAAACAGAGGGCGTGGCTGCTCAGGATCATAAATGAAACTTGTGATGCAGCCATGCCCAGGGTAAAGAATAGGCCCCCCCCGAAAAGCATATTGGTGGTCGGAGAAAATCGCCGAAGCGAGGCGATCCTCCGACCATGCAAGGAGAAACGTGCAAAGGAGGAAGAGGCTCGAGCGGATAGACTCCGAGGGTTATCAGGACGCGTGGGATGCGTACAAAGAAAGACGTGATACCCTGCGCGTCCTGATCAGGAAAGCCAAGGCGGGAGCCTGGGAGGAATTGCTCTCCTCCCTGGACGAGGATCCGTGGGGGCGCCCTTACCGCATAGTTTTAAACAAACTCAGAGGTGGGGGGCCCCCCATAACGGAAACTTTAGACCCCCAATTTATTGGCCAAGTCGTAAGTACCCTGTTCTCGCTGGAGGAGGGAAACACAAACCCGATTCCGGCGCGGGACTGGATGTGGGACGAGGCGGCCATGGGGGTCACGGGAGGAGAGCTCCAGAAAGCCATCGGGAAGATCAAGAGCGGAAAAGCTCCAGGTCCCGATGGCATACATGGAAAAGTCTGGGCTCTCGCCTACCGGGGTCTGGCAGAACCCATGCGGAGGTTGTATAACGAATGCTTCCGCATGGGCTCATTCCCACGAGAGTGGAAGGAGGCGCATATAGTCCTCCTTCCCAAAGAGGGCAAACCGAGGGATGTGCCCTCGGCGTATAGGCCAATTTGCCTAATAGACGAGGCGGGTAAGATCCTGGAAAGGATCATCGTCGACCGCCTCGTCTACCATTTGTCCCGAAATGGTCCCAATTTAAGCGATGGGCAATATGGCTTCCGCGTCGGGCGATCCACCGTGGACGCGATACTGCGGGTTCGCTCGATTGCGGGGGCCGTTGCGGAGGAAGACGGGGTGTTGTTGGCAGTTTCGTTGGACATTTCCAACGCCTTCAACACCCTGCCATGGCACCGGATCGGGGGGGCCCTGGAATATCACAGGGTTCCCCCGTATCTGGTGTCGATTTTGAGGGACTATTTCAGGGACAGGCAATTGGCCTATACAGACAGAAACGCCGAAGAACAAAGACGTCGTATGTCGTGCGGGGTTCCACAGGGGTCAGTGTTAGGACCCCTAATGTGGAACCTGGAAAACGACGTCGTTCTTCGGACTGCCCTCCCCTCTGGCTGTCACGCGGTGTGTTATGCCGATGACACACTGGTGATGGCTGAGGGGAACTCGTGGGAAGACGCTATCGCTCGAGCCAACTTTGTGGTGAACCGCGTCGTGCGACTCATTCGTCAGATGGGGCTTAAGGTGGCGCCCCAGAAAACTGAGGCCGTCTTTCTTCACGACGGCTCTCATGGGGCGCCACCAGAAGCCCGCATCACAGTGGAGGACACCACCATAGAGGTGGGGACCCATATGAAGTACTTGGGCCTCCACCTCGATGGCAAGTGGACATTCCGCGAGCACTTCCGCCAAATAACCCCCAAGGTGGAGAAGGCAGCAATGGCGCTGCAACGCCTGCTGCCAAACCTTGGGGGCCCGGGCGGAGGTGTTCGCCGACTGTACGCCGGAACAATTCATTCCATGCTCCTGTATGGGAGGAGAGTCTGGGGGCCGCCCGCGGTGCAAAAAATGCCTTAAGGCAATTGCAAAAGCGGGTGGCCAACAGAATATGCCGGGGTTACCGGACAGTGAGCTGGACGGCTGTGGGGGTGCTAGCAGAAGTACCCCCAGTGGAGATGCTCGCCCGCATGTACGCAGATGTGTACAAGCGTACAAGAGAATATCAGCGGGCGGGCGTCCCAATAACCCCTCCGGCGTATGGTGAGAGTCCACGCCCGTCGGGCGCTGATCCAAAGGTGGAAGTACAGCCTCATGGATCCGAGGCTGCCGGGTCAGCGCACCATCGGGGCCATACGGCCCTGTCTAGAAGAATGGCTGGACAGGGCCAAAGATGGGGTGTCCTACCATATGACCCAGGTGCTCACGGGCCATGGATGCTTTGGTGAGTACCTGGGTCGGATAGGAAAGGAGCGCACGACGCGGTGCTGGCACTGCGGCCACGGGTGCGATACCGCCCAGCACACACTGGAGGAGTGTGGTGCTTGGGCGGAAGAAAGAGAGGAACTCGTGGCCGCAGTGGGAGGAGATCTGTCATTGCCCAGTAGTGAGGGCAATGACAGAAAACGATGATGCGCACAGTAATGCTGACAGAAAACGATGATGAGCACAGTAATGCTGCAGAAGCAGGGGCGGAGAGGGGGAGGGAGCGAGAGGGAAGAAGAGGAAGAAGAGGAAGGGACGAGGAGACGGATATGGATGATGGGGACGGGCCCCCTCTTTTCCCGCCGTCGATGGGCTTGCCCATTTGTGGCGGCGGGGATCGGGGGGGGCATGCCACCAATAGAAGGAGAAGGAGGGAGAGGGAAGAGACGGATATGAAGGATGGGGACGGGCCCCCTCTTTTCCCGCCGTCGATGGGCTTGCCCATTCGTGGTGGCGGGGATCGGGGGGGGGGGGTGCGTCCCGAACATACCCGCGTCCAATTTGGACGCGGGATAAGGTCCTCGGGGGGGGGGACGCTTAAGTCCCGGCGCTCCCCCCCTAGGACCTCACGAGAAATGGGGGCGCGGGTGCGTCGATCTCGCTTAGGCGGGGCCGGCGCGGTCGCGCCCCCAAATGGGCAACCTCCCTGGTTGCGGTCAAATCCTAACTCCCAAGGGAGCGGAGGGAGCCGCAACCGGGGAGGCCGGAGGGAGGGGTCGCGCGCCTGTGGTAGTCGCGCACTGCCCGGCCGCATGGGGGGCGCGGCCTCCCTCCTCTTAGACATAGATGCGGCGGGAGCGCCCTCTCACCGGAAGCCGAGAGGCACCGGCGGAAGGGCGCAAACGCTGTAGAGAGGGTCTTTCTTCTTCTGAGAGGGGCCCCCTGGTGAGGGCCTCCGGGGCTGGATGCCGAATCCCCTATCCCTTAGGGAAGGGGAGGGAGCACGACTCCGGAGGGGTGGCGGCTCGAGCGGGATACTCGAGCAGCGGCCCCCCGTTCCCCGAATTGTGGCTCCTTCCACTCCCTATAAGGAGTTTGGATTCGGCCATCAATCCGGGGAACCCTCACCGAAAGGCCTCCTCCAGAAGGGTGGAGACCTTTCTTACGGGTGTGGTGCCCTCATCCCGGCGCCCTTGCGGCGAACCGGTAAGAGGGCCCCACCACCCGCATCGCCCTCCTGGGGGGACCACGTGTAATGGATGCCAAGTTCTTGACTTGGTTTCCTGTGGTCCCCCCGAGCCCCCCTCGGCCGGGCCTTCCTCGCTCCCTTAAAAGTTGGAGGTCGGCTGGCGGTCGAAGGGGGCAGTCGCTGAGATCTTCCCCAGAAGAAAGACCCCAGCCGGGAGAAGGGGCCGGTCGGTAGCTGACCCCGGGCACTAGCCCCGCGATCCGCGCCCGACCAACCCGCTCCTCCTTCCTCCTCGGGGGGGATAGCGTGCGATGGAACACCGAACAGGTTTGGCCTCCTGCTATTCCCCCGGGACCGGTGTCTATGGACTCTTCTCCACAGTCACCGGTCCCTCTTGGAGGAGGACACGTCAGGCGCTACCTCGACGTGCCCCCTCCCCTTCTGCCCCCATAAGGAGCAGGGAGTCGGACCTTCGCCGTGCGGCGGTCCGTACCTCGGCCTCTTGGTCGAGGGCAAACCGCCGGACCCCCAGTCCGGCTCCCTGCACCCGGGGAGAAATGTGCGAGCACACTTCTCCCCCCAGGCGGTGCCCGGCTGGCCGGACGGGACCCGACCCTCCCCTGGTTCCCACCTCGGCGACCTCTTCGCCCAGGCAGCCAGGTCGTCCCTCTCCTCCCGGAATTCGGGGGTGAGAGCGGGTCTTCCCCGCCTCCCCTGTCCCTCTCTCTCTCTCTCCCTCTCCTCCTTCTGCAGCATCACCGCTTCACAGAAGGAGGAGAAGGCTTTCCATGCTTCTTCCGAGGCCACCATCCTCCCCACGATTCCCGGCAGTGACAAGTCTCTGCCGACCACTGTCTTCAACCCCTGCTTCTCTTCCTGCCACGACAGGCACTCCGCCAGCGTGTGCTCGGCGCAGTCCTCCTCACTCCCGCAGTGCACGCACCGCGCCGTGCGCTCCTTCCCTATTCGACTCAGATATCTACCAAAACAGCCATGTCCGGTAAGCACCTGAGTCATCCGGAAAGTGACCCCCCCACTGGCCCTGTCCCACTCTTGTGGCCGTCAAGGTCCTCTGGCCCGGAAGCCTTGGATCTTCAAGGCTCCGGGCCCACTTTCCAATGAGGGACCTTCTAGCGTGGATCCTCAGTATCTGCCGGCTCCGATCGGTCAGCACCGCCCCATCCCTCCTTAGCTCGGATGTACGCCAATAAACTTCAGCGTACATCTCCGCCAGGAGTTCTACTGGGGGGATGCTGGCCAGCACGCCCGCTGCCGCCCAGCTAACCGTACGGTACCCCCTACAAATTCTTCCGGCCACCCGTTTTTGCACCTGGTGCAGACTGTCCTTAATACTGCGGGTGGCCATCACTTTTTCCGCCCATACGGGGGCACCGTACATCAGCAGGCGTGCACGGTGCCGGCATATAATCGGCCAACCCTCCCATCGGGCCCCCCAAGGTTGGGCAGCAGGCGGCTCAGTGCCATTGCTGCCCTCTCCACTCTGGGGGCCAATCGACGGAAATGTTCCCGGAAGGTCCATCGGTCATCCAAATGGAGGCCCAGATATTTGATCTGAGCCTCCACTGGGACAGGGGTCTCCTCCACCTGTATGTTGTCCTTAGGTGGCGCCCCGTGAGATCCGTCGTGTATATATACACGGCTTGTTTTTTGGGGCGCCACCTTTAGTCCCAGTCCCCGAATTGCGCGCACGACGCGGTCCACTGCGAGGTTTGCTCCCGCTCTCGCGTCGCCCCAGTTGCTTCCCCCGGCTATGATGAGCGTGTCATCGGCGTAGCACACCATGCTACAGCCGGGGGGGAGGGCCGTCCGGACGACGTTATCGTATGTGAGGTTCCACAGCAGTGGGCCCAGTACTGATCCCTGTGGAACCCCACACGTCATTCTCTTCTCCCGCACACAGGCCTCTCGGTTTACGTATTCTATATACCTTTCCCGAAAGTAGTCCCGCAGCACGGCTATCAGGTAGGAGGGGACTCTGTGATGATCCAGGGCCTCTCCCACCCGATTCCAGGGCAGGGTGTTGAAGACGTTGGATATGTCCAACGACACTATTAACGCCACCCCGCCCTCTTCCATCACTGCCTCCGCGTCCGAGCGAACTCTCATCACAGCGTCGATGGTCGATCGCTCAGCGCGGAAGTCGTATTGCCTGCCGTGCAGATCGGGATTCTCCCGGGTCAGGTAATGGACGAGGCGTTCGGAAATAATCCTCTCCAAGATCTTCCCCGCCTCGTCCAGCAGGCATATAGGCCTGTATGCGGAAGGCTCGTCCGGCGGTTTTCCCTCCTTAGGAATGAGGACCAAATTGGCCCTCTTCCACTCTGGGGGGACTTTTCCCTCGCGAAGGCATTTATTATACATAGCCCTCATAAGCTTCTCCATCACTGAATAGGCAAGGGCCCAGAGTTTTCCGTGGACACCGTCCGGTCCCGGGGCTTTCCCCCTTTTGATCTTTTTGACGGTGCCCAACAACTCCCCCCTCGTAACCTCCATCTCGTCAGTCCATGTGATTTCCCGGTTGGGAATTGGGTCTCCACGCTGTTCCACCCGAGGAAACAGCGTGTCGACGAGATGGGGATCCATAGACTCGGTCAGCGGGGACGCCCCCTGTTTTAACCTTCTCAGAACCATCTTGTATGGTCGTCCCCACGGATCCGCATCCAGGGACTGGAGCGGATCCCATCCCAGGCCCTTGCCTTTTCCCTCCGTATTTCCAAGCGGAGTTCATCTCTGGCGACTCTGTAGGCTCTCCATTTTTCCTCTTCGTCGCCATTTCCCCTTCTTATCCGCCTTCTGGCTTAACAGGCGGACCTCCTTAGTTCAGCGATCTGCTCTGTCTACCAATAGGCAGCTTTGCGAGGCCGGGACCCAATCAGTGGCATGGATGCCTCACAGGCCTGTACCATGGCGTCCATGTTCCAGGCCGTGTGTCTGGATAGGTCCCATTCCTCGTCCTCCTTCTCTCTTAGCAGTGAGGACGCCAACAGTGTTGCTCTGAAGGCGTCCTCGTCCAGCTTCTTGACAGCCCATCGTCGTCGCTGCGCCTCCCGGACTCAGCGGCGCTCTACGACTTCTTAGGTGGTAACCGACACGGAGAACTCTATGTAACGATGGTCTGATAAACTCTCCATGCCAGCCGCCACCCTTCATTCCCTTATGCGCCCTTCGGCAGAGGGATTAGCCCAAGTCAAATCGACTATGGACTCCCCCTGCGTCCGGACGCATGTGCTGGTCCTCCCCACGTTGACTATTGAGAGTCCCAGCTCCGCCGCCCAGTCCAGCGTCATCTTGCCTCTCCTATCCGTTCGCGGGGAACCCCATACTTCCGACTTAGCATTAAAGTCCCCCGCGACGATAATAGGCCTCGGATGGTGTCTTCTCATACAATCATCCAGGGAGCTGAGCTGTTCTTCGAACTCCCTGGGGCTGCGGTTCGGAGACGCGTAAATACCCGCGACGACGATGGGCCCCCATTCTATCGTTACAAATCCCTCCCCTGTGTCGCGCTTTGTAATTAGGGGGGAGTCTGTAACGTTCCTCCGTACGATCGCCGCGGTGCCGTCGGTGCTTTGTACCCAATTTGGGTTTCCGTCGGGCACTATATACGGCTCCGCGACGATCGCAAGGCCTCCTCCACTCTCCGCGAGGCGATGTAAGAGTAAATCTGGATTCCGCCCCCCTGCGGGGGGTTTCACTTCCGGAAGAGAAGAAAAAGAAAAAATTTAGTAAAATAAAATGTTTATGTCATATAATCTCACGTATTGTCATGTAAACAGAGTTTTGCGCTTATATTAATTATATTATAAATAATAGTATAAATTTTATAGTCTCGGGTTCGATTCCCGATTCAGCGACTTTCGGATCTATATTTTTCTCGCCTATAATTTTACAGGGGGGTTAGAGGGGAGTCGGGAAATAAATCTCGAATTGAGATTATTCCCAAATTAAGTCTTATAATATAAGAATTAGTCTTAGTCAGTGTTGGTCAATAAAATCTTAAACCTTGTATAAATTTTATATTTTTACCATTCCTCCCCTAACTGGACATATTAGATTTGAACAATAAATTCTTTAAATATCGCTAGTAAATTAATCAAAGGATCAATATTGAAATAATCGACCAAACTAGCACAAACTTTTTACTTTATTAAAAGTTACGACGTTTCGACCATATGGTTGTGGTCCTTTTCAAGTACACTAAAATAATACAATTGAAAATTAAACTTATAAATCTAAACGGCTTAAAGATAGTAATATGCATAGAAAAAGAGTACATACGTTATAAATGTGAATAATAGATAAGCATGTTCAAAAGATTCGCTCACACATGTTGTCAATATTAAAGGCGAGAACGTTAAGTCAGTAAGAAACCTTGTCAATAACTAACAATATTAGAAAACTTATTACACGACCTTTATTATTTTATCATAAATATTATTTAAGCTCTCAGTGTCCTTTTGAAGATTAATTGTATTCTTAAATTTTTTGATGTAGAACATTTCAGCAATTTCTCTTTTACGCACATGTTTCTCATTATGTAATATATTGAGTTTAGTCCAATCAAATTCATGTCCATATTTTATTTTGTGTTTACTTATAACAGAGTGATTTGTTACATGTAATTTAATATTTTTAAAATGTTCATTCGTACGAGTCCTTAAATGTCTTTTAGTTTGTCCAATATATGATGCATTACAATCTTTACAGTCTAATTTGTATACCACATTCGTTCGGTCATCTTTATGTAAATTGTCTTTGCCGCGTTTTATTAACATATTTAATTTTTTATTAATTTTATAAACGACGTTCAAACCAACTCCACGTAAAACTCGACATAAATCTTGACTCGTATCTTTAACATATGGGAGTGACAAAAAGGACGTCCTATCGAATTTCCCTTGGTTCAAATCTATATCGTTATTGTGATTGCGATTTTTTAAAAAATTAATTCTTTTTTGTATGTGTCGTTTAATAATGTGTTTAGGGAAACAATTGTTAAGTAAAATATCGTACACTAAATCAATATTACTACAGTGGAATCTATCATGTGATAATAAAATTGCATGATCTACAAGATTATAAATAGTATTGATCTTATATTTTAGAGGATGGTTAGAGAAAAAGTTAATATATCTTCCAGACGAAGTAGGTTTCCTGTACCAATTAGTAATAAGTATATTATCCACGCGAGTGATCGTTGTATTTAGAAAATTAATGGACGAATCAACCTCAATTTCATACGTGAACTTCAGGCGTTGGTGGTAATTATTGAAAGTCACTAATATCTCACTCAATTTTTTACGCGGTATAATGGCAAATATATCGTCTACATATCTATAATATATAGGTACCGTGAAACTTAACGACTCTAAACATTGTGTCTCAAGATCATCCATTACCATATCAGCGAAGATAGGTGATAGGGGGGAACCCATTGGCCGAAAATTTGTATGTACTCTTTTTCTATGCATATTACTATCTTTAAGCCGTTTAGATTTATAAGTTTAATTTTCAATTGTATTATTTTAGTGTACTTGAAAAGGACCACAACCATATGGTCGAAACGTCGTAACTTTTAATAAAGTAAAAAATTTGTGCTAGTTTGGTCGATTATTTCAATATTGATATTAGATTTGGTTGCAAAAATAATTTCGTAATTGCAATAGCGTAAATTATATATATCGGATAGAGAGTGCATCTCTCCCTTTCACGTCACGTCCCCGTCATAACGATAATTTGACCGCTCGGCAGAAGCGATCTGATAATATTTTCCTTATTACGCGAAACTCGCCACTAATTGTAAGTTTAAATTAAAAAGATATTCTACGAGTCCAGTGGATCAGGCGATGCCAAGTAGAAAAGCCGAATCGATGCGAATGTTATCGGTGACTTTACCAAAGTAGTTGAGTGATGATAAAAAAAGAAGGACGGACGCGAATAAATGAGTTGAAGAGGTCATCGCCGACCTACATTGAAGCGAGTGTTTACTTTTCATTGATCATTGACGTTAAAGATTCTTGAAAGAGTTCTCCATTCTATCAAATACGAAGTAAAATGTACTTTAAATTTTTAATACATTTTGTAAATAAAGAATTAAAACTTGACTAATTTTGACAATTTTTTGTGGGCAATTTGCAATTAATTTAATTTTGTTATATATAGATTAAAGAGTATATATTATATATAATTACATATTATATATAATTTAACATTTATTTATATTTTCTGTTTTCTCACAGTTTAAAAAAAACTAATAAATTAATATTTTTTATATAAACTAAGAGAGCTAAGACTATTTAATATTTTAAGCAATAAAAAATAATGTAAAAAGCATATAGTTGAGAGATCTTCTCTTTAATATTTTTTGAATAAACTTGTTGGCTTTAAAATCTAAATTTATTTGCATCCTAAAACTTGCGCTGTCAGAAGCTTCAAAGGTGCATAAATCCTGTTGCAAATCTCTGTTCGTTAATTATGATCGAGAGTTATTGTCACCGATTTTGTAAAAATCTTCGACACGTATGCGACGCAGCGCACATTCGTCAAAGTTAAAAGGCCGGCGCAGAGCCAGCGTGGCATTGGATCCATGCCGCTATAACTTAGAGTAAAAGGCAATAGTTAGCAGCAGAGCAGCAGCAGCAGCAGTATTTCCCTGTCACTGGCAGCGACCCATATGCGCTTGTTCATTTAGGGGTACCTGCATATAAACCCGCCATGAGCACCGGACACGCGGTGGACACGTGTGTGGGCATAGATGCGTTCTCCCGAATCATACTTGGACGTTCGATACTCCGCGGATATCGAATGAGAAGGCGGAACGCATCGCAAATGACGAAAGGGTAGATTAATCGCAATCGGATTGTCGCGAGCAGATTACACGTTTGTCATCCCGTGGGCTCCACGTCACTGGGTGCTGTACGTTATCGTTTCCGCCACTATCTTACAAACTGTAGGTTTAATTTATGCGCTGAAATGTCAACCAATGCAGTGGCGATGCAATGCCAAGTATATAAAAAAACTAAGACTTTGTAACGACGCCCCCCCGCATCGTTCCCGACCGTCCCCCCGTCGGAAGGCTGCGCCCGGCGAACACCGGCCGGGCAGGGCAGCAGGCGCCGAGCGCCCATTTTTAACGCTAAACCGTTAAACACGGTTATCGGTACGAAAATGGTCCTGGCTACGCGGACGCCCGACCCGCGCCGGAAAGAGCTGATCGTCGATGCCCCACTCCTTATCCTTCGATCCCGCATCCGATCCCGTATAAAAAGGAGAGCTTGTGATAAGAGAGCTCTCAGATACCGTTCCAACTCCGCCGTACCGGAGAATTCTTCCGCCCGGAATAAGAGACCGAGGTAGACGAGTACGCTGCCTCTGCGGAGATAATCTCCGTGCTCCGAACGTCCGGCTTCCGCTTCCACCGTTCCCCCGACTTCGAGGTAGAGTGTCCTCTGTCTCACCCGAGATATTCTCGGGAGTCCGGGGTTCCGACCGCGCCCCGCAAAAAGCGCGCTGACGGCGCGGTGGAGCTCCGCCGCCCTCGTCGAGGTTTCTCGACCGTCAGTGCGTTCCTACCTCCGCACCCCATACGGACGGCCGTGACACGCCGAGCTGTCGCGTCATTAAACAGATCATGGTCCGCGTAATCCTGCAGACAAAGCGGCCGACTAATACGCGCGCCGTCACATTGCGCTCTCTTCGATATATCGAAGAGAGCGGCCGCTCGCGCCGACGTGTGTTTATACACGTACCGAGACCCTCGCAGACGGCAACACCGGCCGCCCCGTCGCGCCGCGCCGACCCCGCGCCTAGCCGTCGCGTCAACACGATCCGCGCCGCGAGCCTACACCGACACACACACTCTCACCTAGCCTATACGCACACGCGCCGCGACAAATTAAAGACCCGTATCATGCGCCGAGGTCTTTAATGACAGGCGTTACACACACAAACACGGACACTTGTAAATACTGACACATATATTAAATAAACTGCATCTATTATATTAAATACCACGTTCGTTGTCTCATCCGTTCACGAGCCCTGATCCCGACCGAGTTATTTCGAGCTCGCGAAAAGCGACCGTTACAACTTTAATGAGGCTTTTTAATGTAAAATAATATATTTTACTTTCAATAAATCTCTTTGCCTTCATAAAGATATATAGAGATGTCGTACTACTATATTCAGCATATCACCGAAAAGATATTAAAATAAGAAAATCGGAATTTATATTTATTGTATTATGAGAGCAGTCGCCCGGCAAGCGAAAGGTCTCGGGTTCGATTCCCGATTCAGCGACTTTCGGATCTATATTTTTCTCGCCTATAATTTTATAGGGGGGTGAGAGGGGAGTCGGGAAATAAATCTCGAATTGAGATTATTCCCAAATAAGGTCTTATAATATAAGAATTAGTCTTAGTCAGTGTTGGTCAATAAAATCTTTAACCTAGTTTATTGTATTATGTTATGATATGGACTTTCGTTTCCGGTTTAGACTGTAACGGGCGTGTGACAGATGTGAGTGACAGTAAGAGGAGTCTTGGGAGAGAAAGAGTGTGAATTCGGAGTGAGAGGCGAGTGAGAGAGAGAGAGAGAGGAGGTGGGTAACAGGGAAAGTGGGGAGAGCTGAGAGAATAGGAGAGAAAGGGTGTAAAGTGGAAGTCTTAGTTAAGGATAGGAACCAAGGTTAGGAAAGTAACGGAAAGAAAGGAGCAGGTAAGCATAGACAGTTGAGAGAGTAGAAGGGAGAAGGATAGAGTAGTGAGGCTAGGGTCTTATAGAAGGCGCCACGAGAGTTGGGCATAGAATAGAAAGTGAGAAGTGATAGGCGTACAGAGAGACAGAGAGTGAGATGGCGTCAGGAGTGAAACCAATAAAGGATCAAGAGAAGGAGAGAAGGGGTAGTGCAGGAGATATAGCCGATTTATTTAAGAGGTAAAGAGAGAACGAGAGTATAAGGAAAGAAGAGGAGGCAGTCGCGAAAAGAGTTGGGGGATCACTGGAGAAAGAAGGGAAGAGAGAAGAGATGATAGGGGAATGGGGGAAGAAATTAAGGGAGGAACTGAAAAAAGACTGGATGATAGGAGTAAAGATGATAGGGGAAGAAATCAAAGGGGAGATGAAAGAAATAAAGGAGATAATTGCAGGGCAAGGGAGGGAAATAAAAGAGGAGTTGGAGAAATTGAAAAAAGAATGTAGAGAGAGAGAAGGGAAGTGGGAAAAAGAAAGAAGAGAGATGACGGAAAAAATAGGAGAATTAGAAAAGAGGATAGGGGTGATAGAGAGAGGGGAGAGGGGAGGTAAAGGAAAAAAAAGAGAAGAGAGAGAGGACAACGGTGAAAAAGCAGGGGGAAAAGGTAGGATAGAACAAAGATTAAAAAAGGTAGAGAATAGGATGGAAGGTAAAGAGAGAGAGAAGAAAAGAAACATAGTGATCAAAAGAATAAAAATGGACAATGAGGATGTAAAAGGAGAGGCGGAGAAAATAATGAGGGAGATAGGAGTGGAAGCGGAGATCGTAGAAATTAGGAAAGTAAGGGCAACACAAGAGGGGAGAAGTATAGTAATAATTAAGCTGGAAAGCACAGAGCAAAAGAGACAGGTGATGGAGAAAAAGAGGAGGATAAAAGGTAGAGAGGAATGGATAGATGAAGACTTAACATGGGAGGAAAGAAGAGGCAGATGAAAAATGAGAGAGATAGCAAGAAGGGAGGGCAGAGAAGGGAGGAGAGTATGGTTAGGGAAAAAGGGCATGGGGATAGACGGGGAATGGTGGAGGTGGGACGAAGAGGAGGAGGAATTAAAAAATGAGAAAGGGGAAATAAGGAAAGGGAAGGTGGGAGAGACGGAAATGGAGAAAGAAAAGGGGGAATAGAGAGGGGAGTGGAGGGGGAGGAAGAGAGAAGAAGGAGGAGAGGAGAGGGAGGTGGAGGAGGAAGCAGGAGATAAGGAGAGAGGTAAGAGAAAGAATAAGGATGGGAATCACTGGGGGATCGCATTTTGGAATGTAGCAGGATTAAAGAATAAGGATAGGGATTTTTAGAGAAGAATAGAAAAATGGGAGGTAATGATATTCATAGAAACGTGGATAGACAAAAAAGAATGGAAGAGGGTGAAGGAGAAACTGCCGAAAGGATATAAATGGGGGATACAATACGCGCCGAGGAGGAATAAGAAAGGTAGAGCGATAGGGGGAATGATAATGGGAATAAGGTTTCCTTATCTTTCGATAAGATCATAGAGATTAAGCAGGCGGAATGGAAAAAAGAGGGAAGTGACAGGGAAAATGAAGGTGGGAAAAGAAAAATGGAGAGTAGTGGGAGTATATGTAAACGGAGACATGGAGAGGAAAGTGCAGGAGATGAGAGAATGGCTGGAAGAAGAGGAGAAAGACGGGACAAGAACTATAATAGGAGTAGATTTTAACGCGAGAACAGGAGAAACAGGGGGGAGGATAGCTATAGAGGAAATTGAGGAAGGAGAGGGAGAGGATAGGAATAGGAGTTCGAAAGATAAGAAAATTAATAAAGAAGGGAGAAGATTAGTAGAAGTATTGGAGAAAGCGGGATGGAGCATATTAAATGATAATATGAAAGGGGACGAAAAGGGAGAGTACACGTATGCAGGAGGTAAAGGAAATACGGTAATTGATTATGTAATAGGAAATGAAAGGATGAGAGAGAAGGTAGGGAGATTAGAGATTGGAGAAGAAACCGATTCGGATCATTATCCAGTAATTTGCTGGATCAGGGAAATGAAGAATGAAAGGAAAGAGAAACCTAGAAAGGGGAATAAGAGGGGGGGCTGGAATGAGGAAAGAAGGGAGGAATTTAGAAACAGAATAGAAAGCAGTGAAATAAATTTAGAGGAGACAAGGATAAATGTAAATAAAGAGGTAGAAAGAATAAATAGAAAGGTGAGAAAGGTTTTGGATGAAAGTGGTGAGAAAGAGGGGAGCGGGGAGAAAAGACATAGAGGATGGTGGGATAAGCAATGTAGGGAAAGGAAAAGAGAACTAAGACAGGAATTTAGAAGGTGGAGGAAAGAAAGAGGGGAAGGAGAAGGGTACAGGAAAATGAGAAAGGAGTATAAAGAATTATGTGAAGGAAAAAAGAAGGAGGAAAGAGAGGGACTGATAAGGGAGATAGGAGAAGCGAGAACAGAAAGTAAGGTGTGGGAAATAGTAAACAGAGAAAGAAGGAAAAGGAAAATGATTAGTGAGGAAATACAGATTGAAGAGTGGAAGGAATATTTCATGGGGCTACTGGGGAGGGTAGAAGAAAGAGTCATGAAGGGGCAGGAAGGAGGACAGAGGAGAAGACAGGAAGTAGAGGTAGGGTGGGAGGAGGTGAGAAAAGTAATAAGGGAACTAAAACTGAACAAGGCGACAGGGATAGACGAGATACCGAACGAAGTGTGGAAATACGGAGGGGAGAGAATAGAAAGATGGGTATGGGAAATATGTAGGAAGGTATGGAAAGGAGAAAGATGACCGGAAGGATGGAAAGAAGGGATTATTGCACCGATAGTGAAAAAGGAAGAAGGAGAAAGAGTGGAAGAGTATAGAGGGGTAACATTATGCAAGATATATACAGCGATTTTAGCAGAGAGGTTAAGGGAAGAAGTGGAGGGAAAAAGGATTATACCGGAAAATCAAGTAGGATTTAGGAAAGGCAAAGGAGTAATGGACAACATATACGTACTAAATTACATAATACAGAGGCAGATAAACAGAAATAAAGGGAAGCTAGTATGTTTGTTCATAGATTTAAAAGCGGCGTTTGATTCAGTAAATAGGAGAGTTTTGATAGAAACTTAAGAGAGAGAGGGATAAGAGAGGGATTGGTAGAGACGATTGAAGAGGTGTTAAGGGATACGAAAAGCAGAATAAAGATAAGAAGGGAATTGAGTGAAGAGTTTTGGCAAAGCAGAGGAGTCAGGCAGGGGTGCCCATTGAGCCTAGCATTATTTAATATCCTGATAGCAGATTTGGAGGAGATGGTAAAAGGAAGGTGGGGAGGAGTCAGGTTAGGGGATAGGAAGATATACACGTTAGCGTATGCAGATGATATAGTACTAATGGCGGAGGAAGAAGAGGAGATGAGGGCAATGATAGTGAGAATGGAAAGATATTTAGAAGGAAAAGATCTGGAATTAAACGTAGGGAAATTTAAGGTGATGGTATTAAGGAAAGGGGGAAGAAGGAAAAGAATAAAATGGAGATGGAAAGGAAAGGTGATAGAGGAAGTGAACAAGATGAAATATTTAGGATATGTATTCAAGGCAAATGGAAGGCAGGAGGAGCATATAAGGGACAGAATAAGAAAGGCAATGGGAGCTATGAGATAGGTGTGGGGGATAGGAAAGAGAAAATTTGGAAAGGATATAGGAAGGAGATTATGGTTATTCGACACCTTAGTATGGACGGTGTTAGGATACGGAGCAGAAATATGGGGATGGAAAGAGAGAGAAGGAATAGAAAGGGTGGAGGAAAAATTCTTAAGATGGACGCTAGGAGTTGATTGGAGAACGCCAGGATACATGATAAGGAAGGAAATGCAAAGGAATAAGCTGAGAGGTAGGGCAGCAAGAAGGGCATGGAATTTTGAGAAGAGGATGAGAGGAAAGGAGGTGAGTAGCGAGGGGATGTATGGAGGAAATAAGGAAAAGGGAGGGGAAGGAAGGGAAGGTATCAGAATGGGAAAGAGAGAGGATAGAATTCCTTAGAGGGAAAGGAGTGGAAATGAAAGAATGGGAAGGGGAGGAAAGAGAGGAGATGCAGGAATATGATGAAGTGCTGAAAGGAGATATAGAGGCGCAGAAAGAGGAGAGAAGAATTAGGATTGAGGAAGCGAAATACAACAGATGGTATAAGAGAATAAAGGAAGAGGGATTACCAAAATATTTGAAAAAAGGATGGACGGAAGTAAGGTGGAGAAGAGTAGCAAGATTTAGGCTGGGATGTGAAATGGGGGAGAGCAGATATTGGGAAGAAGAGGAGAAAAGAAAGTGTAGGATATGTGGAAGGGGGGAGAAAACATGGGAGCATGTGTGGGAAGAATGCTGGGAAGGAGAAAGACAGAAAGGAGGATGGCAAGAGGTAGTAGAAAGAATTTTAGGAGAGGAAGGAGAGGGAGAAGAATGGATGAAAGAAGTAGAGAGAATGAGAGAAAAACAAGAAGGAAAGAGAAGAAGAGAGATTGTGGTAGATTGTGGTAGAAGGAGAAGAGGAATGAGAATGAGAGAGAGAGGGAGAGGGGGGAGAGAGGAAGGAAATGGGGGAGGAAATAAGGAAGGATGGTTAAAAAAGGAAAGTAGGAAAAGAGAAAATTAAAGAAAGTATGCAGTAAAGAACCGGGAGCGGAGGTCCAGATAGGATAAATTAGAGTAGGATAGCGAAGTGTGTATGTATGTAGGTAGGGACAGAAGAGAGAGCAAAATAAAAAGCGTAAAGAATAAGTAGAATAAATAGAGTGTAAGTTAGCATTAAGTTAGCATTAAGGTAAAGAAAATGTACAGAATTGTAACCCTTAGGGGATCAATAAAGAGACTTAATAATAATAATAATGTTATGATATTTACAAAAAAACGAGAGAATTATTTCTTTAATGATATTTACTAATTTAAATACATCTCATATTGTGTTTTAAATTCTGTAGATAATATTGTTATTATTATAATTTTTAGATTAAAAGAACGAAATAACATACGAATCAATGAATCAGATAATTTAAATATTAGTCAGAAAAGTCTCAAAGAGTTGAAAAATTGCTAATACTGCAGTGTCGATAGATGATGTGCTTTACATTATTGTTGCATATGCATTTTAATATTCTAGATTCTATTTCAAAAAATATAAAATAGAAATATTTTTAATAGAATTTTTATAAATATTTAATAGAATGTTTATAATAATTATAAGATTCGTGTATATAGATAGGTAAAAATTATTTTAACATGTTTAAAATATTTGTAAAGTTATTTAAATTTCTAATATCAAAGATTTAAATAAATTAGATTTCCATAATTTGAAAATGAAACTCACCTACAAGCTATATCTTGATGTTGATGAGAGAGTTTGATGTCCGTAAAGTTCATCCTGAAAGAGAAGCTGACAATAAGTACCTAAAACATTGCATTATCACGAGTGGGTCACCAGTAACATTGATCCCTTCTTTATTCCAGATACCAGCCATACTCTGTATTTATAATATCCAATAATAGCAATCATTCTCTTGTATCTTTGTCTTATGTGTCTCATAATATTACATTGACGAATTATTTTAGAACCCGAGTTAACCGATTGTCGCGCGCAATGAAAAAGATTGACTTCCCATTTTCTACTATTGTCTAGGTCTAAATTGTTAGCAGATTGTTTGAAAATTGATGTCTTTCTCTTTTGTCACGTGTACATACCTATGACATCGTTTGTGGTTCTTAGTACTTTGATAATAATACCCTCATAATAAATCACTGTTAAGCGGATTTTAAATCGGTCTCAACGCGAATATGATCGAAAACGAGAGTCTGAACGATTCTGTCTTTTTCCACTTCGAATGTAATTCCTGCTCGAAATCACCATTGCCTATTTCGATCGATCGCTATTTCTCGTCATTTTGAAGCACAATCGTCAAACAATTCCCGATCATCATTAACGTTAATGCATTCCCGCGAACGAGTGCAACGAACCTGAGGAGTACGTCTTATAAGTTAGCGGAAAATAAGTTTAAACAATGCCGGAAAATCATAAAATAGCGTACAAAATTACTAGATAGAGGTATTTTCCTATAGTAAAACAAAATAATATGTTTTTGGACACAAAATTATTGAAAATTAATTTTTATTTAATTAACATTTAATTTTATAATTCAACATTCAATTAATTATTATAATTAATTTAACATTCAATTTTATAATTTATTTAAAACATATATTAATAATTGGGGATCTGACCTAAAAGTATTAGGTATTATTTTTTCTTTGTTTCTTAAATCATCATATTCAATCCATGTTTTGTTTTCATAATGAAAACATAATGTTGTAAAATGTCCGGAGTCAGATTTGATTTGATGTGGCCCTTTATAATTAATTACTTCAGAAAGTATATAGGTATTTATTTGCTTATCAATTAATAATTTTAATTGCGTGGGTAAGTCTTTTAATCTGAAGTATCTTTCTCTTCTATCTATATATTGTACGTTTCGATAAAAATCAGCGGACCTAAAAAAAATATATATTAAATAAATAAATAAATATTAATTATATAATTAATATAATAATTAAATAAATATATATACAAATTATATAATTAATATAATAATTAAGTAACTAAATAAAATATAAATTATAAATTTATTTAACTGTATTTATAGTATTACGTTTTTTTGTACAGCCATTTGAGCAGAATATTTCTTGTTCAATGCTCGCGCAGTCGATCATTGTTTTACTCGTAATGTAGCCAACGCTACAACAATAATTAATTTTATTTATTTTGCCTTGAACATTTGGGGTAAATAAACTGGACAAAATCTCAGCTCGCATTTTGTTGTTTTTTTGTAATTTTTCTAATATAAAATATTTTTCTTTTCCATTTGTTACGTCCGGCGGACTCCACGATTCTTTTCTTTCCCACGACCAAGGCGAAGTTTGTTGTTAGGTAAATAAAAAGGAAGAAAAGAGATAATAATAATCTAAGCGGGACGTATATAATAAAACGAAAACGTGCCCAGCGAAACGGACAGCTGCAGATATCGTGAGCGACCGATAAATATTACAAAATCGGTAAATAAAAAAGACCAGGCGAAAGCGGATTCTTGCCGACACCCTCGCGAATAATAAGTTAAAATCACAAAACGGGAAAACACAACGACGGCGAGAGCGGGCCGAAAGCGAGCCCACCTTTGAGGGGAAAACTAGAACAACGAATTGATAAAATGGATTAAACGTGCCAAGCGAAGCGGGACCGCAGCGGAAACTCTCGCGAGAAACCGACAAACATTGTAAATCGGGAAAACACAACGATGGCGGGAACGCGCCGAAAGCAAATCCTTCCCTAGTAAGATTAGGGGAAAACAAATAATGAAAACGAAAGTGTGCAAAATAAGATAGCACACCTGCGGGTATTCTCGCGAGGAAGCGGCGAAAAATATAAAGATTAAAAAGATGCCACACGCATCGCCTCTCAGCAAACAAGCTCTAAGCCACACGTGAGGACAATAAAGCGAGAACCCGCCGATAAAAGCGGCACTAACAAACGCCAAATATCGCGATATAGGAAAAACTAACAACAAACACCGCCGCCGATATCGAAATCTCGAGACATCCCCGTTTTTGGGAAGCGAACTCCGATTCGTAAACGACTGCAATAAACTTCCGATTCGTAGATCCTTGCAACGCACCCCATAGAAGGGGAAAGGAAAAATACTAAAAAATGCAATTACGAGTTTCTATTCGCGGGATTTTGTTAAGAGGTCGGAACGGAGGGCGTGAACCAAAAAACTGAATATAAACGCGAATCGCACAGCGGAGCGACACTTACCGTGTTCGTACAAGCACCGACAAGTTCTATTCACGTACAGCTCAAAAATCGTAATTCGCGAGTGGTAATAAGTGCGATTGATCACCTACAAGACCAGCCAGAGTCAGAACCAGAACCAGAAGCAGACGAAAAGAAATATACTACGCTCACTACAAGTAGTAAGTCTATTTTTTATCTCACCCTACTAAAAGGAGTTCTTGGACAAATAATATCATTTAATGTCCAACAGACGTTATAGAAAAGTTCGCATTAAACCCCCTCGTCCTCAAGCTCTCCTTATCACCGTCGGGTTCCCTGCATAATTGCAGTGAGAGCTCCTGATCTCACGGGTTCCCTGCGTAATTGCAGTGCGAGCTCCTGATTTTGCGGGTTCCTTGCATAACTGCAGAGTGAGCCCCACTACCTCTTCTTATCTCGCGGGTTCCCTGCATAACTGCAGAGTGAGCCCCACGACCTCCCCTTATCTCGCGGGTTCCCTGCGTAACTGCAGAGTGAGCCCCACTACCTCTCCTTATCTCGCGGGTTCCCTGCATAACTGCAGAGTGAGCCCCACGACCTCTCCTTATCTCGCGGGTTCCCTGCGTAACTGCAGAGTGAGCCTCCTTGACTTCCCCCACCATACTAACGAACAGAATTATAGAAGTGCAAACTTTTCAATAATATATATATATATATATATATTAAATAAATATTGAAGTTATAAAAACATATTGAGCAAATATTATATCCATGAACTCCCTCGAAGACTCGCTTCTTATCATTGTCATTATTTAGTGAAAACCCAGCAGCATTCAAAAAGGGTTATAAAACACTCGCGAAATCGGCGGAATCGACGCTTGAGGCGAGAAGTGGCTCGGGCTACGGCTGACTCATTCCCGGACGATAGTCCAACTCAAGACTTGTTAGAGCGCTTAATCACCGAACATATTAACATAATTAATAAGCACAGCGGGAATAGAAACCCTAACACTCCCCATTACCCTTCGGTTTCCTCTCCAGAGCCATCGCGCATTCAATCTCCAGCACCTCAGAACCACCTTCCCTCTCCCTGTCTCAGTCGCTCTCCTTCCCCCTCAACCCCCGACATAGAGTGTGGCGAAAGCTGCACGTGCCAAGAAGCGGAAGAATCTCGCACTAATTACACTAACGCCTTCAACTTCTTAAAGGCATACATCGGGCGAATTCCTTTCTCCCACGAGAACCAATGCTATAAATGGCTACTCGAAACTTTCCCCATCTTAGATCTCCCTCTCCCACGAGGAACTTATTCCTGCGGTCCTGAGGAGCCAGACGAAGAGCAGTTCATGCGAATCATGGCAGGAAGTCTCCCAGGTACCCTCATCCCCATGTTTACTCCTATCCACCCCAATCCTATCGGATTCCCCGCCGACATCCTTCAAGCTTTCCTTCCCCCCTCCACTATTGAAATTTCCGAAATTAAATAAATAAAAAAAAAAGAAAAAAAATAAACCCACCCACACATACTCTCACGTACACTCTAAAATTTATTTTTATCTAATTATTAAAATGAAAAATTATTGTAATAACCAATCGGGACCATAATATATTTAGACAATAAACTCTCCCCCCTTCATGTCCCGATTGATGACCTCCGTACTTATAACACCCGCGAAACACACACACACACCTATTTATAGATTAAATCCCGCTCGCGAGTTAATTGTTACTTATGTATCCGTCTTTTCACCGTTTTTATTTATATGAATAAAACTTAATTTTATTATGAACTCGCGTTTAATTAATTGATTAACCCGCTCTCATTACCTCCGTCCAGAGATCGCACTAAGGTCCCATCCCGCGCAAAAGAGATTAAATTCTCTTGCCGAAAAGGGACCATCGAGCGAACGCCCTTTAAATAGCGTAAGAGCGATCCTCGCGGTCGTTGACCTATTTGGGGCCTAAACACGTTCGTTCGGGTCGAACTAACGCACTACCTGGCATTGTTCGACTTAAGTAGTTACGTCCTTCCTTTCGACTCTTCCTTCCTTGAGTCTGGACGTAACACATTTATCTGTCATAAAAGTTCGAATATGTTTCGTGTCATAATACGCAATCAAAAGAGATTGACCTAAACTATCAAATGCGCATGTATTTATTACTTTTACTGATTTGTCTTCTAATTTTATTTTTTGAAGGTTGTTGCCATTTTTTAAGATGGGTACATTTTGTTTTGGTTTTATAATTTTATTTTTTATTTATATTTCACATTTGTATTTTATTTTTCAGACTCATCTAAATTTATATTGTTGAAATCAGTTGTGTGCCTTTTTCTTTTTTGGTCGTTTATTCGAAGTTTTGATTCTTCAATTCTGAAATGTCCTGACTTGTGATAGGATATATTTTAATATAATGTGGCCCTTTATAATTAATTACTGTTGTAAGTACATGTGTGTTCTCTTGATTATCAATTAATATTCGGAATGCACACGAAAGGCGATATAAATAATTATTACCTGTTGTGTGCCTCGGGTAAGGCATAGGGGTCGCGTCGAATTTGAGATTGGGATCTCTAGATGTCAGGGTTGTCCGGTCCGGGATCTTATATATTATGAATAAACTGTAGATCTTCGTAGAAATATACTTGATTTTTATTTAAATTGTTTACACTTTTATTTAACTTTTATCTCAGTTAGAGTACTCGCGCTCGCGTCGTATCCTTGAATGGTTTAGGATTACGGTCGTTCGGCGACGTTTGTATAACTTACAAGTAACACTACTCAAGTGCCATTCGCCGATATTCTTGAAACTTTGCACACACGTAGTACATCGAAAAACATTAAACACGTGTTTTTTTATTTTGGCTAACAAAGCGTTTTAAGGTCGGGTATAGTACCACTATCTTGCCTTCACTGGTCGGGTATAGTACCACTATCTTGCCTTCACTGGCTGGGTAGACCTTCCCATTGCCTTTAGTTTCCGCCATTTGGATGCGTCATATTGAATTTTTCATCCGCCACCTCTAGATTGATATAACTGTTGCCAAAATCGTAATCATGTATCTAATAAACTTCGCAAGTGGCGTTAAATAAAGTTTTTGAAACTTCTGCGATTTTGTCCACCATTTTGTATTTGCCATTTTGAATCTCGTTAAACTAATGTCAAAATCGTCATTAGCGATCTCAAAAACACGCAGACAATGGGAAGGTCTACCAGCCAGTGAAGGCAAGATAGTGGTACTATATACCCGACCAGTGAAAGCAAGATAGTGGTACTATACCCGACCTTAAAACGCCTTGTTAGCCAAAATAAAAAAACACGTGTTTAATGTTTTTCGATGTATTACGTGTGTACAAAGTTTCAAGAATATCGGCGAATGGCACTTGAGTAGTGTTACTTGTTAGAACGTTCGGCGGGTCGCGTATGTTATTATCTTAGCGACGGCGTTACATTTAATTCGGTTCTTAATTTGCGACTGCCGCGAGCGCGTCTATTGTTCGGTTTTAGAGCCGGATTTTGGAGTCTTTTGATCGGAAAGGGTGCCTGGTAACAGGCCCTCTTAGTCAAAGTTCCGGATGCAAGCGAAGAAAATTCGAAGTCTCCTTCGCTTCGCTTGCATTTTGTAATTTTTTGATTTCGCGCGTGACTCGCTGCGTATGCGGTTTTTTCGCAGCCAGCGCGTTGTCAAGCGGATGTAATTTAAGTAGTTATAGTTATTCAGGGTTATAACATACCAAGCATTCTGTATAATAATATGGTTACCATCAATATTACCGTAATCAGCATTTTTTGATAAATAATGGTTCTTAAAATTGATTCCGCATTGAATTTCTGTTTCATTGTAAATTTTTTGAGCTATTATATCTCCCCATTCTTTGCTTTTAAATCGGATGCAGACTCGTCTACCATACACTTTTGTAATTAATAAATCCTGATATTCTTTGTGCGTTAATGTAATTGTAAATGTTTTTTCGTTATTTATATTAGTAACATCATTTGAAGCATTGATTACTCTCATTTTTATTTTTATTACACGAAAGTATTATTATTTTAATAATACTTATTATTCTAATTTAGTATTTATAATTCTAACTATTCATAATATGAATTATAGTTTTTAAACATTTTAGTCTTAATTTTAATTTATTTGATATAACATTATTGTTGTTTTACATTAGGAATCAAAAAAGCAGAAGTCATAATATAAGTCGTAAAAAAATTAGCACTTGTCTGATAATACATTTAATCGAAATAACTGTTAATTTGTGTGTGTGTGTGTGTGTGTGTGTGTATATTATAAGCGTCTTCAATAATTACAAAAAGTAAAAAGAAGTCGAAATCAAAAATATACTATTAAATTAGAGAATAAATAGTAATGTGAGTTTCCAAGATAATTAAAGTAAAAATTTAATTTCACAATTTAAAAAGGCCGCGCCGTATAAGGTCCGCGGCGATAATTTCATGATACCTAATATTTTAACACGAGCCAAAAATTTTTTAATAACATATTTTCATAGTATATTATCTGCAGATTACTACTGTATCAAAAATATAACATTGTACACACTTTTTAATTAATGGTTCGATCTGAATATTAATCTAATTTAAAAATAATATTTTATGACAAAAATTAGCTGATTTTAATTGTATTGTTATTGTTCACAGAATACTATGGATAGAAATGTTCATAGTTGGAAAAATGGCTGTACTATAAGGCTATAAATAACTCAGATGTTATGTGTACAATGTGTAATGAAATTTTCACATTAAAAAAGGATTATACTCACGTCTGTGAACATTTAATAAATACCATAACGAAATTTCTCTAAAAGAAAAAAAATGGTTGGGATGCTTTGAAAAATTAGAGAATTCGTCTAAATTAAAATGCATACTTTGTGATACTAAAAAAGTGTCCCTAATTTACAAATTTACAAATCAAACAATTAGCCATTTAACTATTAAACACAAATTGAACCCAACAGAGGAAATGCAAAATTTCAAATTAGTTTTTGCATATATTAAAAAATTAGACAATGATAAGTTTCAGTGTGTTCTATGTCACAAAGTATATAAGAATTACAATTTCATAATTATAAAACAACATTTACGTACACATGACATGCATGTAAATAATGATAGGAAATGATAAGGAAAAAATAGGAATACTTACTTTTGAACTATTTTTGGATATTTATTTATTTATAAAAATCTCTTCCGAAAGAATTGTCTTTAAATAAGGAAAACAAATATCAAAGGACCAAAAAAGTCCCAAAGTAAGTTTCCCTATTTTTTTCCCAAGGAACAACAATTAGCAGATTTCTCGGGCGTCAGAAACTTTTGTTTAGGTATGCTGAAAACACTGGTAAAGTTTTGTGACACGCTAGAAAAAATCGATCCACAGTTGTAAGGAGCATACTAACAATTGCGATGTCGCTTCCGCAAAAAACTTTATCAATGTTTTCAGCATACCTAACAAGAGTATCTCACGCCCGAGAGATCTGCTAATTGTCGTTTCTTGGGAGAAAAGAATTAGGGAAACTTAGTTTTGATCTAACCATCATATTAAAACCAACAGGAAAATGTTTCTCAGAGGGCGCGTAGAAAAGACATCCGTATTACAGAAAATAGGCAACTGGCTCCCCCGTTTAGTCAACGTAACAATAGTATTAGTAATCCAAATAATAACACTGAGTGGGTCACAGTAACTAAAGGAGGAAAAAAGAAATATTTAAATAAAACTTTCTTAAAGACTATCCCGACCTCTAACACTTAGGATTCGGGTTCTAATGTCCCCAATAATCGTGGTATTAAACCTAATAGTGATAGGTCTAAGAGTGCAGGTGTGGCAGGACCGGGTAGAAGAAAAATTGTAAAACCGGCGGTAGTGACGATTACAGGGAAGTCAAAAAATGCCTCCTATGCGGAAATTCTTGGCAAAGTCAAGAAAAAGGTATCGCTCAAAGCTCTCGGTATAAATGACCCGTATGCGCAGAGCGATGAATGGAGCGATAATAATTGAGATCCCTGGGCCGCAAGGAAAGGAGTTGGCTGGAGCCCTTCGTTCTAACTTGGAGGAAGTTCTTAAAGAGGAAGCTAAGGTGAATATTCCAGTGTCGATGGGAGAATTAAGATTACGTGGAATAGATCCAACCATGACACATGAGGAGGTTCGTCTGGAGCTGGAGCGAATCAGTGGATGTCCTTCATACGATATGAAGGTTAGTAGGATTAACATCATGCGCGACGGAATGGGTGTAGTTTGGGCGAATTGCCCACTTGAATTTGCAGTCGCAATTGCTGAAAAGGGAAGCATTGCGCTGGGCTGGACTATCGTGCGTGTTGATTTGTTGAAAAAGCGGCCGGTACAATATTTCCGCTGTTGGAGATTCGGACACGTTAGAATTAGCTGTAAATCTGAGATTGACCGTACAGGCGCGTGCTTCAGATGCGGTCTAACCGGTCACTCTGCGAATAACTGCAACGCGATGGCTAAATGCGTAGTGTGTGAAAACCTGGAAAAAGATTTTAGGCACAGAATTGGCTCCCCGCGTTATCTAGAGAATCAGGGATTCTCCAGTGGAATCCAGCAAATTAGGAGAGTGCCTCCTAGAACGGTAGGAGGATTGTCAATTAATCAAAAATCTGATAAGCGCAAAACTTTTGCAATTTAACGCGAATCGTAGTTGGGCAGCACTCGATCTGCTGAAGCAATATGTCGCTGAGGCAGATATTGGCCTATGCATTCTTTCGGAACCTCCTCGGAATGTTCAGGAAACCAATCGATGGTTTGCGTTGACGGCCTCGCAGCGATATCTTGGAGAGTGGAGAGCTCTAGAAGCCTCGTCTGTAGACTGGTAACTAAGAAAAGGAATTTTGTGGTCGCGAAATACGGAGACATTCACATTGTGTCTTGTTACATTTCCCCTAATGTATTTATAAATGAATTTGTTCAATTCCTAGAGGACTTAAATATTTGTGTACATAATCTTACCGGTCCTATTATAATCGGAGGGGATTTTAATGCCTGGTCGGTTCTCTGGGGCTCTCCCTCTACTGATAGAAAAGGCGAATTACTCGAGAGACTCACCGCGGTATTTGATTTGCGTTTATTAAACAATGTGGGACATTTTACTTGGGTTAGACCCCAGGGATCATCGATAGTCGATTTGACCTGAGTGACTTCAGATATGTTGGAGCGTGTCGCCGGATGGTCGGTGATGGGGGGCGTGGAGTCCCTCTCCGACCACCTTTACATTGAATTCAGCATAGCTGAACGTATATAGCCCACACGTGCTCGGTTGGGAATAACAAATCCATTGTTAGAAGATGGAATGTAAAGAAGATGGATAGGGAGCTTTTTGTTGGGTCCCTCGAGTTTCTGATGGATGCTCAGATTCCCGAGAAAATCGGGAACTCACCGGAATGTTACGCCAAATGGTTGACCGATGCGATAGGTGACGCGTGCGATGTCTCTACACCGAGACTATCCACAAAAAGGTCACAAAAAGCTTCAAGTGTATTGGTGGTCGAAGGGGATTGCTACGCTCAGAGCGGAGTCCCTAAGGGCTAGGAGGCTTCTTGTTAGAAGCAGGCGTGGATGTATAGCGGAAGATATCGCTGCAAAGGAAGCAGGCTATAAATCTGCGAGAAAGGCTTTGAGATTGGCTATCAAGAGAGCCAAGAATGAATCTTGGAAGGAATTGATAGTTTCCATAGATAAAGAACCCTGGGGGTTACCATACAAAATGGTGTTAGGCAAATTGCGAAGGTCTAGTCTCACCCTATCGGAAACACTCGAGAAGTATACTTTAGACAGAGTAGCCGAGGAATGGGACGAGGTATGCAACGTGAGCTTTTTTGAGGTTCAGGAGTATGTGAAAAAGTGAGCTGCTTGTAACACTGCTCCTGGACCAGATAACTTAAAGTCTATTGTTTGGAAACGCGTTCCGCAGATCGTTTTGGGTCATATGGCCAATATTTTAACGTTGTGCCTTAAAGAGGGAGTTTTTTCTATCGCCTGAAAAATAGCTATATTAGTTCTTATTCCAAAAGGTCCAGTTTTAACACCCGAAGAGGTAAAGGATCGTCCAATTTGCCTCTTAGATGAGATAGGGAAGACTTTCGAGCGCGTAATTGCGACGAGAATCAACGCATGGTTGGACAGTGATCCGCTGTATTCCTTATCCGACAATCAGTTTGGGTTTCGGAAATCACGCTCTACAGTCGACGCTCTTATGCGGGTCATATGTCGAAGAAGTGGTTAATGGGAATAGTGCTGCGATAGCGGTGGGGCTGGACATCGCAAATGCCTTTAATTCTATACCGTGGAGTATAATTCTGCTGGCATTGGAAAATAAGGATATACCAATCTACCTTAGACGCCTGGTAGCTAGTTACCAGTCTTGCAGGTCTATAACCTATAAAGACATGGATGGCTGTATGAAGGAAAAAGTGGTTGGGGCTGGTGTTCTGCAGGGGTCGGTTTTAGGACCACTCCTGTGGAACATTGCCTTTGACTCGGTGTTGAGATTGCCTCTGGAGGAGAGTTGTCATGTAATCTGCTATGCGGACGACACCATCCTTATCGCTCAGAGGATTTTTTCGGTGCGATTATAAATGTGAATATACAACTTGCGCGAGTATTTCGTCACATAACAGAGCTGGGTCTGACAGTGGCAGAGAGTAAGACGGAAGCGGTCCTCTTTCGCGGGCGATTACCGGAGGTCATGCCTTCGATTAGAGTTGGTAATTCTGAAATCGGAGTTGGCATCAAGATGAACCCGTGTGGAAATTTCAGTTCGCGGATACATAGATACAAGCCAGTTATTCTAGACGCGATCTAGCATCAATCTAGTAAGCCTGGCTAGCGCCTGCCTCTATGTGTAACATTGTGAAATCTAGCCCTTAGATATGTGTACTACTCAGGCGCTAGCTAACATTTTTCCTGGCCGCTGGCTAGACAGCCAGAAAAAATGTTAGCTAGCGCCTGGATAGTACTCATATCTATATAAAGGCTAGATTTCCCTAATCGGTGCTAAATTCCAGAGCGTATGAAATAATTATGGATTTTTATTACATTTTAAAATATTTATTAATCACATTAAATGTTTATAATAATGTTATTAATGGTATTGCAAATATATAATATATAATAATCATAGATTTATAATATATATTATTTATATTACTAATCTTAATAAGCACCATAATTGCACAATGTAAAAGGAGCACATACTGGCTGCTTTTGCGACAGAGTTAAAGTGATTCAAATTAAAATAATCCGTCGCTGTGATTGGTTAAATCTGAAATTTCATTATGATGTTTATAATGATATTTCAGATTTGACCAATCATAGCGACGAATGATTTTAATCATTTTGATTCTATCGCAAAAGCAGTCTTAGCTTCTTAGCTTCTTAGCGACTTAGCTTCATTTTGTTTAGAAGAGCGAGCTCGCGGTGTATCCCAATCTCTAACGTTTGATAACACAGTTCCAAGATTTATTAAATAATTTTTATCTGAGATGGGCGGTATGAGGCGACTTGCCGATTTTTCATCAATTACACCTGAAAATTTAAAGCAAAATGATCATTTTTATTTCATTGTGTTTCTCAGTTTCTATATTTATAAGTTTTATTCATTTCATATTATCATACGTACTTAGCAAGCAGTTGGAGAAGGTAGTATCTTTAAATAAATATTTTCCTTCAACTTTTTTTTGCGCATTAAATAACAATGCTACATCTTTTGTGATGTATTTTTTTAAAAGCGCTGTAATATTTTTTGTGATAGATTTTTCATTATCAAATTTTTGTGATAACATTTGTATCTAAAAAGAAAACCTCATTTAATACCGCTGGAGACTTTAATAAAATAAACTTATATCAATACTTACAAAAGATGTACGGCATTCTGCATCTTCGCAAATTTTATTGTCCAATTCGACAAATTTGTCATATGTATCGAGTGGCAGATTTAATTTATATTTTGCTTCAAACGTTTCAATTGGCGTTTGAATTTGTCCGACACGCATGGTTAATGCTACATCGAGTGTGTCTTGGAGCTTGTTAATGGCAGCGCCCATCTGACGTTGTTCATATCTGAGACTCCGTATTTCTTTAATGATTAACTTTAAATCTGTAATTTGAATTTAAGAAATATGTAGAGTAGTTGAAATCTTTACATACTAAAGTTTACGAAAAGGCATGTAATAATAGTTATAAATTACCAGATTCTGCCAGAGTATTATCGGTACATAAATAATCTCTTGCTGATGTTTTTGTACATTTCTCACGATCCAAACGCATAGCGTGATGAGGTACATCTGTGGAAACATAGTGCAATATTTCAAACGATTTCATACAATCTAAAGAGTATAACAATGGACAATGTATAGTAAAAACAGGTATAATATTAATTTTTTATTTTAACATGCGATTATGTGTAACTGTCTATGAATTTAAAATTGTATACTTGTCTACCTATTTGCGAAGGTCCTGGTGACGATGGTGGCGAAGATGTAGTCGGAGAAACAGAAATCGATTGAAAGGACATCGAAGTCTTGTTTTTGGCAATTGTAATTTGCTTCTCTTGTAACATTCCGCCGCGTTGCTTAGAATTTTTCATTTTGTCTTGAACTACAGATGCTTAAAAGATGTACAAAGCACAAAGATTACACTGCCACTTACAAGAAAACCTTGCAAACCCGAAAATTCTGATATTGAAAATTTTACACACATATGAAAAGGGTAAATAGATAAATTTAGAAATTTTCAGTTACTGTTAAAAAACGATTTTAAATCGATGTACTTGGAGGTGGCGAAGATGTAGTCGGAAAAACAGAAATCGGTTGAAAGGTCATCGAAGTCTTGTTTTTGGCAATTATAATTCGCTTCTCTTGTAACATTCCGCCGCGTTGCTTAGAATTTTTCATTTTGTCTTGAAGTACAGATGCTTAAAAGATGTACAAAGTACAAAGATTACACTGCCACTTAATTACAAGAAAACCTTGCAACCTGAAAATTCTGATATTGAAAATTTTACACACATATGAAAAGGGTAAATAGATAAATTTAAAAATTTTCTGTTACTGTTCAAAAACGATTTTAAATCGATGAAACCATCCTTCATATATAGATGAGTGTCCTTTTGCTTTTCTCGGTATATGTTGAAAATAATTCAAGATATGAAAAGTTTTATACAAAAGTTTTATAGAGTAAGATTTGAAAAAAACAAATTTTTTAAAGAGAATATTGGAAAAATTTTATTGATGTAATTAAATAGAGATGTTTTTATCATAAAACTTGTATAAAATATTTTTTGATATCTTAAATAATTTTGAAAATATATCTAGAAAAGCGAAAAGCCGTTTTACACAGAAAAAGTGGTTTCATCTTTTAAAATCGTTTTTGGGCAGCAACTAACAATTTCTAAATTCATCTATTTACCTCTTTTTTACATGTATGCAAAGTTTCATTAGAATATACATTTTCGAGTTCGCAAGATTCCCTTGTTAGTAACTATCTTAAAAATATTTAAATAGTAGAGTGTATGTGTATACACCGAATATTTTTCTTATCTTTACCTGATTTATTATTATTATTATTATCCATTTTTAATTTTCGCCCAACATTTTGCGATGAACACGAATCTATTACTTCACTCCCAAATTCCTCCTCGGAAGACTCTGAATAATCTGAGGATGATTTCTGAAGTGCTATGAAAAAAGCAGTTTTTCGATACATACATCATACTCGAACAAAGAAAAGCATGATTCGTATAAAAAAAGACTTACATGTGCTGAGTTTTTTTTGAAAGGTTGGCACGGTCATTATCTCCGAAATTTTTTTTTCTCTTTTTTTTGCTTTATCGGCGAGAGATTGTGTAGTTAATTCGGCCTTTTTCCTTGGTTCCTCACATCCGCTTGTGTAAACAAACTCTTCCACAGTCAGACGTTGTAAGCGTTGTTTTGCTTCCTTATATGTTGCTGGTACACATTATTTAAAAAAGACAGATGCACATTTTAAGAAGTATTTTATTAATTAAAGATTTTTATTCAATATGTATTGTGATTTGTTTTTATTTTTATTCAAAAGAATGATATTAATTATGTTAATGTTTTCTTTTCTGGTATGCAAATATTTTTTTCTACGGTTTTAATATCAGTTTATTGTAATAATTTAAGAATGATTGATTTATATTTCTAAATGTAGTAAAATATCATTATACATACCGGCACCACCTCGAATCGTAACAGGGTATCGAGGCCAATCATCTAGTGGATTGTCTCCATCGAAATCATTTTTTCTAATTGCCTTTTATTTTCCGAGTTATAAGGTGGCGGCATAAATTTTGCAAAACATTTTCCAACAAGCAAATCAAATTCAACTCAGTTTGTTGGAACAAAACCTATGCTTTTCTTCCCATCTTGAGTTGTCTCAGCCACAAATTCTATGAGTTGATATAAGTAAACTTGTTCGCCCATCATCTAAAACATAATTGATTATTTCATGATTTGGATCTAAACGTTCGGTATATTTTATTATTACTACGTATTGACTCGTTACAATACTCAGTGTTGAAATGAGTGTATGCAAAACAAATATTTTGGGCATGATAAGCATAATCGTATAGACAAAATGTTTAACGAATTATTACAATTAATTTAAAACATGACCAACAAGAATTAACGCAGCAAAATAATATTAAACTCAAATTTTAACAACATTGATTCCGAGAAACTGCAAAATATTGGTTATCTCTGTTGAAGTCATATATCAAAAAGTAATTATGGATAACAGTAATACAGATTGATATTGATTTGTATTAATTTAATTCTTTACCTACCGTACTTACCGCTATTACCGCTTATTATTTTTATAGATTTATAGATTTCACTGTACATTGACCAAACCACGTTTTTCGATGTGCAATGGAAGCTCCTTCACGTAGGTTAGGGTATTACTCGACGATATGTGCGCCTTATTGTCCCCCTTATCCCCACTCTCCCTCCATATCACGCGACTCGCATCGCGTACATACGTGCTCGGGACCGCGGGATTTTTAAAAACCGAGCTTGCGGAAAAAACTTCTTTTTAAATTTATGGTGAATATTTTTAAATTTATTCTGCTTTAGAACTAATCTTTTTCAAATATAGTCTTAATCAACATAAAAAATTAAATTGTTGCTCAAGCTATATTTCAAAAAGATTAGTTGTAAAGCAGAATAAATTTAAAAATATTCACCATAACTAAATATATGTAAAAATTGGGCCTACGTAAACGAGCAAGTAAAACAAAAGGAGAATAAATTCGAACTTGGAAATTTATTGACACAAAAATTAAAAATTACAATAAATTATTCACCATAAATTTAAAAATATATTAACTAATTTTTACATCAGTAAGTAAAAATATATTAACTTAATATACATCAGTTCTATGATCCGAAAAAAAATTATTGACTACATTTCATAACTGTTCCACGAAATTATTTTATTTTTCGCAAGTTTTTCGTAATTTTTTAATCATGTAGAAGGGGAATAGCGTAAATTTTAGTTTTTTTGCATGCTCGATTAGTTCTTATTTCAAGTTTAACCATCTTGTGTTCTATTTTTCTTATATCGCATTGTATTATTTTCCTGGACGGTAAACTTAAAAGTTCCCACATTTTTAAATCTTTTGAATTTGTTGGATATTTGAAAATCGATCGTTTTATTTTCCATTCATTTCCTTCGATCTGAACGTTTTGCTGATCTATTCGAGAGCATGCAATTTTCGTCACGGCAAGCAATATACCATCCTCGAGAATCACTAAATTATTCGGAGATTTTGTCGTCAAAATAAAATCTTTGTATTTGAGTCTTCTTACATCATCCCACAATCTATTCTCATTTTGACTCGTTATCTTCAGAATTTGAATAGTCGGCGTAATGGATGCCTTCTTTGATATAGATGTCAATTCGTGTAACCGTCTGGATACTTGTGCCAGTGGACGATTGGCATTTCGAAGTAGTAATTTAATTGTGCCGAGAAGGGTTTCAAAAGGAAAAGCGGAAATTTTGCTCAAAGTACAATTCATGTTTTGCACATCGTCCGTTAAATGAATGAGATTGTGAGCATTCATAATTTGAGATTGACGTCCATAAATATAACCCATTGCATCAAAAAACCTCGTTAAATATTCCTTAGCATGCGCATTATATGTAAACGCATATTCATTGTTGCACAAAATTCGGCATGCTACATGAAACAACAAAAAGTGCTTATATAAACGTGAATTAAGAATCCCTTTAAGTACAACAGGACCACAATACAATAGAAGAAACCGAAACTCAGTAGCTTTCCATTGTGCAATATGTTTTATGCCTCTGGTCTTGCGCTGGAACTCGAATGGTATACATTTCCGTAGCTGCATCATTAAATTTGAAAGTTCCATTTTTTGTCGTACTCCCAGCATGTTTTTTCGCTGTAATCGAGTTTGTGCCTTCCCGAAAATCCAAAATTCTGTGAGTTTTTTCATTACACCTGAGCAACAAAGATGCATATAATCTAAGATAAATGAGTACACAAGATCTACAGGAGGCTCGATTTTAAGCAGCGGCGATGAATATTTGTGATGTTGTGGTTGAGTTTGAAGCCGAAATGAATAATCAGTTCTTCTTGGACAGTTTACTTCTGGATATACAGTCTGGATATACGATCTCCTTTAATCTCACATCTCTCGCAAGCCCAAAACCCTCCATGTCCCTTAACTCCCTTTAAAAACGATCGTGCTGGTGTATCGCAAATGAAAGACTGAATTTCTATTTCGAATCGATGTCTATTCAGTATAATTCCTTCAGCAAACAATTGATTTATTTCTTCTATAAAATCATACAAGTACTCATCAGCACTCATGGGTTTGGCATCTCCGGAATAAATTGTAACAGGAAATGGTTTGTATATATCTGGATTGAAAAACACTTTACATGATATAGGCCAAAATTGCTTTGTACTCGATTTAAACAGCGGTATACCATCGACGTTTATTTGAAGTAGAATTTTGTTATTTTTGTGCAAATCTTCACGGACACACCTCTCAAGACCCTTTGCAACTCCAAAATATACAAATTCTCCGATACTATTATCAGCTGCTTCCATTTCTCGGATATTGTATCTTGCAGTCTGTGTTTGTAGAAACGTCTTGGCCGATTTTGGAAGTTCTGGTAGCAATCTCCTTCGCAAAATAGCTAAAAGTTCATTTAATGATTTCTGCTTGATATTATTTAAAATCGCCCATTTTTTAATTAGCGTGACTTCATCCAAAACTTCATCATTTCCAGCCTCGATAATCCCCGCTTGCTCATGTTCTACATTTTCTATTAAATTATTGTCAGTCTCATCCACTTGCTCTTCGTTGTCTTCTGATAATGATAATTGCTCATTATTATTGCTCATATGGTCATCTTGTTCAACTTCTTCTGTCATTAAGTCTTTTGTGACTTCTTGCACATGTGCTTCTTCAATATTCAGTGAGATTGCCTCATTCACTATTGGTGCAATTTGTTCATTTTGTGATGAGCTGGTTTCGTGTTGATTTACAAACTCTGACACAGCTTGTATATTCTCTATTTTATCGTCTGTATAGAATAAGTAAATAGCAAATTATATCATTATGACAGTTAAAAAAAACAAGAATGCGAAGTATCTTTTTATAGTTTTTCTGATACTGAATACATATAATTCTATTTAAAATCTACCTGCGATGTAACAAACATAATTTAATTATTAAAATTATCTTAATTGTAATGTACACATAAAATTTCTTCTGAGAGTAAAAATATCAATATACTTAAAGACGAGGAAAACATATAGTAAAGTACATCAAAATAGTTCTTTTTATAACTTTGATCTTAAATATCTTACAATTGTGACGTGATGGACCCGCATTATATTGAGCATCAAAAATTATAAAAAAATACCTCATATTCTTGTATTACAAAAAGCTATTTTTTGTAAAACTATATAACAATTGTTCACAAGAATATTTATAAAAGAAAAACTTGAAAAAAAGTTAAACGAGAACTTTATTAAAAAGAAAATTGGCTTACCGATACGAAGGTGTTGCCGCGATCGCTTTGCCAGTACAGCTTCGACGTCCGCTTGTATAACACGATGCTTTCTAACTCTTTTTGCAATTAAAAGTCGTCTTCTTTCGTCTTCCATAATCACTTCATACAATGCACTGTTATATTGTGCGATCAAAAAAAGTGCGTAATCTCGTAGCGCGAGCGATAATTGGTGAGAATTGCGATAGAACGTAAGAAAAAACAACGCGAACAATGTTTAACTATTTTCTATACATATATGAAACACAAAGAATCCACAGAACGTAAGAAAACAAATCCAACAAGTTATATTAGTATGTTTATATGTTTATATAAACATACTAATATAACCTGTTGGATTTGTTTATATGTTTATATTATATGTATATTAAAAAAAAAGTTGGTCAGAAATTGAACTTCGACGTTGGTGCCGTCTAGTATCGAAAAAACCTGGACGACCACTAGCTAGCTGGAAGGTAGCCAGAACTAAAGAGCAAAATTGGCCAAAAACTAGAACGGAGAAATGGTAAATAATTCACATAAGCTAGATCATGTCTAGCTTCTGTTTAGGAAAACTAGACCAGGAAAACTGGGTAAGCGCTAGGACCAAACCAGTTTTTCCCAGACAAATTTCCACACGGGAAGTATCATGGTGTCATGATAGATAGTAAGTGGAACTTTCAATATCACTTTAATTATATAGAAATGAAGGTTGCAAAAGTCAGCAGAGCACTTAACAGGCTTATGCCTAATCTTAGGGGACCTGGCGAGAAGAAACGCCAACTCTATTCGAAGGTTATGACCTCGGTAGTAATGTATGCGGCGCCGGTGTGGGGGAGGGCGTTAGCGGCCTCCACACAGAAAATTCTGCGTCCCTTGAGGAGACTGCAGCGGATTGTGGCTATTCGCGTCATTGTGGCTTATCGTACTGTATCGTAGGATGCGGTTACTCTCAGCGTAAGTCAACCCGATACTTGTAGTTGCCCCGAAAATTATCAATTGAGTGACAGCGACGACGACGTCAGCTACGAAAGCGTGAAAATCAACTGCAACAAGGATTATTCTGCTAGCACGTAAATGGCAATCCCGTTCTAATTCATAATATTAAAACTTAAACGGATAATGTATTAGAGATAAAAAAATTGTCGAAAGCCGAGCAGGCGATTGAAAAAGAAGAAGAAAAAGGAGAAAGTCTTGCGAAGCTCAAATCGACGAGCGAAAACGTTACAGAGGGAGAAATAAAAGCCGAAGTTATTCAAATAATACCAGGATCCACGCGTTCGTCTTTGTACCAAAAAGTGAACTCTTGCGAAATTCTACGAGCATTGCGCCATATCGATGCCAATCATGTGAGTGTCTATCCCTCCGACAGAGTTCCGAGGGTGTGGACGAGGTCGACGGTTATCGTCGCTAATACAGACGATCATAACCGACCTGGAGAACATTGGGTCGCCTTTTTCCTCGATGAACACGGTACAGGCACCTACTTCGACAGCTATGGAATACCACCCCTGGAGCCCGGATTTCTCCTTCGTCTTCGACGAAACTCCATCATCCACCGATGGAACACTCGACAACTACAAGGATTTTTTTCACAAACTTGCGGACAATTTAGCTGGGTATTTCTTTATTATATGTCTGTCGGTTACGATCTTAATCAGTTTCTTACTCTTTTTACCGAAAATTGTGAACACAACGACCGATTAGTCGTAAATTTATTCCGCAAAATTTTTCTCTGCTACAATAAGAAACATGCCATCGTAGTTGCTAACTGATATCATTCTGTAATTTTAATAACATACTCCTATGTATCACTTTTAACCTTATGTATTATATTTGTAATAAGTATATTGACTTTTGTAAAATCACCATGAATAAATGTGTCTTTTTTTTATTTAAATTATCCAATATTTTCTTTCCACTCTTTCCCTTTTTCCTTTTAACAGCGAAACACTCTCGTAAAGCTCTATTGTAATCTTCAACCGTGCGATAATTTTGTTATTTTTTTCATCACGCCGTCACTGACCTTTGTTTCTATTGTTTAACTTTTAAGTGCTTCATTATCACTAATAATAATATCGTTACCAGATATAAGGTGTGAAACTGTCTTATCTAATCGAAAACCAGCGGGGAGTGGAGGGGGTTAGTTTGACGGGCCATATCTGACAGCGTCAGTGACCGAGTGGTGGAGGGTCGATGTCAGTGGTCGAGTGGTGGGGGGTCGGCGCCAGTGGTCGAGTGATGGGGGTTTGTTTTGACTCCCTATAGCTGACATACTACTACTAGCGCCGCATGTAGAGCAGAGAGAAGCCTGAGAGAGGCCATGCCGGCGATTTTCGTGGGACGCTTTTACTAGGCCGTACAGCAGCGCCGTGCATCCACTTTTAGGAATTAGAACTACGTATCCACATCCACTTTTCGATACCATCGATTATTTGGTTCATGTCCGTGCTAAATACATCCACTTTCATTTCGAGAAGTAAAATCTAAAATCATTTTTTATGCATGTGTGTCCACACATCTTATATATCCATAAATTATAGATAAGAAATATATTTTGCGTATATAAATAAATTAAAAAAAAAAAAAATATATGGTATATACATATATTTGCCATTTTTCGTTCCAAACAGTATTTGTTGAGAAAAAAGGTTTAAAACTGGCCGAATTACAGAATACGATTAAACGGACGTCCGTGAGTTCACGCATGATTATGTTAATAACCACGCGCTTTACATTCAGGCGTTTGTTTAATCGTAATCTATTGGCCAGTTTTAAATCTTGCTACCTCAAAAATTATTGTTTAGAATTAAGAAATGGCAAATACTTTTTTAATTTATTTTTTCGAGAACATTCTTGCTATGCTATTTTGATTCGCGAATTTCGGGATATCCTGTATATATAATTTTTTTTTTTTTTTTTTTTTTTCGTAGGAAGGGAAAAATGCATTATGCATTTCCTATCGGCCGTTCGACGGGGGTATGTGGGACTCTCACCCACTAAAAAACCTTCCACTATAAAAAAAAAAGCTGCAATGGAAAAATATTCATTATTATAAAATAACATATTTTGTAAAAAAAAAAGATATTGTTAAATAATCTGCATTTAATAATATTTATGTTAACGTAGAACGCATGTTCAGAAAATTTTTAATATTATAATTAAAGATTTATGTACATGTGGGTATATATATTTTAGTTGGTATTTATAGGCATGACGTAAAGATTGCAATCACAGTTGAAACAATTACATAAATCTCAAACTAGCAGGTCTTATCACGGGAAATCTATATATATAATATAGATTATTTATAACTGAAGGAATCAGTTATATATTTTGACGCCTTTTTTTAAATCTATTTCTGTTAAGACGTCTTATTATTTTAAGTGATTTGTCAGAATCACTTACTGTATACTATATTATTTACGATATTCATATGTGTTTTGATCTATGATTATATTAGAATACCGTATGCCAACATAAAATACATACCATAAATTTCATTTCTACCGTGTTATTGTATTTTCTTAAAATTCTGTTATTATTATATATATCTCGTGTTATATGTCATTAGTAATAAGAAAATACATGATTTTACAATTTCTTAGCATGATTGCATTAAAATCTTTTATTTATTCCGTGATTAAACCTGCTAGTTAACGATTTATGTAATTTATTTCAACTATGATTGCAACCTTCTAAGAAATTGAAAAATTCATGCTTCTTTTTCTCATTACAGGAAAATTATACTCATTACTAAATGTAACATGATTTGCAAACATATTTTTAATGAATGTAATACCATGGTACACAGTATAAGTATTTCTTTTCAATGACAAAATTATGCAAGATACATATAACAATAAAAAGGTAAAAGAAAGTATTCATATTCAAATATATATTTTTCTTTTTCTAAATAATTCATATTGCGTTCTATGTTATTTTATTATTGTTTACTATTATTTTATTTATTATTATTTCTTTATTTTTTCATTAGCTGACCTTTTTGCTTACCTTTATTTTTTAAATATGTATATTATTTTCTGCCTTTTTCTTCTTGTTTTTTTTTCTCCGTCATTTCCTTCCTCTATCATTTTCTTATTCATTTTTGTTTTTATATGATGGTGCTCAAGATGTGTGTGATCTATTCTTATGTATTTTTCTTATTTATTTACAAACCTCATAACTTTTTTTCTCGGTGCACTAGCTACTCTTGCAGTACGATTATTATATCTCGTACGGGAATATATTTTTATACTAATCATATATTTTAATGTTTGCATTCGATGATTGTAACATTCTTTATCTTTATTTAGCCATTCAGGATATATTTTATTTGTGGCATATATACATTCCGTCACTATCTTATCAAGAATCTGTGTAGATGCCTAATGAGATTGCCATGTACGATTAAATGCCATTAATTGGGTTTTATTAATATTTATGAATAAAGTTGTTGGTCGTATCAATTTTGTCACCGTTGGAGCATCTTCATCTATATTTGGATATTCACGAAATTCTATATATTTTTCTATATATTTAATGTGCATTCATCCATTGGTGTTTTCATCATAGCATTTCGGCAGTCGTCACAATTACTTTTAGCAATACTTCGCCGCGCCACAAATCCGGCAAAATATGCGATAGCATTTTCGTCATAATTGCTATCAATCGAATTTATATTATCGATTTGTTCAATATCATATTCCTCGAGAAGAATTTTAGCGCCTTTATCAAGTAATTCGTTTTCATGTTCATCATATTCTACAATTGTATTGCTCGTATTCATGACATTTTCTATCGTCTTTACGAGCCGACTTGGTCGATTGATAAGACTTTCGCTTTCTATACATTGAACATTGCCCTTCTCGCTGGCTTGAATATATCCCGTGGAAAATATATGTCTGATGGATAATCGGATCATTCTTGCGGTTGGATTAGGATTAAAACCTCCGCGTTGTCTCAATTTAGAAAACAAATGTTCGACAGAATCTTGATTACACAATCCTGTTGCAAGTTGAAATCCTTCGTATTGATTTGCAAGTATTTTATATGTTGCAAGAATAGCTCGTATAGTTAAGGGAAAACCTTTGAAACAAGGAATTTGAACTATGCTTTCCGCTAATTTTGACCATCTTGAGCACCATTCGATAGAATCTGTTAACAGCTTTTAGATATCCAGATTTTTGGGGGATAAGGGTCGTTTTCCGCCAAATGTAATATTCAGGCTGTAAGTGTTACAAGCGTCAATAATATTATTTAAACGCTGTGCAAAATCAGCTGTCGCTTCCCATGTAGTTGTATTTAACTCTTTTTCTTAGCCGGCTGTTTTTATTGCAGCTGCAAAGGTGTGACTAAATAACTGAAAAGCTCTTTTTACATTCATCGCTTCGAAATTATTTGGACGAATATGTGCTTCTGTTATGTGGGACAATAAATTTGAGCCTCCTGTTGTGGCATTGTCAATAGACCATGTCATCTCAAAATCTGAAAATGATGCGATTATTTTTCCATCATAATATAAGTTTTTATGTGTTCTAAGGAAACTTGCTAATCTTTTTACTAAATGAGGAAAATCAAAAGATGCGTTATATTTTTTTCCATTATATATAAAAAATGGTCTCTGTGCATCAATCCCGAGTTGAGTATAAGCGCTTTGATTACATGTGCCTTGATCACATGTTACAAGTTGTACATCAGCACCCGTTGCACTCAATCTGTCTAAACATTCTTTTAATAATATTATTATTTCTTCTGCTTTCATGCATTTTCCCGGGAGGAAATATCCTAAAGGCTGTCGCCATGGATGGCGACGCCCATTTAAACTGTCTAAGCCAGAGCTGTCCACGTTTTGCACTTTTCGGCCGATTTCCGAGGCTCACCGCCTAGCGGCCCCCACTTACGCTCGAGACCTTAGCAACGCGTGGTCCGATAACCGTAACTAAGACGCGCGGAGCTCTGTCTCAAGGACGGCGCATCTGTAACGCGATGCTGTTCCGTACCCCTTAACTAAATATTTTCAGTTTTTTAAAATCGCGATTTTTTAATTATTATTTTTTATTATTAATTAGTATTTTATACTTATATTAATATATATTTATTATTAGATTATATTTATATTTATAATAATTTTGATAATAGATTTCCACATCACCCATGAGGTACTATTGTTGACGCGTTTTTTTAATAGTGGTTTCCCCTGTAGGCCTAATCCACTTAAAAAGAAGAATAAAAAAAACGACCAAAAAACGATGACCAAAAACGAGAAAAATTAGAACATTAAAATTTTGTACGATTACGGCGTTCGTACGATTCGAGAACAGAAGGAATATCTATTTGAATATTTGTCGAGCCAAACATAGAAAAAAATCGAAGACCGAAATTCCTAAGCCTCGGATAAGTCGCTACGTCTAAAATTTTATAAACTTTTATTCCTTTTTCCGGTCGCGTTTTAAGGGAAATATTAGATTGTAAATTGCAAAGTTCTTGTTGCAATTCTATATTTTGTTCTTCGATTTGCGCAGTAAAAGGATTCTCGAGAAGAATAAGATCATTTCTGAACATTTCAAAATCTCTAAACCATGTATTAAATTGACTAATGAGAGAATCGATTAAATAGAGATGCTTCTGAAAATTGCAGCTTTTGCCATGCTCTTCGAAAAGAACTTGACAAGATGGGAAGAAATATAAATTATCTGCCTCAATTTGTTTTTTAAATAATAATAATTGTCTACGGAAACAATCAATGGCGCTAACTAATTGAGAAATAACTTGATTCGTTCTTTGCAGATTCAAATTTAAAATATTTAAATGATTAGTCAAATCAGTAATAAAAGCGAGCTCACTGAGAAATTCTAAATCCTCTAGAAAAAATTTAAATTCGTCGCATTTTGTAACAGATATTTCTTGCAAAAAAAGAAAGATTTCTTTTCTTATTGCAAAAAATTGTTCTAAACATTTTCCGGCACTAAGCCAGCGGACTTCGCAGTATAAAGGGACATCGGTATAAACCGCGTTATGCTCTTCGAGAAAGTGTTGAAACTTTCGATGGGAAAGAAATTTATGACCACCTTTAATAAAATTAACAATTTGCGTTACCGTTAAAACAATTGCGTTACGAATTACTGATATGCGCAGACTCTGCGCGCGATAATATGTCTCGTTGAGACAGTAAAATCCTTCGACGGTAAATTGACAGTTGACGAAGCTACAAGTATTTCGCTCAGTCATCAAACAATAGGACGTAGAATTACTAATATTGCGCTTTCTATTGAAGATAAATTAAAATCTTTGTTAGCAACTTGCTCGTACTTTTCATTGTGTCTTGATGAAAGCACCGATAATCGACACGTGAGCCAGTTGAGTATTTTTACTCGAATCATGCACAACGATTTCTCATGTGTCGAGGAGCTTTTAGATTTTGTTGCTTTGCATGACACAACTACGGGTATAGATATCTTCAGAGCTGTAGAAAAAACTCTCAATAAATTTAATGTAGATTTTACAAAATGTTCGGCTATAGTAACAGATGGTGCCAAAGCGATGACTGGCGCAAAAATTGGTTTTTTCGGTCAAATCAGACAGCGAGATTTAAAATTTCCGATTATTCATTGCATTATTCATCAAGAAGCGTTATGCGGGAAAGCTGTTAAACTTAGTACTGCTTTGCGAACGGTAACGCAAATTGTTAATTTTATTAAAGGTGGTCATAAATTTCTTTCCCATCGAAAGTTTCAACACTTTCTCGAAGAGCATAACGCGGTTTATACCGATGTCCCTTTATATTGCGAAGTCCGCTGGCTTAGTGCCGGAAAATGTTTAGAACAATTTTTTGCAATAAGAAAAGAAATCTTCCTTTTTTTGCAAGAAATATCTGTTACAAAATGCGACGAATTTAAATTTTTTCTAGAGGATTTAGAATTTCTCAGTGAGCTCGCTTTTATTACTGATTTGACTAATCATTTAAATATTTTAAATTTGAATCTGCAAAGAACGAATCAAGTTATTTCTCAATTAGTTAGCGCCATTGATTGTTTCCGTAGACAATTATTATTATTTAAAAATCATATTGAGGCAGATAATTTATATTTCTTCCCATCTTGTCAAGTTCTTTTCGAAGAGCATGGCAAAAGCTGCAATTTTCAGAAGCATCTCTATTTAATCGATTCTCTCATTAGTCAATTTAATACATGGTTTAGAGATTTTGAAATGTTCAGAAATGATCTTATTCTTCTCGAGAATCCTTTTACTGCGCAAATCGAAGAACAAAATATAGAATTGCAACAAGAACTTTGCAATTTACAATCTAATATTTCCCTTAAAACGCGACCGGAAAAAGGAATAAAAGTTTATAAAATTTTAGACATAGCAACTTATCCGAGGCTTAGGAATTTCGGTCTTCGATTTTTTTCTATGTTTGGCTCGACTTATTTATGTGAATGTTATTTTTCAAAAATGAAATATATAAAAACCGACAGACGCTCTTGTTTGAAGGATGCATCATTATCTTCGTTGATGCGAATAAGTTCTTCAAATATTCAAATAGATATTCCTTCTGTTCTCGAATCGTACGAACGCCGTAATCGTACAAAATTTTAATGTTCTAATTTTTCTCGTTTTTGGTCATCGCTTTTTGGTCGTTTTTTTATTCTTCTTTTTAAGTGGATTAGGCCTACAGGGGAACCCACTATTTAAAAAACGCGTCAACAATAGTACCTCATGGGTGATGTGGAAATCTATTATCAAAATTATTATAAATATAAATATAATCTAATAATAAATATATATTAATATAAGTATAAAATAATAATTAATAATAAAATATAATAATTAAAAAATCGCGATTTTAAAAAACTGAAAATATTTAGTTAAGGGGTACGGAACAGCATCGCGTTACAGATGCGCTGTTCGGAATCTTTAGAGAGTAGTCACAGTGGTAACGCGCGCACACAATAAAGTCAGGCACACAGACTGACGACACAAAGAAATCAAAGACTTGATTTTACACAAATAAACAGCATTATATTTACAGAATGTAATTTACAGAGTTTTTGCGCGACGAACTAAGGTCGCGCCGACGCGGAGCGCAGTTGCAAGAAGTGCAACAACGAGAACAAGAGTATTGCCCGTGAAAAGGCGCGGTACTGAGTACTTTTTAGAGAACGCTCCTTATCGATCCGCACAGAAGGCCTCAAGACAAGAGAGTGTTTGTTCGACGGGCAAACGGCCTTATCCCGCCGACCTTCGAGAAGGTTCCGATACGAAATCAACGAACTTTTGATTTCGTTACGTGGCGATATGGAATCCTCTCGAGAGTCGGAGGACAAAACCGTTTGTTATCATCGTTTGTTTGTGTTTAACGACGATTTTAACAGCGAAGGTATTTCGAGCGCGGGAAAGCGCGCTACGGCGCGCGGTGGCGATTGGCGCACCGGCGGCGCCGTGCGAAGCCGCGCAAAATACGAAAGCGAGAAAAGCGCAATTATTGCCCCCTTAGTTTCGGTACCCGCAAACCGGAGTTTATTGCGCACGCATTCCCTTTCTCTTCCTCTCTCTCTCTCTCTCTCTCTCTCTCTCTCTCTCTCTCTCTCTCTCTCTCTCTCTCTCTCTCTCTCTCTCTCTCTCTCTCTCTCTTTTCTCAACATGCGCCGTCCTTGAGACAGAGCTCCGCGCGTCTTAGTTACGGTTATCGGACCACGCGTTGCTAAGGTCTCGAGCGTAAGTGGGGGCCGCTAGGCGGTGAGCCTCGGAAATCGGCCGAAAAGTGCAAAACGTGGACAGCTCTGATTTAATAATAAAACATAATTTATTGCAGTTAATCTATAAATAAATAATGGTGTGGTAGATTCTACATACAGAAGCCGCATTGCAAAAAAATACAACACCGCGCCGGATCATTTCTATTTGTACGGAACATTTAGAAATACTTTTCATTATCAATCATCTTTGCTTCATATATATATTTGACAATGATAAACATTTCTATATGTTCCGCAGAAGTAAAAATAATCCGGCATTCTTGCAATGCGACTTTTGCATGTATAACCTCTCTACTACATCATTTCACATATACATAAATATTTCTTTATAATAATATTTATGTTGAATGTTTTTAATTAATATGGCTGTTAGAAATTATACGAGGGCAGTTCGATAAGTCAGTGACTTTTACAAGATATGGCACTCAAATCGCAATCTAATTTTATTTCTGATATTTACCATCTTATTTAAGTATACACACCAAGTAGATCTGTCAAATAGAAATTTTTTGACAGCATTCTAAAGCGGATAAGTTTGTGTTTTTTACTAAAATGGAAAAAAGTGAATTTCGTGTGCTAATAAAACATTACTTTTTGCGTGGAAAACCCATTAAGGAAATTGAAGAAAAGCTAAAAAGTATTATGGGGACTCTGCTCCGTCGCATGGAATGGTTCACAAGTGGTTCACTGAATTTCGTTGTGGTTTTTGGTCGATTGTGAGCAAGCGCGGCACCCATCTGGCCGACAGCTTCTTCATGCCCAAATGTTTATGCAAGATATTAAAAACACGTTCGTTTGAGATGTTTACCATCTTGGCTATCTCGCGTATCTTTACTCGACGGTCGTCCAATACAATATCATGGATTTTATTGACTGTTTCTTCAGTTGTGACCTCATTCGGACGTCCGCTCAGCATCATTCGTGCTTGTACGATCACAACGAAATTCAGTGAATCACTTGTGAACCATTCCATGCGACGGAGCAGAGTCCCCATAATACTTTTTTAGCTTTTCTTCAGTTTCCTTAATGGTTTTTCCACGCAAAAAGTAATGTTTTATTAGCACACGAAATTCACTTTTTTCCATTTTAGCAAAAAACACAAACTTATCCGCTTTAGAACGCTGTCAAAAAATTTCTATTTGACAGATCTACTTGAAACTTGGTGTGTATACTTAAATAAGATGGTAAATGTCAGAAATAAAATTAGATTGCGATTTGAGTGCCATATCTTGTAAAAGTCACTGACTTATTGAACTGCCCTCGTATATATAAAAGAATTACCTTGGTTAAAGAATTAAAGCACTTCCACCAAAACTTTCACACACGGCTAGTACGATGAGATGAGGAAAGTCCGCGAAGGCGCCAATAGCGGCCAATGGCGGTAAAAACCGGAGCACTTTATCACTATATATATATATATATTACATTCATGTTATAATATATATATGTATAATATAATATTAATATTACATCTCTATATAACACGTTATATAACAGCGAAGTAACGATAACATAATACTTTCCAAGTAGCAAAGTGACGTCAGAAGACGACATTATGACGTCTATTTTTAATCATTTTTGGTCCATGACGTCAGTGACTAATAATGGACGTTTATAAGACGTTATTTTTTAGATCAACTAAAGACGTTATTTTGAAGACGTCTTAAGACGTCTTAAATTCGTCCAAATTTAGTTCTTTCATTTATCGCTATGCGACGCGCGATGCACTATCTATCTCGTATTTAAGTTTTATAGTTATGGAATTATATAAAGCTGGCAAACAACTGCTATTAAAATTAAAAGTATCATATAAGTACCAAGTACCTCTAACTATAAGGTACACTTGGCAACAGAAGAATGACTTTTTAACAAATAAATTTACGTATGCGCGTAAATTTATTTGTTAAGGCATTCTTCTGTTGTCAAATATACTTTAAACTTTTATATTCTAATTATCTAATTTATCGAATATGTAATATATTTATCGAATGATTTATTCTTACTGGGCTAAAACTGATGCCATGTATTAATTGTTAAAATATCGAAATTTTGTCAATTTTAAGTATTATATTCGTCATATTATGTCGTCAATAAGAAGTCAGAAAATGACGTCTTGTGGATGTGACATATCGACGTCATTTTCGGGTCTTATAAGACCTAATTAAGACGTCTAATCGGTCTTTTTGTGACCAAAATTTACCGTCATTATGACGTCATTTTGCTACTTGGGTTGTTATATTATGTGATATGTTTAAGTTACATTGCTGTCATAGTGATAATAATCAGTAAATAACATAACAATAAAATAGTTCTAAAACATAATTACATTGCAGTTGCAGAGAAAATTATGTCATTTCAACGTTAATAACATGTAACAGCCGTTATATTACCTGTTACTTCTGTGTTGCATAACAATTATATTCTGTGTTTGCTGAGTATATAAGTATATTATGTAATAAGACAAATAAAGCAATTTAATACTGTTGACAAAAAATATAATTGTTTTTTTTTTTTGTCAAGAACAATTTCTATTATAAAAAATAAAAATCATAAATAAATTGCGTATATTTAACATAATAAGTTTAATTGTGTATTAAACACTAAGAATATAAAGGCTCGATATATATCAAATATAAATCGGTAATAGATAGGCGATAGGCTATTCGAGCCGTACGCGGATGTCGGTGCGTCGATTCCAACGAAAATTAATTTTTCGTTGGAATTAACTAATTATGCACGGGGCACAAATATTGCTTGGTACACCGCCAAGACTTTATTACGAAACAATCTCAATTCGAGATTTTTAATTCCAAAGATTCCCTCTGTCCCCCCTAAGGAAATGTAGGCGAGAAAAATATAGATCCGAAAGTCTTATTCCCATCCAAATTAATTTTCGTTGGAATCGACGCACCGACATCCGCGTACGACTCGAATAGCCTATCTATTACCGATTTAATTGTGTATATTTACTATAGTATTAAAAGTTTAGTATTAAAAGTAAAAAAATATTTTAAATATTTATTTAATATAAAAAAAGATGTAGGGAAATAAAAAAATATATATATTAGTTATGAGAAAATATTTTTTTTCTCATGTTTAATACTTTTCAGAAACATAAAACTAATTTAAAATAGAAATTTTTATATTACGAAATATAAATTATTTTCTTTAATATTATCCTTTTTTAGGTTTACGTTATTATTTTCGTAACTTAAACTTTTTTTTTTTAATCTAATAAATAATTTCTTTGTATATAATACTTCAAAATAAATTTAATTAAATTAAAAAAAATATTTAGTTTTTTAATTTTAGATATGCTTTTTTTAAGGATCTAATATCTTTTTCTAAGCTTTGTATTACGCAATTTTTTAATTTTAGATATGCTTTTTTTAAGTGTAATAAAAAAATCTTTTATGTAAAAAAATGTCTTTTAGACATCATATTATAATATGTCTTTAAGGCTTCTTTAAGATATCTTTAAGACGTCTTATGTCCCGTTCTTATAGACGTGATGTTGTCTGGGCTGTTTGACTTTATTTAAAATTCTTTTATATTAAATATGTAATATTTTATGTCATAATATACTTCAAAATTGTACTTCAGGAATAATTGCACATTTTTTAAGCATACATATAACAGTTAATTCTTTTTATTTGCAATATTTTCAGTATTCACTGAATGAATTTGGCATTCACACAAATATATTTTTCGAAATTTTGAAGACATTTTAAACTTTTTAAAGGTTTAAAGCTTCGAATCTTCGAAGTTATCAAAAATATTAGCCTTAGGCTATATTGCAATTAATATTTCTAATATTTTAACAATTTTAAAACATTCTATTTTTATATTATTTCTGTATATTCTTAATATAGACATAATAAAATAATTTTAATGTCATTTTGAAGCATGTTAAAAATGTATCTTTATAAAATATGTTACAAAAAATATGTCCAACAAATATTTTAGAATTAAATATATAATGAATTTATATATATGTATATATATATATATATATATATATATATAAAACTACCTTTATACATATACCTTTAATATATTTGAATCTTCTATAAATTCGTGTTTTCTTTATTTTTATTATAAAATATCATAACCTTAATAAACTCGTTCAGAGTATAAATAATCATTTCCAAAATTAATATTTAATAAATAATTTTTGATGTCAATATTCATTATTTTGTTTAGAAATTCAATATTAGATTTATTTTGCATTTTAAAGTGAGTTTCTCGCGAGTGCTTTACGTTGGTACAGTTAGTACCGCTATTGTACCGCGAGATGGCTCCGCGGCAAACAATCTTTCCGTAGTAAGAAGTTAGCGAAGAAAGTATATAAGGCGATGAAACTACTTAACTGATGCCTTGATGTTCAAGGCTTTTCAAGAATTTTTGCCACACTTTTATCATCGATACCTCTATTACAATATCGTTTCTATTCTCGTTAAAGTGAAAATTTAAATTTGAAAATGTGATTATGTTAACTAAATTTTGAAACCAAACTAATCTTTTAGAAATATTTTTAAACACACATATTTAGAGCATAAGGTAGTTGTAGGGATGGGCGATGTTCGAAAAATACATCGATGTTGAAATAATCGATTATTTAAAAAATCGATTATTGAGCATCGATGCTTTTTGAAAAATATTGAAACATCGATTATTTTTTTAATAGAAAATGCATATGCAGGGTAAAAAAAATACTACAGCATCTTTCTCATATAATTGTAATTCCTTCAAAATTACGCTTAACTTTCTATTTAAATTTTATTAAAAAATATATTTAAATTAGAATCGTATATTTAATGTTAACTTCAAAAAATATTGATGAATTTCGCCTAAGTAATAATAGTATTTTGCGGGTTCTTGAGCTATAAGAGTAGTGACCGGGTGGACTTCGTGACTAGAAAAAAACATTCTTATTAAACCTATAAAGAATGGGATATTCTAAGAATAGATGTTATTTTTACGCATAAGCAGCATAAGTATTAAAATGTCATGCGTACACTATAAAAAGTCACAGTACCTGCAATAGTAAATAGCTAAAAAAAGGTTGAAATGAAAGAAAAGTATACATGGAATATTTGGACAAAGTAATTTTTTTTACTTTAAGAGGAACATAAGAATGAAGAACATAATAACATGAATATAATAACAGTCACAAGAACATAATAACTGTAATGCATTTAAATTAAACAAAATAATAGAAAACACATAAGAAGTCAGTAGGATTTACAAAACACATGCGAGAATCAATCACCTTAGTTTAGTAACAATTTTATCATTAAATTATTAGGCTATCTTACATCTTACTTAAATCAATTCCCAATCCTCACGAGAGAGGCATCCAAGAAAAAGTAACTGGTTTAAATGCTCACCCGAAATTCTATTGCGGTTTTCCACTTTAATTGCTCCCGCTCTGGAAAATAATCGCTCAGATGGAACAGACGTTGCGACGACGCTTAGATATTTCATGGCCAATTTGTATAGTGACGGATACGCTGATTTGAGTTTTCCAGTGTTTCAAAGGATTTTCGTAGCGTGAAATTACTGGCTGATTGAGATACTGTCGTAATTCAAGATTGAGACTTTCTTTGTCGTTGCTTATCGAATCGATATTCTTGGCCACCATTTCATCATGATATTCCCATATACTTGACTCATTGTTTGATCTTTTCGGAATCCTATTGGACATTTCAGAAGCCGCATTAGATTTCATAAGAGTGTTAATTTTTGTAATTGCTGAGGATGCTGCTAGTGCGCTTTGAAAATGCAGTTTCTTGAATCGCGGATCCAATATAGTTGAGATTGCAAGGATTGGATTTAATTCCAAGTCTTTAAACTTTTGCTCTGTTATTACCAGAAGTTTGTTCTTGAACTGCATGCTTGTTTCCGACACGTTATCACTGACTTCCGATCTTTTCGGTTCCCAAGAGCATATTGCTACTTGCATGCAATGTATTATTGGTATAATGAGACTCGCCGTTGGATATGAATCGCCGCTTATTTCTGTAATGACCCTTTCAATGGGTGTGAGCAAGTTAGTGAGATTTTTCAATAGCTGAATTTCATCACGTGTTAGCATCTCTGGGATATTTCGACACTTGAGAGTTACAGGATAAACATATTCTTCAAGAACGAAAAATCTCTCCAGCATGTATAAAGTCGAATTCCATCGAGTTGAAACGTCTTGGATGAATTTGAGAGCTGTTGATTCAGTTTTTCCATCGCGAACTTGTAATCGTTTTAATTCATCCGAAGCTACGACACTTCTTTTTATCAGAGTGACAATATTTCTCACTTTTGTAATACTATCTCTCACGTTCGTCATCGAACTAGAACTTATCACATCAGGAACCAGATGTGACAATACGTGAGCAAAACACGGTAAGTGTTTGGATCGACCAAACGAATCGTACACAACTTTCTTTATATTCGCTGCACTATCGGAAACAATGGCTGTCGCGTTCTCTGGATTCAATCTGAAAGAGTCGAGTACGGAAAATAGAATTTCTGATAGATATGCAGCTGTATGACTTTCATGCAGTGGTTCAACTGCCAAACATCTATTCTTCAATGCTCCGTTGGGCGTCGCATAATGTATTGTTATTCCAATGTAACTTTGATTACTTATATCCGTCCAATTATCACAGGTTATCGTGTACGACGTGACTTCCTTGAGATGCAGCTTGATATCCTTCTTGAGCGTTTCATATTTGATAGCCATTAGTCTTGTGATTGTCTTCCTACTAGGAAGATTATATAACGGAACCGCCGTTTTCATCAGTAGCTTAAAACCATTATTTTCGACTATTGATAGGGGTGCATTATCAGCAGCGATCATGTATAATACTGCGTTTGTTATTCGATCAGCCATTGAGCCGCCGTCTACACAAACCATAAAATTGAAAACATTAGATTTTAAATTTTTAAACAACTGAATTCATTAGTATGAGTTAAATTTTTACTAACCTGCAAAAGAACTCGTCCTCTGAAACGCAGTATCAATTCGTACATCACGGTGGGGCTTCACCTGTAATTTATGCATTTGTAATGACACGTAAAAATATATATTTTGATGACGTACCTTAAATTCAAGTTTTCGACGCTTATTGTTAGCAGTAGAGGACGAACTTGCAACTGAGTAGGTGTCATCGACGTCATTGCTGTCATCGACGTCATTGCTGGACTCTGATCCTGCTCGTTGTTTCTCTCGATTTATTGGCACGTCACTCGTGTAAAAGATTAGATGCTTTCGTGTCAGATGTTGCCGTAAGTTTGTAGTATTGCCCCCGTGCTTGTACTTCTTTTCACAGAGATTACAACGGGCCATTGAGTTATCCATTTTTTTAAAAAAACTCCACACACGACTCACTGCTTTTGATCTGTATAATAAACATAATAAACATAATGAACATAAAGAATTGTTTATACACTACATAATAATATCAATAAATAAATTTATATAAATATCCATTTTTATAAAAAATTTAATCAAAAAGTTAATAAATATCGAATAAAGCCCGAACTTTTGTAAATCATGAGACTCTTGAGTAGATGGAATCTGCAATATTGTAGTTTCTGCGGCATTAGATTGAGATGGATCAGACAAATTGTTGCAAAACTCGACGCTCTGTACATCTGTTGATAATAAATAGTTTAATTTAATAAATATATATAAACACTCAAAATCAATTTAAATAAAAATAAAACAATAATAATAGAAAATTACCATCTAGACTGATGGAGCTATTACTCGAATTTGAGATTACATCTCCACTTATTAATGAAGAACGGTCAGATGAAGTCGTCGCAATCCTTGCACTAAATGAAAATAACCGAAAACCAAAGATTTAAACAAATAATAAAAAGGTACACAAGGAAATTTTAGGCACCAAAAAAGAAAGGTTATGTACTAGAAATCACTACAAACTCATGAATATATATAATATAAAAACTAAATATCATACATGAACATTATATCTTACCTGCTCTCATTCATATTGTCTCGCATTCATCTTCTTAACTTAACACAATTCACAATTTTATTTTCAGAATACCTATTTAGATAGATATTAGTATCTAACTTATGTTTATTACACGGCGTTCTTATTCATTCCGATTTAGCCGCGTTCCGAAATTCACTGCCAGACCAACGCGATAACGTAATGCGCGATATCCAATGAGCGTAAAGCTTTTCGTCGAAAAACTGTACGCTCATTGGATATCGCGCGTCGCGTTATCGCGCTGGTCTGCCAGAGCCATAAGTTTTCGCACAGATCTGAGACATAAAAAAACATCGATGTTGTGTAAAAAAATATTGATAATCGATTAATTGATTTACAGAAATATTGACAAAAATAATCGATTATTAGGAAAAAAAATATCGATGTTTAATTAATCGAAACATATTGCCCATCCCTAAGTAGTTGGCCCAGTAATCGTCATGTTAAGCAAAATACTCGACTTTGAAAATTTATATCGCTCAGATTGAAAAGTAAATGACTTATTTTAGGTTATTCTGAATAAGTTTTTTTATTACAAATAAGAATGTCGCTCTAAAATTCTTGTACCTACTGCCATTCTCGAGAAAATCCTTCGTAAAGATTGAAAGGAGCAACTGTACGAGTCATCGTCATGTCGCCATGATGCTTAGCCCTGTAATCGTCATGGGTATGTCCCACTAATCGCCATACGTGTTTAACTATCGCATCCATGAATGATGGAAAGGTTCGGACACACACAAATTATTATTTTAATTATTATTTTAATTATTATTTTTATTAACAATTGTAATTATATTATATTTGTTTTAAAGTTAATAAATAAATAAATTAATTAAACATTAAGAATTATTATTAAGGCTCTTTCGTGTTAAATACAAATATATAAGTGATAGGCCTTTTTTTAAGAGCCGAACGCGGATGTTGATGCGTATTCCAACGAAATTTAATTTTTCGTGGAATTAAATTAATTGTGCACAGGGCACGAATTTTACTACTTGGTATACTGCCAAGTCTTGTATGGAATAATCTCTTACTTGAGATTTTTATTCCATACATCCCCTCTTACCCCCTAAAGAATTAGAAGCGAGAGAAAAATATAGATCCGAAAGTCGCTGAATCAGGAATCGAACCCGAGACCTTTCGATTGCCGGGCGACTGCTCTTCCATCTGAGTTATTCAGATCCTCGTGGAAGAGCAGTCGCCCGGCAAGCGAAAGGTCTCGGGTTCGATTCCTGATTCAGCGACTTTCGGATCTATATTTTTCTCTCGCTTCTAATTCTTTAGGGGGTAAGAGGGGATGTATGGAATAAAAATCTCAAGTAAGAGATTATTCCATACAAGACTTGGCAGTATACCAAGTAGTAAAATTCGTGCCCTGTGCACAATTAATTTAATTCCACGAAAAATTAAATTTCGTTGGAATACGCATCAACATCCGCGTTCGGCTCTAAAAAAGGCCTATCACTTATATATTTGTATTTAATTAATTAAATTCAGAAACGAGTAAATTAACGATTGCACATACATGTCTCTTACATATCAATTATAATATCTCTTATTTTTCTTTCTTGCGTGCAGTCTTTTTTTGACTAGTCTTCTTAGCTTTTTGAACTTCAGCATCCTGAATTTTCTGAGCTTCTTTAGCTTCTTTGGCAATACGCTGTTTTTCCTCTTTGGTTTCCTGCTTTTTTCTTTTTACTTCTAAAATTTCTCTTGCTTTTTCTTCACGCTTCCTTTTTCTTTCTTCTTTTTATAGCAATACTTCTTGTTTCTTATTTTCTTTCTCTTTATAATACTCCTTCCATTGCAATGAACTGACAACAGCTGGAATTTTCTCTTTACGCCTACGAACACTATTCGTCTCCTTGGAATTCGCTTCGTGGAGTGCCGATGGCCAAAATAAGGTTTCCTTGAATACTGAAGATATAGATGACACAGTGGCTTTTGTTTTTTGTTGTTGAACGCCTTCTATTTTGCCTCTTTGTGTAATGCCAGTATCGCTGGTATCGATGGGAGATTCAAGATTGTCTTTTCGGCCATCTCCGATTTCTTTAGCGACGCGTTCTATACTTGGCGACCTTACCGGATGAGCTATTCCTTCAGCCACTTCGTTAGTAGATCCTTCAGTATAGTTTGTTGTGGCAATAGTGATCTCTCTGGCTGCAGTTGGAGACGGATTATTCTCATCATGCGCATCACCAATTTTTTGAGCGCCGTCTTCTGAACCCTCGGAGTTGTTACAAGAAATTGACCTTTCGTAGACTCCACTTTTCTCGATATTGAGACACTGAACGATATTATTATTTTCGCAGTTCGTAAACGTTTCTTCAGAGTTAAAAATTTCGATTACCTGCATTTCTTCCCCAGGATTTAACGGCTCGAAGATGTCGATTTCATCGATAATAAACGAGTCAATGTCTTGACCAAGATTGGAGATATTATTTTGCAAATTCGTCGTGTTGTCAGTCATAATCTGTGCTGTTGAAATCGTAGTGTTCGATTGTATGTTTGAGTGTGCATCGTTGCTATAAATGTTCAGTATCTCTCCGGTTCTTTCGCTGAGTGACAAAACATTATCTTTTTCTCCGGCTTTCCTTTTCAATGAGATCCAATAATTAAAGAGATTAAAATCTTCAACAAGTCCGTTCCACGTGTCGCCGGATTTCTCGAAAGTTTCAATTTTTTCCGAAGATAGCTCTCAAAATATCGCAAGTGTTCCTTGGCTTGATGTAGCTCTTCATTATAAGCTCTGTCACTAGTCGATCGTTGTGTGTCAGTTTCGAGCAGTTTAGAGTAATTTACGGCGTCTGAATCGAAAGGAAAGAGACCGCACGTTCGAAAACCGTTTTGCAGATTTTTCGCTGAATTTATGGAGTCAATAGCCTTTTCAAGCAGAGGAGGGAACGCTTCTCGTTTTAGCGCCGCTGCGTTGTGTTCCATTCGCCAGTCATGGATTACATTCTTCCACGCTTTTTTCAGAGGATGAAACATCGCCACATCCATAGGCTAAAGAATATGAGTCGAGTTTGGATACAGAGCCACTAAAATGATCTGATTAATGGAGCAGAAGTCACTGAGAGCCATTGTTATATGAGAACTGTGGCCGTCGACACGTATAGAACGACTGGTAAAGGAATTTTCTTGTCGAGCAACTAAGGATGAAAGATATTAGCAACAAATTCATAAAAACTCCGCCGTCATCCACCCGTTGTCAGATTTGCCCAGTCCCCACGATTCTGGCATAGCAGCTACTATAGATGCTGGCATTCGCTTGCAGCTGATCATTATCATTGGCGGAACCAATTCGCCTGCAGCGTTTCCTGTCATCAACGTCGTAATACACTCCTTTTCGTTGCTGTTGATGAAATTGTATACCGTTTTTTCACCTTTTTTTTACCAAAACCTGGTTCCCCTTTGGGCTGAGAAAAAATGCGGTTTCATCGCAGTTAAAGATTCGTTGTGGATCGATGATAACGTCGATGAAGTTGTTTTCTATATAATACAGTTGTATCTCTTTGAACCAGTTCTTTATCTTCTCCTCTGTTATTAAAGCTCGAGCTTTAGATAGGTTCTGGGGTGCTCGTGTCGAAATTTCGGGATGCCGTCGCATAAATGCTTGGTACCAGTGTCTCCCGGGTCTGTTGTTAGTAAAAGGCCTTTCTCTTCCAACTTTGGTAATCAGCATTTTTACGCTGTCCAGTAGGTGATCCTTTGTAACTGGAAATCCAGCTTTTCCTAGTACGATGATCCATCTGATTAGTTGCTCTTCCTCGATAGCCGACAGAACAGTCTCTGGTCCCATTTTGCGTTCCTCTGGTACTTTATTTTTCAGTTTGTCAGACAACGTAGTCCGAGGTACGTTATACTTTATGCTAGCAGAGCGTACGGATATGCCACCTGTCTTCACCGCTTTTAAAGCTTCTCTCATTTGGTCCGCTGTGTATTTCAGAGTTGGAGCCATCGCTGTTATTAAAGAGAAAAAATTCTAATGGTTTATTCGAGACCATTTATTTTTATATTATTATTATTATTATCACCATTTATTTTTATATTATTATATTTTATTTATATTTTTATATTATATATTATTATTATAAATTTTCAATAATTATTAATAGCTATTTCAACAAGAAAAAATTTTAACTGGATTTTTTATTTGAATAGTGCCCATCTCTGTGACGTACCTAGTTATCGACATAAAAGTCGATCCAGTGATCGACATCTTTATTTGTTTATGTATCTATTTATTAAATTGACTATGTCTATGACGATTACTGGTCCATGGAATGTCTGGATAGTAACAATTACGGATCTAATTTTTTAATTTGGATTTTGGGTGAGTATATATTATTATTCGATTTACGAGATTTTTTCCACATAGTCTCAGTAATCGACAGATATGGCGATTACTCGGAGGACTACGTGCTTCAGAGAACCAATGCTCGTCATATAAAAAACTCTATGAAATTTACATGAAACAATAATTTGCGATGCTGTAACGTAAAACTGAGATCTCTATTTATAACTTGAAGCTCAATTTAGCTTATGCGAGTCACCGGATATTTCAAGATAACACGAGTTGTCAAACGGAGTATCTTAACCTTACAATTACGCATTCGGTCGAAATCACGCATAGGCTTGGCTGCTGCATATATTCGATTTAATTATTATTGAATTGGTATACTTAAGAGTTTAACAATGTAATACAGCATTGTAAATACCTTCTTGGGGCCAACAGAAATATCAGCAAGCCGCACGATCGACAGAAAACTTTAAATATATCGTTAATACGTGAACATGGCGATTATTGGTATCCTGACGATTACTGGGCCAATTACCTTATATTATTTTATTTATAAGACATATAGAGAACAGATTTAAATTATTTTGTAACTTGTGAAAACGTGAACAGAGGAGAGCAATAATAAAATGATTTAGAAAATAATTACTAATCTATTTAAAATTATATCTATTGGATGAATATTCTGATCATCCAGTTTCATTGCAATTCGTTATGGATATCGTCTGCTGTTTACTGGACTGAAATAAATGTCGATTGAGCAAGTTTTTGACATATATACTAAGGCAATGCAAATCTGAGGCGTCGGATCTGCTCTTTTATCTGCCATTGCAATCGTGTTCTTTTGTTATATCAAGCTATATGCTTTATTTCTTGGTTAAAATTTCTAGATCAAGATTGCAGTAATTTTTTAATCAACAATTATGTAAAATAATGTTCAATTAATGTTAATTATTCTGAAAATATTGATGATGGAATATTTGAGATATAGGATATTGACGGTCAACAATTTTACACGATAAAAAAAGTAAATTCTTCGTTAATTATTAAGTCTGTTACTATTGCGAATAGCTATAACAATAATTTATTATTGATTTTTAAGTATTTTGTTAATAATGTAGGCTTTAAAATATATATTTAGGTATTCGAATAATATGATTTTATAAAAGGCGAGAAATAACGGGCGACACTTCGGTCGCCTATTGTTATCTATTTACTCTTTTTTTCTGTAAAACCGTTTGAGTATATTTATATTGTTGGCCCTTTCGTTCTACAATGGCCCTCCGAGAGCGATATACACTTTTCGGGAACCGAAACACGAATGCCAGGATTGGCCCGATGTTTCCGGGTAGGGACATTTTTAGCGCAAAGATCCGAATATATATATCGCCTCCTCGGCGATCGCGACACTCTCTCACGCTGACATTCTCGCTTTCTCGCACTCTCGCAATTCTGAGCCACGACCTTCCGAAGAGCATCGACAGAAGAAGACGCTTCAGGTTCGCAATAAACATTAAATAGAAAATAGAATCTTCTACATATAATCCTATCTTCTCCCGACAACCTGGTTCAAGAATACGAAGATATCGGAAACGACCATCCTGTCAGGCGGACCGGCTACAATAACTTTAAAATATTCCTATCTCGTTCAGCTTTTCCTAATGTCGAGTTGTGTCTTAATATTTTGTACATATTTAATAAGCTTTTTTTTTTATATAAAATGTGTTTTTATCTGATTATAATTTGAGTTACTTAAAACCTAAAAATTTTGATAAGTATTTTTATCAAAACTTGTCATATACATTGAGTTCAAACTTTATTGTTAGCTTAAAGCATATAATGTGTAATGTTCAAGAATATATATCAACAATCAAGATATACTAATCAACTTGTTGTCATACAAGAAGAAAATAAAGAAAATAAACGGCAGAGCAATGTAAACCAGATCTGTGAGAATACAAATGAAGAAAAAACTAAAGTATAAACATATGGATTAATTTTGTGATTCATAATGCTTCGTCCACTGTATTATACAGTCTGTTGCAAGTGACATTCTTGATATTCTTCTCCGGTTTTTTTTCATGCTCTAAGTCTTGTTTTCCGGTTGAAAAATTCAAACTTACTCTCGTCAGACCATAAAACCTTCCAAAAATCAGTCGACGATTCTGCAAACTCCAGACGCTTAATTTTATTTCGCTTGCTGATAAAGGGCCGTTTTCGTGCAAATCTGCTGTGCAAATTTGCTTCCCGGAGTCTTTGTCGAATTGTTTTTTGTGATACCTTTACCTGGAGGTTCTCTTAAATGGCCCGTATCGTTGAACATGGATTTTTTTAAATTTCTCGTACAATACGAGAGTCGTCCCGATCAGTGGTCACTCGATTTCTTCCTCTTCTTACTCTGTCCACAACAGAACCAAACTTCAGTAATTTTTTCATAGTTTTTGCATTATTTATCTTGTTTACTTCGAATTTAGCTGCTACTTTTCTCTGTGAAAAACCTTTCTGAATATGTTTATAATTAATTTTCAAATTTGTGTACAAGTTTGTTTTCTAGTTATCTTCACAAACGAACTTTCTCTGTTGAGAATAGGTGAATGACAACGAAAAACGAACGCGCAATATAATAAGGTCACACGATAAACTAAACTAAACCGTATATAATTTTGCTCTAGGAAAAGGTAAAATACTTCAATTAATAAGCGGCATTTTTAACTTTTGTTAGATGATAGTCTCTTGTTTTTGTCTCACTTTTCGTCTATTAAGCGAATCAATTCTGAAATAATTAGAAAAAAAAGAATCCAAAGAAAATAATTTTTTATAAAAGCTAAAATTAAATCAATAAATTATCTCAGCGTAAGAAAATATAGAAACTTTTATATATTTTAAAAATATTTTGAACATGAACTTGCACAATAGGCGACGGCTTCTTTTTTTTATCAGTTACGGTTAGATATATTAATATGTGCATATTCTTATACACAGTTATATTCTCATTATATGTTACAGCGTTTTCACAAAAAGAACGTCGTGTTATTGACTTCATAATGTACTTTTTGGCGGAATAAGAAAAACTGTTCTGTGTATACATACAAGTATATACCGAGATGGGATGTAAAACAAGGAAATAAATGTAAACTGAATTCAAAAGCAAATCAAGTAAGTCTTATAATACGCTATTTTAATTAAATAGTGAGATTAAGTGAGCTAGTTGTTACTGCAATTAACTTTTAAAACGATTTTTAAAGCCTAGTTAACATCATTTTATATGTATACCATACTTTATTTCTATTAAAATGATAATTTATGAAAGACATATGTATACAGTGATTGACAAAAAAGATACTACTCTTTATTTTCTATAAGCTCTTATTTCTAAAATTTATAAAAATATAAGTTAATTTTGAATGTTTTTGGCTCAAATGATTTCTTATTAATTCAATTTTAAAAATCACAAAACAAAAAAACAAACGAGATTAACGAGAAAAACAACTCGTTTGCTTTTTTCATTAATCTCGTTTGTTTTTATCATTACGCTGAAGGTGGTCCAAAAAATGGACCGAAACGTTCGTCTTTATATATAATTCGATTATAATTTTTGTATACGTTTGACTCACGCTTAAGTTGTTTATATTCGATTGCGCTCACCTTACCACGCTGATTCTTATGGCCTTGTATTAAATTATTTAAAAAAAAAAACATTTTTCTCTAATTAATTGTTATATTTGTTAAAAAATGTTCCGTTTAACATTAGGACAAAAAGACAGAACGTATTTAATTAAAAAAAAAGAATAAAAGAAATAAGAAAAACTAAAATTAATATTTGGTGTAGCTTCTTTTCTTTTTGGCTACTGCTTGGAGTCGTCTTGACATACTCTACACGAAATTTTGAAGATTTTTCTCATTTAGTTCTTTACAAGTTTTCTTAAGCGCTGCGAAATAATTTTCTTTGTTGGTTACCCCAGTTTTATCAATCTTGTCATGTAAAATCGACCATAGGTTTTCTGTGGTCTTAAAATCGGGTGATTGTGGAGGCCAATCAAGAAGTTTTATTCCTTTCGATTTGAAGAATGTTTTAGTATTTTTCGTAGAATGTTTCGGATCATGGTCCTGCTGGAAAGTGAAATTGTCTTTCAACACAACTTGAAGTAGTGATGTTTCCATATTTTTATAGATTATGTCAATATACATTTTTTCTGTCAATGTACTATGATATTGATTTTGACCAAATTTCTTACTCCTGACCAAGCAAAACAACCCTAAATCATAATGCATCGTCCTCCGTACTTTACATTCTGTTGCAAGTGTCTCCTTTGATACAATCCTCCGTTTTTTCTTCATACTCTAATACTTGTTTTCCGGTTGAATATGAATAAATCAAATTTACTCTCGTCAGACCATAATATCTTCCAAAAATCAATCGGCATTTTTGCATATTTCTTGTACATTCTATACGCTTAATTTTATTTTACTTGCAAATAATGGGCCATTTTTATGAAAATCGGCTGTTCAAATTTGCTTCCTGTAGTCATCATCAAATTGTTTTATGTGATACCTTTACCTGGAGGTTCTCTTGAATGGCCCGTATCGTTAAACATTGATTTTTTTAAATTTCTCTTACAAGAGAAGCCATCTTGAGAGGTGATACACGTGTCGAGTTATAGTCCGATTTGGTGATACAAATACTAACATCCCTGTGTCTTACTATTACTGTCCTGGCTGATACAGCAAGGCAGTGAAGTGTTTTCCGCTCGAATCTGTTCGAGTACAGGTTTTTCCTACAAAAGAACTTAATATAACCTGCGAGAGAGAAGTTACGGGCGGCGGCAGCCCCCCACCCTCTCCTTCACGGCTTTGGTGGCCGGTTTTCTTAAATATTTAAGTGGACTGTGAATCATGTTCACTCAAGACCCGGGGGGGTGACCCCTCTAGGTCAAATTATCCTGCTTGTGAAACATTAGATGCAGTGACGGACGTTTCAAATATCTCTAAAAACGACGAACAAAAGCTGGATTCCATAACTTCCTCGCTTCCCCCCTTCCCTATTGAAACCGAGAACCACGATATGGACTATGATACACTGAACAGCTTAACACTGTTGCATCGAGTAAAAACTTTAATTGTAATAACTCTTTCCTGTCTAATTACAGTCAGGAGCCTTCCGGCCCTTCTGCACTGCCAAAGAATTCTCAAGATCCACTAATCTCTAAGGGAAAGATCTCGAACAAACGAAAGACAGAGAAAACGATTGCGTCATCCTCTCCAGGTAATAAAAGTGAAAAAAACGTTTCGGATAAATTAAGCACAGGTAACTCATAACTTTCTAATGATTCCACTTTCACTCTTAAGTTTAATTCAAATAATATTTCACAATTGGAAAGCAATAGATACGATATAACCGCAAGGGGTCCTTACGATGTTATAATCCAGTCTGATTTAGAAAGTAATGAAGCCTCACCCAATTCGCATCGGAATATGCCAGATATATTCCTGCAATATTCCAAATGAAATGCTTAGATGTTCCATGAATGTTCCAACAAATATTCTTGGAATCTCTAATTGGCACAACGTAAAACATTCCTGGAATATTTATATGGAATGTGTTGGGAATATTTATTGTATCGTTCTAGGGATAAAAATGATTTCATAAAAATATTATTTTTAGAAATTATTAATTTTATTCTGTTGTATTTCAACACGTAAAAATATGAAATATTTATATCTAAAGTAAACATAAAATATGAACGTTTTATCTTAATATATTATAGTAACATATATATATGTATATAAATTATAATAAACAAACTGAAATATTTAATAAACTTAAATAAACTTAAATAAATTTAAAATAGTGAAAAAATTAAAATGTGAAATATTTAATAAACTTAGATAAACTTAAATAAACTTGAAAATTTTTTACTGAAATTAAGATAAAATTATTTGTTTCCTTTTGGTTGTGCTCGTTGTCTTCGTGTTTCAGCCTTAATTAACCAATAGCCAAATTTAATTTCAATATCTTTTTCTGTTGAATTCCATTCATCAGCACTAGTTGCTGCGTCTAGAATAGAATTAATATATTTATCATTGTAACGAAAATAATTAGTAGATTAATAATTTTGATTCAATCTTATTTACCAAGGAGTGCTCGATAAATATTAGTAAGAGTCTTCTTAAATGATTTTTTGGAATTTGGCTTCGTATTTTCCAATCTTCCAACCCACACCAACTGTGTTGCACATTCGTTTGTTACTATAGTGGCCATCATTCTGGAACACATTTCAGACAAACTTGTGCCTCCTTGTCCTTTCAGAATGTTTACCTATTATAAACAAAAAATTATAAATTATGTGTTATGATAATACACATAATTATGTACAAATCTAATTATATATACATACAAATATATATAAATACAAAAAATACACCAATTTCTTTAAAACTTGTTAATGAATAAGTACTTCAGGTTAAAAATTGCGATTAACTTACTAGAGCTTTAAAATGTTTCTCTTCTTGTAGCATTTTGTTTACGTTTAACAGAGTTTCGACTGACGTTGCTGGTATGTTTAATGTTTTGAGAATAGAATCTCTACTAGAAGGAACTATTTTATCATTGCCTGATTTTAATGTATTTAAAGCGGATTTTATTTCTCTTTGATTATTTTCAATCCGTATCATCCATCTCACGAGATAAGTTTTAAACTGATCTGAAATAAAGAAATAATTATCTTAAAAATATTAAAGTTTAGAAGAAACATTATAGAAAAGCGTCTAAAATATTAATAATATGTACTTGAGATTTTTTTGTACTATATATCTAGAAACATTGTGCTTCTTAAAAATAATTCAGAATGTAGTAAAACTATTACAATACTTACAATCAGTAAGATGCTCGATTTTTCTTTTCTTCTGTAGAATATAAGTTGATGTAGATGCTCTAGGTTCTTCTTCTTCATTATTAGTATTATTTGTATCATTAAAATCGCCTAATTCATCGTCCATTACAGAATCTTGCGATTCCTATTACAACAAGAATATATACAGATAGAGTTCTTTATGTACAGAAAATAAAACCTTAAAGACAACTTCTTACATCTGATATAATTGGCATAGCATTTCTGTCATTCTCACATTGTTGAGAAGTTATTGCTGTTTTGTCTAGAGGTTCCTGAGAACATAACGGTGTACAATTTTCAAGTTCTGTTTCAGTAGATGTCAATTCTGACTCTACTATAAATTTGTTTAATTTTGATATACACTTTTCCATCGTACCTATTACAATGAAAAATAAAAGTAATATTGAAAGAAATAATGTAGCGCGCTATATTTATGCTGTAAAATAAAAATTTTTTGAAACCAGTTATACCTTTTTTATATAAAACAGTAACTAAATAACTTTTTCATGACGATGTATCAGGTTCCTCTAGTTCGTTTATTGCAGCCTTCAATTGTGCTTTTTTATATTTATTGGGAAACCAACAAAACATCTGATTTTCATTTTCATATAACCAATTTTTTGGTACAATATCCATAGGTACAGATGTTCCTTTCTTTTCTAGAGGAAACTCTACTATTGACCACATTTTACTGTGATATAAATTTAGAATAGATTTAGAAACTTAAAAAAAAGAAATTAAAGTTAAATGATTACGTATACATCTAAAGAAAATAAAAAAATTGTTAGAAATTGTGCATAGGAAAAACTGCAAAAGCATTTCTGTCTTTGTATTGAACAAGAATTGCCTTGTATAAAATATCAGTGAGGTGCCATTTGTCTGGTCGCTCACACAAGTTTTTAACTATATAAATATGAAAATTTGATGATTTAGTTGGAGTTGAATACAAATCTTTAGACTCTTGAAAACGTTTTCCTATTAAAAATATACCAGATGATGTATGAATATTAATGATTTTGATAACATCACTTTTAGACGTAATAACCATGTTATCTCCTTCTTTTAACGACAATACAGTACCATGCCATCGAATCATTTTATAATGTATACCAATTAAAGAAAGACAAGGACCAGAATGAACAGATCTGAGAATGGGACCATCTTTTGTAATAAATTGATTACAATTATTTGAATCTGTCTCAGTTTTTTCTAAAGTGCGGTTTACTAATTGCTGCAATGGTTTGTTTTTCCCACGAATTGCTCGTTTAAGAGAAGCTAATTTATTTTCAAAAGGAAAAGCAGAAAATTTATGCAGAGGACCATGACGTCTAACATCATCAACAAGATGCAACAAATTATGAACATTGTATATGAGAAATGATTTGCCATAAAGATCTTTTGAAATACTACTTATGACGAACTGTCGTAGCATATATTCTGCTTGAACAAGGTCTTCTTCTGAATTATTATCTCGTGATAGTATAAATATACTTGCATGTAGAAGAAGAAAATGTTTATAAATTTTCTTAGGAAGCCATGGAGTGAGTAGAGTAGGACCTAAATACAGAAGGAATTTTCTGTATTCTGTGGCTTTCCACATATTAAGTTCATGTAGACCTCTTGGCTTTCGATTAAATTCTATTGGCCATGAAGATGCTGCTTTTTCAAGTTGTTTATTAAGGATACAAATATTTTGAGCAGACATACGAGCTGTTAATTTACCGCCAGTCCATATGTGCAAAAGCTTGCGCATCACTCCAAGAAATACCAAATGCATTGGATCTAACGGAAACATTGTAATCATATTAATACCAATATCTATTAACGGACTTATTTCCTTATGATATTTTTTCTGTTTTCTTTCAGCAAAACTTTCATCAGTTCTTAAATTAGATGAATGATCCGGAAATATAACACGTCTTTTTTTCCATTGGCCTTTTTGAACACACTTTTCACATCCATAATAGCCGCCATGACCTTTAATACCTTTCAAAAAAGCTCTAGCTGGTGCATCACAAATAAACTTCTAACAAATACTGTATACTTTGTATCATTAATAACAATACCATTTTCCATAAGATCTTTTAACTCTGGAACAAAATCTTTCAAAAACAATTTTAAATCTGGTTTTTCTTTCCCGCAATATACAGCACATACAATCGGTGTAAAATTAAATTCTTCAATAAGACATAATATTGGCCACAACTGTATACGACTACTTTTAAATAAGGGAAGTCCATCAACATTGAATTTTAGCCAAATTATTGGTGATGATGGAGATCTCATTTTTAATTGTTCTTGTAGCATATTCTTTAAGTTAAAATTATAATATTGACCATCCCCCATAGTTTCAATAGATATATTATTTGATTTTCCAAAAATACTTCTCGGATCTGTAGGTAAATTTGGATGGACTTTATTAAGAATTTTTAAAAGTTGTTGAAAACTAGTTCTGCTAATATTGTTTTCCACTGCCCACATTTTGAGATTATTTTGCAAGTAAACATTAATATTTTCATTGCATTTGTAATCATTTACTCTTTCTTTGATAAGCTTATCACTAGTCTGAAAATTTTCATCACGAGATAAAAAATTTGTGAGACTAAACTTATCAATTAATTCATTGCTACTGTAATTAACAGAACTATTAAAAATTTCATTACATATTTGTTCATTCTGCTCATTATCACTGTCACAATTTCTTGATACAGAAAAGCTATCTATGTTAACTGATATGTCATTTTGTGTAATTTGTTTCTTAACATTATTGTTATTGTTTTCCTGCAATGGAAATGCTTGAGAATGTTTATATAAGATGTTAAAATTCATATTTTTTTGATCTTCTGTAGAAAAAATATTAATTTTTTGCTTTTTAGATACTTGATTTTCTGTTTCAATGTGGCATACTGTTTTGTCTGCTGCATCACGTAAAATGCGATAAAATTGTCTCTTGCTCTTTGCAGCAGATAATTGGTCCATTGTACTTTGTACATTGTTGTCAGGCAAGAAGGTATCAAACCTTGTATAAAATAAAATGTTTTAAATATAAAAGTGAATTCTGTTTTAACAGCTAAACACACACACGGGACACATACATATATATATACACATACATCTCATATAATATATATAATTATTTTTTACCTGAGGTTTGTGTTTGGAATATTTTTATTTTGATCCATATTTTTCTTTTTAGTTGATTTTCTTTAAAGCAAAATTTTATTCTCTGAAAATAAAAAAATTAGATATATATAAATTATTCCTAAAATATAAAATAAAAAAATTCAATTGCAATATTAATAAAACGAAATATTAAATAGATAATAAATATTTTTACGACTGTGTATTAAAGACATATAATAATTAATTATATATTCAATTAATTTAAGGATATTCAATTTGTCAACATCAAATTCAAAGTAAGATATACTCTTTAAATAGAATTGCTGGAAAATTAATCCTCAATTAATTCGACATGTACAATTAGCTATTATAACTAATTATAATCGCCTGTATGACATTTCTATAATTTTTAATGTATTTATTGCTACATCATAACGTGTTATTGCACTGTATTTTGACCTGTTAAAATATATAGGCACAGAGACACGTATATGTATAACAAATAATATAACGACATCGTCGTTAACAATTACAGAATCACATGTCGTCATCGTCTAATTATGTTTAAGATGCCTTTATCTTATTTGTTTTCACAGTGAAAATATTAATATTTATACAAACACACACGTGTCAAGAAATGTCACGAGACGTCCCAAACACATTCTCGAAACGTCCGTTGGACATCTCTTGAATGTACGTGTTGCTATCGTCATTCTATCTTTGTTCGAAATTAAGTGCTACTAAAATAGACTCACATTTTTACAAAGAAACGAAATTAGACGAAAATATGTCATAAATATATATGTATATATATATATATATATATATTTATAGATAAGTATTGTAGATAAATAGCTGAGCTAACTTTTTATATAACCTTACTTTTGTATATAGGTTGTGCATGTTCTACATAAAAAAAAGAATATGTGGAAAATAATTTTACATAAATATAGTATACTTACCGTAATAAAAATATTTTAGTAATGCACAGTTTTGTAGCAAACAAATATACATATATAATAACTGTTGCAGATTATGCCACGAGTTGTCCGTGATACACCGGGCGGGCAATGCTGTACAACGATAGAATAGGTTAGGTTTCACTTGGCGATTGTAGCGCTCGCGAGCATCGTTGACTCAGCGGCGCTATAACTTATATGTTCTCCGAACGAATAAATACTTTCGTTTTTTTTAACTTTATTATTCACCGAAAATTAAATACGATATATCAACACACACATTTTTTTAAACATTGCATTAGCATTTATTAATTGAATTATAAAAAAGCTTCCATAATACCCAGGCAACACTTACATTCAAGAGATGTCCAAAGGACATTCCGAGAATGTGCTTGGGACGTCTCGTAACATTTCTCGACACGTGTGTTCATACCATTATAATTAACGTTCTATGGATAATCCCGTTAACATAATAATAGAACGTCTCTTAAAAAATATACATGGAATATTCAGCGAACATGTTATTCAGTGAAAAACAAAATTATTCACAAGTATAGCAAGTCACAAATATATTCCATTGATGTTACAAGTATAGCCCTATATGAATGTTCCTTAAGCTTATCATAGTTAACGTTCTATGAATAATCCCGTTAACATAATAATAGAATGTCTCTTAAAGAATATACATGGAATATTCAGGGAACAGATTATGGATATACATTTCGAAAAAATGGATATACATTTCGAAAAAATATCTATGAGATATTCCATGAATGTTCATTTTGTACATTCCCATTGTCATATTTATAGCATCTTTGTAGAATGTTCTGGGACTCTCCCATGCCAATTGGGCATATATTGACCCTATATTTGTTGGTCGTATTCTATACTCGTTATTAAAGAAAGACATCAGCGAAATTTAAAAAAATAGGATTCTCAAAAATAAATGTTTAATTCAAGAGAAGCGGCCAATAATCCAGTTTCTAATCCTATATTGAAGACAAATAAACTTAAGGTTTTTATTCCTTTGTTCAGAACGAATAGGAAGGAAATTATTCGAAACGTTTCTCTGGACAAATCCGATGATGAGATTCGCAGAGGAATTGATTGCGATGTGGTGGTTATATCAGTAAAGAGACTGAACCGTAGGAAGAAGGACACTTCTGAGCCTTCCCCTAAACGCAACCCAGGCTACGACACCGAAGGTAGTCTTGTCCCCTCCAAGATCATACTCATCACCTTTAAAGGCCAACAGTTACCGAGGTATTTATTCTTGTATAGAGTTAAATATGACATAGAGCCCTTTGTGCCTAAGACTTCCATGTGCTATTCCTGCTTGCGATATGGCCATTTTAAATCCCAATGTAAAAGTCATCCCAGGTGTAATCTTAGCGGAGAGATTGAGCATGGTGACCCAAGACTGTGCACTAAGAGGGAGGGACCTCCAGTTTGTATAAATTGTAAGGGCCCATACAAAGCCACAAGTCCTAACTACCCGGAATACAAAATACAAAGGAAGATCAGAGAACTAGCGGCATATGAAAATATTTCTCTATTAGAAGCCAGGAATAGAATAAGGAACTCCACGCCAAATATTTCTGCTAACTCTTCTAATACTATTAAAGATTTCCCCCTATTTAATTCTCCTTCCCTTCCCCCGACTTCGGAATATATCTCTCATTCTTCCCCAAATATTTCTTATATATGCTCAAGCTATAAATTCTAACTCCAACGGTAATTCCTCTTTCAATTATAATGACAACAGTAAAGAATCCTCCTCTTTGAATTGCTCTCAGCGATATCTACAAACTTCTTCATCATCTTCTTCTAATCGTCAAAAGATTATTCATAATCCCCCTCCTTTATTAGTTTCTAACGGCAGATCTCCTTTTGACTCGATGGGGAATGGGCTGGTATTTAAACACTACGCCCATTCTTTTTCCCCTCACCCCGCTCCCTCCATAAATAATTCTTCTAGTTCGAAAAATCTCTCTGTCATAAATCCGGAACTGATTAAACAGCTCCCCAAAAAAATTGTTGTCTTGGATAAGCTAAGTCCCTTTCTTAAGCTTTTTGGACTTTACGAAGTCACTTCAGAATTTTTGAGCTTATTTTTTTTCATTCTTTAAGCTCCTTCTCGGTGATCTCTAACACATCCACATCTAATGGCCTGTCCTCGGAACAATCTTCCTATTAACTCAGCTCTTACGATTTTACAGTGGAACTGCCACTTTTTGTTTAACAAAGTTTATATTTCAAATCCTTTGTTCATAGAATTTGATGTTATTGCCTTATCCGAAACCTGGCTTAATGATAACTCACAGATTAGTATTCGAGACTTTGTCGTTCTCCGGGCAGATTCCCAAATTAACAGCAATGGCGGCTTGCTTCTAGCGATACGCAATTCTATTCCTTATTCACTTTTAAAAGATACTTTTTGTGTAGAAAATAAACTCGAAAGTATGTGCGTTATTATTATTATCATCATTATAATTATCATCATTATTCTCCTAATCCTCATCATCGTTTTTTCTTTTCTATAATAAAAAGCATAATTATAAACGCCTACCCACATAGCATGTGATATTGCAATAATATTACAGTGATATTACAATATTGTAGTAATATTAGAATAAGAATAAAATATTATAGAAATATTACTGAGATATATTACATTGCGATATATTACAATGTAATATTTTGTAATATTTATATTATATTGCAGTGTGATATATAATTTTAAAATATTACTACAATATTTCACAAATATTACTATGTAATCTATTACATTGTAATATTAATGCAATATCATACAAATATTATGATATGATATATCGCACTGCACTGCGATTTTCATGATATTCCAACAAACGGAATATAACTGCTACATAATACAGAATGATCTATCTATATATATAAAATCCAGATGCTCATTCGAGCGCAGCGATATACTTCACTGCAGGAGGCAATAACCGGCGCATGTGCGGAAGAAAAACTTATCAAGCCCAACAGGTTTCAAGACAAACAAAAAACCGAATCGAGTTACTCGCGACAACCTCGAATCTCGAGCACGCAATGTTATAAATGTGGAAAAAACGGTCATTACGGACGCGACTGCCGCAGTAGCAATAGACACGCGCTCCCAAAGCCCGAAAAATTTTCGCGAATCAACACGATAAATAAATATTGCAACCATTGCAAAAAATCCGGACACAGCCGCAACGAATGCTGGAAATTGAACGGACGACCGAAAGACCGCGAGGACAAAAATCGGGAAGACGACCGAAAACCACGCGCCGAGAACACAAGTGAACGATACGATTCGCACCGTCAGCGAAAACGGAGCACCGACTCCGCCAACAGTAGTGGCGAAGAAGAGAGTAAAGATAGAAAGAGAGCGCCGTTAAAAGCATTGGACTACCGCGTCGCACACATAAAAAATACATCACACACACAAAATAAGCCGAAAGTGCCGATAGTAACTCTACCCTTACGTGAAGCAAAAAGCGGAAAAATAAATATGATGTGCGATTCGGGATCGACTATTTCATTAATAAAATTAAAGGAATTGGACGATGACACATTAATTTACGATGACAAAATCGCACTCACCGGAGTAACCGGACACAAGATACACACAATAGGAAAGACGCACGCCACAATTAAAATAGACGGTCACAATATCAAACACTCCTTCTACATAGTAAGAGATGACATGCCTATCGAAAACGACGGCATCATAGGATTTGACTTCCTACACAAACACTCAGCTATTTGCGATTTCAAAAGGGCACGGCTCCAAATAGGGAAGGTCGCACTAAAATTTTTGCAACCCCCCGACAGAATAACATTGAAACCGCGCTGCGAGACTATTATTAGAGCCGCGACCCATACAAATCGCATAGGAATAGTTCAAGCGGAAGAAACCGCACCGGGCATATATATCGGCAACGGACTAGTAGAGCCAATGGACTTCACGTGCCCCGTCAGCATAATGAACACGACGGACAAGGAAGTCGAGATACAAACGCCGACGGTCTCAATCGAAAAAATAGAACAAGACACCGCAGCCGGGATACATGCGATAAAAGATAACAAACAAACAAAATTTTTCGCACCACGAAAAGAACGCATTTGACAATTATTACGAACCGATCATTTAAATACGGAAGAACGACAGGCACTCCTAAGGATCTGCGAGGAATATTACGATTAATATGGCTATTCAATGTTAACGACCCCGGGTCAAGGCTAATCCGGTGGAGACTCAAGTTAGAGGAATACGATTACGAAATAATTCACAAGGCCGGACGAGCGAATGCGAACGCCGATGCACTGAGCCGCAATATATTCCGAGACTTAACCGAGTCAGCGGAAGAACGAAAAATACACGCGATAGAAAAGGATGAAGCAAGCGCCGTCGATGAGAAAATTTACACAGAGGAAGAAAAGAAACAAATATTGCATGAATACCATGATGCACCCCTAGGAGAACATCAAGGAGTCGAGCGTACTATTAGAAGGATTCGTCTAAATCACAACTGGCCAGGAATAACTAAAGACGTGGAAAAATATATAGCAAAATGTGAAGCGTGCCAGAAAAATAAATTATCAAGAAAAATAAAAATGCCTTTAGTAATCACCGATATGCCCACTAGGCCATTCGAAAAATGTGCTTTAGATATAGTCGGACCACTGACCGTGACAACGGAAGGAAACAAATATCTGCTGACATTCCAAGACAGCCTAACAAAATATAGCGACGCGATACCAATCCCAAATCAAGAAGCGAATACGATCAGCAAGGAATTCGTCACCAGAATCATTCTTAAACATGGAATTCCAGAAAAAATTCTAACGAATCAGGGTACAAATTTTCTTAGCGAAATTTTCAAAAATACATGCAAGTTGCTAAAAATAAATAAAATACAGACAACTGCATATCACCATGAAAGTAATGGCGCGTTAGAACGATCACATCGCACGCTGGCTGAGTACTTACGACAATATATTAATGAAAATCAAACTGATTGGGATAAATGGGCACCATACGCGATGTTTACATATAATACGACACCGCATACAGCAACAGGATACACACCGTTCGAATTGATTTAGGGACATCAAGCAGAACTACCGACAGCACTGACGAAACCTCCGAAGCCAACGTATAACTATGATGACTATGCGCAGGAGCTAAGAGAAAGAATACGGGCTTCAAATCAACGGGCGAGAGAACATCTCAAAGATGAAAAAACCAAGGCCAAAAAATATTACGACAAGGGCACCAAAATAACGCAATTTAGAGTAGGCGACAAGATACTGGTCCATGACGAGACACTACGATGTGGACGTTCGAAAAAACTCGAATCTCTATGGACCGGACCGTACACAATATTCGAAAAGAATTCCGATGTGAATTATACAATTAAAAAGGGGAGAAAGATAATACGTATACACGTAAACAAGCTCAAGCAATTTGTTGAAGCATAAACATTTGCCAATACTCCCCTCAACGATGCAAAATAAAATGAAACACTCGATTACAGGATGCTTACTTGCTGGAACAGCAAGATATTCGCAAGGCCATATGACACGGAGCGCCCATATGACCTAGAAGAATTCAAGTATAACCCAGGCCTACATTTTGAAAAAATTGGACGATTACATCATGCCAAAGAGACCTGGAAACTCGTAATAAAATTAAACTTGGAGGAATTAATTCAAAGGTACAAACAAATCGAAGAATACAGACAGCAACACCAGCTGAAATGTGACACACTGAAGTTCCATGTACAGTACCAACAAGACGCCTACACTAGTTTCGAGAGCATCGCAAAAAGAGAGGCTAAATATTTAAAAAGTCTCATGACACAGATTCAGACCGTATACAGACCACCGACTAACAAACGCCGGGGATTAATAAACGGGATAGGATCAATCGCGAAAGCACTATTCGGAACAATGGACGCAGACGATGAAGAACAGATAAATGAGCAGTTAAAATTATTAAAAAATAATCAGCAAACGGTACAGCACGCGATAAAAAACCAAATAAAAATAATAAATACAACAATCGCGCATATAGTAACATTAGAAAAGATAGTCCAGCGAAACGAAAAACTTCTACAGACACAAATGCAGGCCTTTTTCGAACGCGAGGATATTACCGAACATTTTCTAATAATTACCGCGGTCATTACCGAATTAATACGCGACGCCGAAAACGTATTAGATTACCTTGCGCACATTCAACAAGGGACAATACATTTAAAATTAATGCCGGTAGAGACCATAATCCCGCACTTAAAAGAGGCAACATAACAAATACCGCGAGGCTCATATTTTCCGTTCACAGTCCACGCCGAGGACTGGCTACAAATAGAAAAATATACGACCATGAGTGCGTACTGCGATAAAACAAAAATTTTCACGATTCTTCGTTTTCCGTTAATAGCGAAACCGACATATGACATTATAAAAGTAGTTGCGCTTCCTGTTCCAGATCATAACGCCATAATGTCAATAACGGAAGTAAAAAATGAATTAATTGCGATAGATAAGGAAACATTAACATACTTGGTATTAACAAAAACCGAATTAGAAAATTGTAAACAAACTAATTCCGAATATATGTGCCTACAAACAAAACCAGTGTACCGAATAAATGCGAACGCGCCATGCGAAATACAAATATACGAGCAAAGGCAACAAAAACATTGTAAATTAAAACCCATTATCGCGAAAAATGCAGTATGGATCGCGTTACACCAGCCGGACACTTGACTATATTCAACCGCCGCCGAATTACAAGTAGCAATACAATGCGACGGACAGTACGAATATAGAGAAACAATAAAAAATACAGGACGAATTGCATTAAAAGAAAAATGTAAATTAACGACCGAAGACATGACAATACAAGCAAAAGGCACAGTCTACGAAACAGACACAGAAACTTACCTACCAGAAATAAATATAACGCTACTACACAACCTCGACACACGGACACACAGTAACATGACACTAATAGATGTTACAGGACACGAAACCGAGTTAGCAGAATTAAAAGCTAAACTACATACGATAAATAGCAATATAGAAGATAGCGAACGACAATTCTTTACAAGAAAACAATTCTTATATCCGATGGCAACAAACGGAATAATCCTAACGCTAATAATAGCCGTAATTTATATAACACATAAGAACAAAAAGACAAAAGAACTACCCATATACAGATGTGAGACACCACCGAAACTAAAACCAATATTAAAACGTAGCCTAAGCACGCGATATTAGAAATAAGATATATATAAATAGAAAATATCGCAGATATGTGTAATTTAATTGGTAAAGGAAAACTATGTACCTCCGTTTTCTTTTTTTTTCGGGGGAGGGATGTTATAGCCCCAAATTATTAGGCTATAAACAGTCAGATTATATTATACTTTAAGTAGGTTATTACACAATTATAAGTAGGGCATAGGCCCGCGCGAAACGCCGATGCAGCATCACACGCAATAAGGAGTTGCAGAAAGAACCGCGAAAACGAGGTTATTGCAACTAAGCGCTGTGACACGATATTGCCAACATGCAAGCAAAGCATTCCATTAACCTCCTTCGCTTGCATCTGGGCTTTGACCACGCGTGACGACCCCATTAATTAATTATAAAAAAGACCCATCGATAATACTCGAGGGCCAGTCTGAAATCCAAATTGTACAGGTCGTCACGATATATCTCTAGTGAATTTATATTAAAGTGTTGTGAAAAGTAAAAGGTATTATTTCACTGGACGAGTCCCGAACTCCTCAGTTCTAATCCAGCTACGATCCCAACTACCCTGTGTCTCCCCACCAGAGGCACAACAATTGTGACAAAATTATTTCGTAATTACTTCATATATGTATATGTATACATATATATATATATATATATATATATATATATATATATATATATGTGTCTAAGGGCAGTTTTGACGACTATTTTTTTTTTATGTATACATACGTGTATAATTACTCTAAGAACAGTTTGGTAAAGTGTTTCTTTTGTATTTTGTATAGTTTTGGATTAAAATGAAAAAAAGTATAGAACGGCAGTTTTGACTACTTCTTTCATAATATGGCAGTTTTGACTACTTCTTTCATAATATGGCAGTTTTGACGACAGTTTATAATTTCTTGCAATGTAATGGTTGTTTCAACGACGTCGTCATAACAATCTTTATACCGCCTCTATAGTCGCTAAAACTTCCTTTATATTGTCACAAACTGTTTATGAATAAGTTAAATCAAACATATATTATTCAAATACTAATGTCGTGCTTAAGAAAAATTATATCAAAATTATATATGCAAAATAATAGCATAATGCGTAAGAAAAATTCGAAAATTTTTAGCATATAAGTCTGAATTAATTTTTCTTACACAGGACATTAGTTTGTATAATAATATAAATTGGATTTAATTGTTTTATTACATATATTGTAGTATACAGATGTAATGTTCAGATTCCTGTAATTTGTGCAGAGAAGAAAGAGAGAGAGAGAGAGAGAGAGAGAGAGAGAGAGAGAGAGAGAGTGTATATATATATAATATAAAATATATATGTCTAAAGGCATTTTTAACGACGTTTTCAAGTATAATTGGGCAGTTTTGACGACTGTTGGCAGTTTTCGCGACTGTCGTCAAAGACATCGCAGTATAAAGGCAGTTTTAACGACGGTCATATCTACCTCTGGCTATATACAGAAACCGGCAAAAATAAAAAGCCATCTCATCTATAAGATGGTTTGCTTTTTAAGGTGAAAGAAATATGTTATAGGTTTTTTATAACTAAAATTGAAAATGTATTAATTAATTAAAGGTGTTCAATTAAATATATAAATTATTTTTTATTATATTTATTTCTATATAATCGTATATTTGAGAATGACAAAATAAAAAATCTAGATTCACATTACATTTGAAAAATTTGAAATAATTGATGAAAGCATACTAAGACTGCAGAAAGTTATTGAGGCTTAAGAAAATCATATTAAGTATTAAGTAAAATATTATTATTTCTTTAAATTAAAATATATTATAAGTAAATATTATAATTATTATAAAAATTATAAATATAATAATATTATAAATATAATGAAATTAAAATATATATAATAATATTGTAAATATTATAAAGAAATTAAAATATATGATCTTAACTTGCTTTTTTATTTTGTCATTCTTAAATATACGATTGTTTAGAAGTAAATACATATAATATTAAATAAAAAATTATTTCTTTTTAATAAAAAACAATTAATAAATTCTTATAAAATTTCAATTATAAAAAACCTATAACATATTTTTTTACCTTTATAAAGCAAACCAGTCTTATAGATAGATGAAATAGCTTTTTATTTTTGCCGGACACTGTATATAAACCATAAAAGTAAATATGACGACAATCGTTAAAATTATCTTTATACCGCGATGTCTTAGACGATAGTTATGAAAACTGTTAATAGTCGTCAAAACTGCCTTTAGACAAATATATATTATATTACATTTTATTACATATATCAAGAGACACGGTAGTGTCTCGCGTCAAGGCCACGCGCAGCGACCGCGAGGCACCCCGTGTGTCTATACGCGAATCAGACATTTGAGAATATCATTGATTTCGGATACGCAATAACGGTTGAAGCGATCAAGTTCTTACTACGTGTTTAATCGACAGATTGAAATCGACTTATATAATAAGTATCTTTATTTTTGCTCTTTGTGTTTTATTAACGGAGATATTATAAAATTTAAAGTTTGTTTTTTAAAAAAATTGATTCCAGTTTTTTGGTCGTCGTCGACCTTCTGAATGCGCATGTATTTGAAAATGTCCATTTCGAGTTTTCATTACAAGATTGCGTCCATGGTCATAGTGTTATTAGGTTGACAGTTATTAGTTTTGACATATGTCAGTTTTGACACATAGGTTTAGTTTTGATGTAGATAAGCATTTGATTGATTCATTAATTGATTGAAAGAGAATAGAAAATGTCTTGTATTTATGTATAAAAATAATGTAAAATAAAGACGTAAATAAAAATTAGAATCTTATAATATTATATTTAATTTATAAAATATTATAATTATATAATATATAATATTATAATAAAAAATAACAAAAAAAGTCATAAAAATTTGATAACTCATAGCATCACTATTACGAGTGCTATGAGCTATTTTTTAAAATCATTTATTATATTATTAGCTCTCACTCATTTTCTTATTTTATATTAACAATTATATATGTATTTATGAAAAAATAATATAATGATAATTATAAAAATAAATATAAATTACTTTCATATCATGCTACTAATTTTTCATATACATCTAATGGTTGATGTTGATATAAAATAAGAACGTTAAAGCTAATATTGATATATAATAAGTAATATAAATAAAATAATATAAATATAATAATATAAATTCAATTAATAAAAATCAAAGTCATAAAAATTTAATAACCTATTACATTATGAGTACTGTGAGTTATTAAAAATGCACATATTCTTTATGACTTTTCTATTAACGTTATTTAATATAAGTAACGTAAATTATAGATTTAATAAGCAAAAAGGACTATTGTATTTTGATGAAATATGATGAGGGTGTTGGTAGGTTCTTTACTTCATTATTTTGAAATGTTTAAATAAATATATACTACAAAAAAGAGTGAAATCCATAAAAAAATTACCTTTTTAAAACAAGGTTAAAAAAGGCGCCAAGTCCATGCGTCTTGTGAAGAAGTGTTAAATAAAAAATAGTATTTATAAATTACTGAAGAAAATTATATTAAAAAAATTACGCTAAATAAATACAAATTTATACAAAAAATTAAAAATTAGAAACTTATACAAAAATTAAAAATACAAAAAGAATTTTAGTTAAAAAACTTGGCGCCTGCTAAATAATATGCTAATAATGTTAACATTCTTCGTTTAAATTAAATTATTTGTTACTTTAGAAATTATTACAGTTCAAATATTGGATGATTGCAAAAGTTCGTGCCCGATTTGAAGTTATTACCACCATCTATGCAAATCGGGCACGAACTTTTGCAATCATCCAATACATTGCACACATTGTAGTTAAATTAATAATATAGAAGGAGGTTTGTAATGACGACCAAAAACTGGACTAATTTGAATTCATTTATTAGATAAAATTCATAACGTTTCGACCTTAGGTTTAGGTCATTATCAAATGTGAACTGAAACAGTTATTACAATATTTTAAACATACAGTATTATGGCATGATTATGATTGGATACAAAAGTATAGAAGAACTTACAGTCAGATGTATTATTTACGGTGTCAAATGAAATCCCATTATATAAATGGTATATGCGATGTCAGGGTAGTTAATAATAAATATAATACGTGTGTCTTATGACATGACTAATCAGTAACTATGAATATTTAAGTCCTAGAGCAACAAACATTAAACGACTTTAATAACCTTATCGTATATAATGTTTATATTCTCTGTGTCTCTATGTAGGTTAAGGGTATTATTAAACTTTTTTATATAAAACATCTCAGCTATTTCTCTTTTTCTGGTGTGTTTTTCATTATGTAAGATAATCGGGTTATCCCAATCGAAATCGTGATTAAATTCAACTCTATGTTTACTCACTACTGAATAATTGCTCTCATGCAATTTTATATTATTTTTATGTTCTTTTAGGCGGGTATTGAGATGTTTCTTAGTTTGCCCAATATATGAAAATTCACACTCTTTACAATTGATCTTGTATACGACTTCAGTTTTCTTTAATTTTGGGATCTTATCTTTACCGCGTTTGATAATAGAATTTAATTTCTTCGGGATCGAATATAATACATTTAAGCCTACTTTACGAAGGGAATGTTTTATGTTATCACTGAAGTGCTTTATATAAGGTAAAGTGATACACGAAGTGATATCGAATCTATTTTGTTTTTCTTTTATTGGCTCGTCATTGTTTTTATTTAAGTATAAGTATCTTAGTCGTTTTTTAATAATTCGGTTAATTAAATTAGAAGGGAAACAATTGTTGACTAAGATTTTTTTAACTAGTTCTATATTGTCATTGTGAAATTGTTCGTTGGACAGTAAAATTGCGTGGTCAACCAAATTAATAATCGTATTAATTTTATAATTGTGTGGATGACTCGAAAGATAATTGATATATCTGCCTGAAAAGGTCGGTTTACGATACCAGTTAGTAATTAAAGATTCATTATTTCTTATGATTGTTGTATTTAAAAAGTTAATCCTGTTATTGTTTTCAATTTCATGTGTGAATTTTAATCGATCATGGTATTTATTGAAGGTATGAAGAATAGTATTGATTTTATCTCTAGGAGTCACTAATAAAATATCATCTACATATCTGAAATAAATTGAAGTATCGAAATCTAACTCTTTAAGGCATTGTGTTTCGAGGTCATCCATAACCATATCAGCTAGTATGGGAGACAGAAGTGACCCCATGGGGCTACCAAAAATTTGCTCATAGAAATCTCCATTAAAAGAAAAACTTGTCGAGTCTAAGATTATTTCAATAGCATATGTGAACTGAGACAGACTGAATTTAGTGTTTTTACAAATGTCGCTCCAGCGTTTCTCAACAGCTTTAATGACGAGATTTTTTGGGATGTTGGTGAATAATGACAACACATCTAACGACATTAATAATTCGGTTTCTTTGATTTTTGTGTTGTTAATGATTTTAGCAAAAGACCAGCCGTCTTTAATGTAAGATCTGGGTTTTTTAATAGAATTATATAAGATTTTATGTATATAGTACGCTATATTGTATGTCGGGCTACCGAGAGAAGATACTATGATTCGGAGTGGGGCGTTCTCTTTATGTATCTTAGGTAACCCGTAACATCTCGGCAATAACTGTTTCAGTTCACATTTGATAATGACCTAAACCTAAGGTCGAAACGTTATGAATTTTATCTAATAAATGAATTCAAATTAGTCCAGTTTTTGGTCGTCATTACAAACCTCCTTCTATATTCTTTACGACTGGCGGATTTTTAAAAAAATATATTTATTATTATTTTTTAAAAAAATATGTATTATTATTATTAAATTAATAATTGTTACTTTAGGATACATTGTAATTTTGAAATTTAGCAGCGCGCCGTTTTTTTAACTAAAATTTTTATGTATTTTTAATTTTCGTATAAGTTTCTAATTTTTAATTTTTTGTATAAATTTTTATTTATTTGGCGCATTTTTTTAATATTATTTTTTTTCAGTAATTTAAAAATACTGTCTTTTGTTTAACACTTCTTCACAAGACCCATGGACTTGGCGCCTTTTTTTACTTTTTTTAAAAAGATAATTTTTTATGGATGTGTATATATACATACTCTGCACACATGACAGATATCTTAACATTATACATATATGTCGCTTTGCCGGTATTCATAGTCCGATCTTATATTTAGATCGTCTTAAATCTGAGGCTGAGATGCTATGCAGCCATTTGATTCATTGAATGGGATCCTTAACCCAACCACAGACTAGACTTAAGATAATTTAAATTAAGACAATCCTAAAATCGGACTATGAATATCGGCTTTAATATCTCGTTACGTATTTTCAGTATTAAATATATTTGTACATTTTTAAGAAATTATGCTACTCTTGTTGTCATTTCAAACACCTAAAAGATATTAAGAAAGTGACAAATATAATGTTAAAATTCCTGTAATTTGTGCAGAGTATGTATATATATATATATATATATATATATGTAAATAATCTAATATATATTTGTGTAAGGGCAGTTTTGACAACGTTCTCAAGTATAACTAGGCAGTTTTGACGACTGTTGGCAGTTTTCGCGACCGTCGTCAAACATATCGCTGTACAAAGGCAGTTTTAACGACTGTCGTCATATCTATCTTTATATAAATATTTATACTATATGCATAGTAAACCACGTAGAAAAACGTTTTGTTGAAGTAACTATTATTTATAAGCAGTTTTATTTTGTTGTATAGTTGTTTTACGTATAATATACTGTACGTAAACATTTAATAATTGTACTATATTTTTTCGCGCTTAAAATTTCATGTCACGGCAGTGAGATTTTACATGCAAAAAAGTACCATATAATTATTAATTGTTTTTAAACAGTATAATATGTAAAGCACAGATATACAATAATAAAACAATATATAAATATGAAGATATTTTAACCAAGCATTTTTCTACATTGTTTACTGAATGTATATATATATATATATATATATATATATATATATATATATATATATATATATACAGGCATACAGCCATATAAAGGTAGATTTGACGACTGTCGTTAAAACTGCCTTTATATCGCGATGTCTTTGACGACAGTCGTGAAAACTGCCAATAGTCGTCAAAACTGCCCAGTTATACTTCAAGATGTTGTCAAAACTGCCTTTAGACAAATATATATTATATTATATTATATATATATGTGTATATATACATTCTCTGCATACATGAGAGATATCCGAGGGGTGTCTCACTCATCAAAAATTTGTACATGTATTGCGAATTACTGGGAATTCTAAGTAATTCCTTGTAATGCGATGTACAATTATAAGTAATATGACGGAATTACGTGTAATGCTAAACAATATAAAGTAATTCCATGTAATTCTATGTAATTCTAAAGTAATTCAAAGTGAATGTATTTGTTTATAACATTTTGTTTTACAAATATAATAAGTTATTTATCTCGCAGTTTAAATATTCTAACTAAATATTCCTTTTTATTTATTAAAATAAATACTATTTGGAAGTTTTGCAAAAATGTCATAGGGTCTGCAATGTAATAACATTTTACAAAATTTTATGTATCGCGTCTGATTTTTTATTAAAAAAATGATGTCAACTTTTTTTTAAAAATAAAATATATATTATATTTAAATATTAGTAAAATATATATATTATATATATTTAAATATTAATACTAAAATTTTAATTTAGTAGAAAAAAATATTTTATTAAAATGAATTAAAATGAAGAAAAATATTAAGAGAAATAAATTTATAAGATATATTATTATTAATTAAATATAATATCGATATATTATGCAAAAAATTCAAAATTAATATTTTTATATTATTATACAAATATTTATTTAGTTGAAACACTCAAATTAAGATTTCTATATAATACTTATTAATAATATATAGGTACCTATAACAAAACGTTCCCAATTATAAATGAAAATAAAGTCTTATTTTAAAGTGTGACTAAAAAATTCAACTCAAAAATGTTTAAAAAGTCAACTTATATAAAAAATATTTTTAATAAAAATTTATTTATATTTTTAAATTAAATTTTTATTTTTTTATACGAAAAAATCTGCAATAAATTTTATAGTTTTTAACTAAAAAACTTTTTAAAAACTCTACTCAAATAAAACTTTAGTTTAAAAATTAATTATAATATAATTAATTTTATATATTATACAGGGTGTCTCAAAATTAATAGCAAACCTTTTAGTAACAGATTCCTGGGATCATTTAGAGACGATTTTTCCTCAGCGAAAATACTTGGCGTAAGAATAAGAGTAGGCGAAATAAATTATTTTTATTTCTTACGCCTACTCTTACTCTTACGCTTACGCTCGATTAATCAGAACGCAGGAGGAAAAATCAGTAAGTTATTCCTACCCTTACTTCTTACGCTAAGCTTACTCCACCTACTGTAGACGACGCTTAAGAGATATAAAGATATTAAGAAAGTGACAGATGTAATGTTAGGAGTAACTTGTGTGCAGAGTATATATATATATATATATATATATACAGGGGGTGGACAAAATAATATGAACACCTGACATATACACAAAATTTATTTATTAATAAGGTGTTGGGCCACCATTTGCTTGTAGAACAGCTGCAATTCTTCGCGGAATAGATTCGTAGAGCGTCTGAATAGTTTCCAACGGAATGTTGTCCCATTCTTGTACCAAAACATCCGCCAATTGCTTCAATGATGTTGGAGATGGAAATCTGCTCCTCACTCTCTGCTCTAAAACTCCCCATAACGGTTCAATTATGTTGAGGTCTGGCGATTGTGCTGGCCAGGGAAGATGTTTGATGATATTCTGCTCCTCAAACCAAGACTGAACCTTTTTGGCTGTGTGTATGGGCGCATTATCATCTTGGAATATGGCAGTGTTTGGCAGCAATATGCTAGTCATAGTAAGAACTTCATCATTGAGGATGTCGAGATATTCATTCGCAGTAATCCGGCCAGTGATGTGAATGAGAGGACCAGCTGAATACCACGATATAGCCGCCCAAATCATAACGGAACCTCCCCCATGCTTGACTGTAGGAAGCAGGCAGTCCGGATCGTAGGCTTCTTTTGGGCTTCTCCATACATAAACCCGGCCGTTTGTAGGAAACAATGTGAACGATGATTCATCGGACCATACCACATTCTTCCAATCATCAAGTGTCCAGGTTTTATGATCGTGGCACCACTTCTTTCGCAGCTTAGCGTTGGCTTCCGTTATAAAGGGTTTCGCAATTGCAGCCCTTCCATGAATGTTAGCTTTGTGGAGCTCCCGCCGTACTGTTTTTGTCGAAACAGTATTACTCAAGTGAGTGTTGAGTTCTGCTGTCACTTTTGCCGCGGTAGTTTTATGTCGTCTGGCCACAATCCTTTTTAATGTTCGTCGGTCTCTGTCAGTTAACTTTGGGTTTCGCCCACTATTCCTCTTCGCCGATGATGTTTTACCATGTTTTGTGTATGCTGTCATTACCGTGGATACTGTCGCTCGTGAAACGTTAAACAATTCAGCTGTTTTCGTCACAGACGCTCCCGCTAACCGAGCACCAACGATTTGCCCTCTTTCGAAAGTCTGAGAGATCACACATTTCACCGATCGCTTGTTTTAGACGTCGCAGAACAAAGCGTATAATACACTGAAATATAATCTACAAGACTTGGCACGTAAACTGCGCAATACATACGCGTCGCATTATTTACACGGAAGCAGTGTTGCCAACATGAAACAAGATGTACTATATTGCGTGGTGTTCATATTATTTTGTCCAACCCCTGTATATATATATATATGTTTTTTTAATTTACTTGCTTTCCCGCGTGACTGCACAATGTATTTCGGCCAAGAGTAATTCGGTGGTTGACAATTTATTACAAGATTTCTTAATTTAGTTAATCTTTCCTTATTATAAGGACGTGGCATAAAATTACATATAAACTCATTTTTTTTGACATCCCAAATAATCCACTCCTTCGGCACAATGTCAACACTTTTAACATTATTTTTTATGCCTTTAAATTCAATTGGCCTATATTTGTAATCATTGCTCATCTGCAATAGTAAAAAATATTTTTATATAACTCATGAATATTTTATGGGAAATAAAGTAATATAAACAATTTTTTAAATTTTAATTAACACTTACCTTGAAGGAATGCAAAAATGTAAAAATTTATAATAATTTTTATGATGCTATTTACAATGCGACAGACGTGGCACGACAAACATTTGGTTGCTAAGTAAATATGCGCCGAGCGCTCAGTGGCGTCTCAAGTTCATGAAGCAAAATGTTCAAATTATAAACTGTTTCTTTACATATGTAATAGCGCTAATACATAAATTTTTTCTTTCTCGACTACACTGAGATTTACATTTATCATTTTTTTATTTATCTCATTTACTTTATATGTGCCAATCCTTCCATTTCTTTTCGTTACAGTCCACGCTGATAAATATTTTGAATCGCATGGATAATTATACATAGATTTCTTTTTTTTTTAAATATCACCACAAATTTCTGTGTTCCATATGCGTTTGATTCTCCGGAAGATAGATAGATAGATATGCGTTTATTCGTCCCCTCAGTTTGAAGGCGCTTTTAAGGAGCGGTCCCGAACCTTTACAAAATATTCTCATTCCCCCTTCGCGACCTGGGCATATGCGACCTCTTACCCCCCTCCCTCACGTTTCCCTTCCCCTTCCCCTTCCCCCTGCCTTCTTCTTCATATCCTCCCGCCTCTCGTATCTCCTTCCTCTCTCCTTCCCTTCTGCATTCCTCTATCCTTGACCTTCTTATTCCTTGCGGTTTCCTCCTCCCCTTGTCTTCCTACCGTCTCCCCCTCATCTCAGTCAAAACATCTCGTCTCCGCACATCCTTCCTCTGTAAATCATAACGAAACAAGACAGAGCATGACAAGAACATGACAAACCAAATACGATACGATCACCGTCCTCCATCTCCACCCCCTCCTGACCTCCCTTCCATCCTCTCCCCCTCCCTTCCCCTCCTACCTTATACCTCCTCAACCTCTCTCCACACCTCCATCTCCCTGTCCCACTTCCATTCCCTGCCCTCCACCCATAATCCCCTGCTATCAAACTCTACCCTTTTTCCCCTTCCCCTCTCTAACCTTGCTCTCTCCTTGATCCGCCACTTCATTTTCCTCTCTTCCCTCGTTAGATCCTCGTCCACTTCCATTCTCCACCTTCTCCCAATCTCCCCTCTTTTTTCTAAGATCTCATCCCTATCTCCCTTCTCCTCCATTATGACCAGCAGCCACCTCTTTCCCCCTTCACCTATCCTCTCCTCCACCCCCCTTAACACCACCTTTCTTCCCAGGATCCTTTCAATCAGCAGTTTCAAAAGCCTGCTCCTTTCTTCAAAACTATCCCCCTCTATCCCCCTCCACACCAGGTTCCTCCTTCTCCTTTCCCTCCTCACCTGCTCCTCCAATTTCTCTCTCGCCTCCCTTTCTCTCTCCCTCTCCTCCTCTTTTTTCCTTTTCCTTTCTATTCTGTCTTCTAACCTCTTCCATAACTCCATTCTCCCCTCCTCCTCCTCTTCTTCCTCCACACTCTTCCACCAGCTATCCCCCTCTTGACCCCCTTTTGCTATCCTATCCTCCTCCTTATCACCTTCGACCTTATTCTTCCCTGCTTCTCCCCCTATCATTTTCCCTAACCCCTTGTCGCTCGCCCCCTCACTTTCCTCTCCCTCCCCCTCACTTCCCCTGATCACTCTACGGCCTCTTTTCTCTTCTCTCCCTTCGCCCTTCTTCCTCCTCAGCATCTTCCTTCTTCCTCCCCTTTTCCTCGCTCCCTGCGTCTGCACCTACGGCCTCTTCCTCTGTCGCTGCCTCCTCCCCCTGTCTTCCAACCTGTCATCTTCTTTCTCCTCCTCTTCCCGTGGTTTCCCTCCTCTCTCTCTCTCAAAAGTCTCAGCTCCCTCTCAATCCCTCTCATTCCTTCCACAATCCCGCTCAAGCCTTTCCTTATCCCCTTCAGCTCACTTAACCAGTCCTCTTCCCAACCCATAATCTCACCACTTTCTCTCTGTCAATCTTTCGAATGCTACCTCCACGCACTACTGCGTATCACTATTAGCCCCTCGCAACATGTGCTCGCGCACGTGGCCCGCCGGCTTTCCTGTGTCGCCATCACCTGTAGTCCCAGCATCTCGTTCTACCGCCGGCCGATAACACTCTCCTCCGTCAATTCCTTCCCTACCGACCATTCCGTTCCCTAGTTCTTCTTCTTCATCCGTTCCTTCATCGTGCTCCTTCCTTGCCGACTCCTTCCTTCTCTCAGTTCCACTCTCTTCTACTCTCCCTTCCCGTCGCCGGCGCCCTCTTCATTACTTTCCACACTCTTTCCTTTTGCTCCATACACCTTGCGCCCTCTCTGCTGCTTTCTTCTGCCTCCGTTCCTCTTAGTCATTTCCTTCCTCTTCCCTTCCTACCTCTCTCTCCTGCCGTCATTCTTCTATTTGCTCCGACTTTTCCTTCCTCTAGATCCTTTCTTCTACTCCATTTCCAGCTCTATCTTCAATTGCCCACCTTCCTTATATCCCTTCGTCCAACACTTCTCCAGCCTCCACCATCACTCTCACCGCCGACAAGCCCGTCAGAGCTCAGAGCTCCGAAAACCACCTGTCCACTAGACGACCGCCATCTTTTCTCCCTGATTCTCCGGAAGATAAATATTATTAATTTGTATTATACTGCCATTAGAAAGTAAAACTGTGTTATTAGGTGATTTTGTTGTTAAGAGCACATATTTATACTTTATTTTTTTTTATATTTATTTTTTCTGAATTTTGACAGCTTGATTTTTTTAGAACTTCAATTCCAGATGATACATTTGATTGTGCTTGATGAGTACGAGATATTTCATTGTAACGACGGCATATTTGTGATAAAGGTTTATTTCCATTACGTAATAATTTCTTCATTTTTCCTAATGTATTTTCGAACGGAAATGATGTAATATCAGACAGAGGACATTGCATGAATGACACATCATCCGCAATGTGCAGTAGATTGTGGACGTTGCTAATTAAAAATTCCTTTCCATAAAATTTTTCTGTGAGATGTACAAATTTTTGCAATAAATTTCGGGCATGCGTACAGTATTTTAGTGCTGTCTTTTCCCGACAAAATCCGAATAGGAGCGTGAAGAATCATAAAATGTTTATATATATCTTCCGGTAAAATTTTTTTAAAAATAATTGGTCCAATATACAATAAAAGAAAATTATATTCAGTAGCCTTAAATTTTTTAAATTCTGAAAGGGATCGAGTTGTTCTCTGGAATTCTTCTGGGATGTACTGTTGAATTTTTATTAACAGGGAAGACAATTGTGTTTTTGAATTGTACGATAATTTTTTAATCCAATAGCTTCTTCATAACTCCTAAAGGAGATGCATTGCATCAAGTGGAAAACTATTTATCATGTCAATTGGTGGGTGAACATTAATTAAAGGAGATGTTCCTTTGTGATGTTCACTATTTGCTTGTTCTCTGAAAGAACGATCCGTTCTTATTTCATAATTACTACCTGGGTAGATTGTCCGATTTTTATACCGTTTGCCACGTACTAAACAACGTTCATATGCCCAAAATCTGTTATGATTTTTTATACATTTTACAAATGACCGAGCTGGCCTATCGCAAATAAAAGCTTTAATACAAACTTAAAATACTTGATTATTTACATTTACTCCTTCAGTTTGGAGCAGATTGATTTCCTCAACAAACTTTCCAAAATATTTTTGGATATTTTCTGGTTTTTGATTTCCACAATAAATTGCAACCGGAAATGGTTTATAAATATCAGGTTGATGAAAAATTTTGCATAAAATTGGCCAAAAACTTGTTGAACTCGACTTAAATAGTGGCAAACCATCTACATTTATTACCAACTCTATTATATTATTTAAATGTAAATCAGGATTAAAATATTTTACAAGGTGTGAAGTTAAACCAAAATATACAAATAAACCATTAGCATTTTCATCTAGTTTCTCAATTTTATAATTTTCACTTGTAGTTTGTAAAAATGTTTTAGAGCTTTTTGGTAATTGAGGTAAGATGGGTCGTAATATATTTAATAGATCATCTAAGCGAGAATGGGGAAGTGGCGGAAATTGAAATGCCCATTCTCGAAGATCATTTATAATATTATTTGATTTTTCTTCGACTGACGAATCTGATGAAACTGAAGAAATATTTGCAGACTCATCTTCTGACGCATCCAAACCATCTTCTGACACGTCTTCTTGAATATCAATTTCCTCAGAATTATCATTATCTAATGATATATGTTGAATATGGCGACATTTCGTACACAAATCATATGAGTAGAGACACCTGTCTGTTTTGAAACCAAGGTGATCTCTACCCCCACTTTTCTGTTCAGGAAGCGAGGTATGTGCGACTCTCACGCTCTTTGTTTTCCTTCTTCTTGCGTCGTGCGTTATACATAACACATCTCACATCAGCTGTTCTGATTCGTACGCATTCTCTAAACCGTTTAGTTCTGAATAAAATAATCCATTCTCTCAAGAGTGTTACTTCACTAAACTGCCCATTTCCTCGCGACTATTTTATGTAACAGGTTATGGGCCCAGAACGTTGTTGTTTCCTGGCGGTCGCGAAAATTTAATTGATTTCGGAAAGTGTTTTTCGAGTTTTTTTTTGTTCGAACGGTAGATTGAAAGGACGTCGCGCAGTATAAGCGTGTGTCGCCATTAACGAATAGAAGGATTCTTCGCGTCGGTTAAACGCGGAAAGAACATTCATTTAGAGTGTTGATAATCAGAGTAATTATCGAGTTGACGTCAAACAAGTGACGAAGTTTGACGGAATGAATTTCCAACTATGGAAATTCCAGATCAGCACAGTTTTAAGAGCGCAAGGAGCGATCGGATACGGATGGGACCGTTCCAAAACCCGAGGTGGGCACGAACGGATATACCGATTGGTGCAAGAATAACGCCATTGCGATGTGCACTTTGTCCACAACAATGGAATTCTCACAGTTAGAATGCCTGATTACGTGCGTTACGGCCAAAGAGATGTGGGATAAATTGCTCAGTATCCACGAGCAAAAGTCGGCCTGTAATTTATTGCATCTAAATCAAAGATTTCATAGCTACAGAATGAGCATCGATGATTCGATTTCTCAGCACATAACTAAAGTCGAAAACATGGCCAGACAATTAAAGGATTTAAAAGAATATCTCCGACAATGCAGTAATGGCTAAAATTCTAGGGAGCTTGCCCATGAAATATAACGCAATAATAACGGCATGGGATAGCGTTGCGATCATGGATCAAACGCTCGAGAATCTCCGTCAAAGATTGCTAAAAGAGGAAAACAGACTAACGCATCAAGACGAGGAGGAATCTGCGTTTAGCGCTGAAAATGCATCGAAGAACGGGCGTTCGTCATCCAAGCGCGGCAATCCGAAGAGAAATAAGCCGAAGCGTGAATTTATATGTTACGGTTGTGGCAAGTCAGGCCACATAAAGGCTAATTGTAGAAAGAAAAATGGCGGGAAGTCTGAGCAGAACGAGAAGAGAGCGCTGTTAGCTGTTTTTAAGGATGAAGAAGACGGAAACTCGACGACGGACATTTTTGTGTTCAGCACCTCTAGTGCTGAGAAGGAAAAGTTCGCGCGGAGAGACAATCGCGACGTATGGTTCGGCGATAGTGCGTGTTCAAGACACATAACGTACAGACGAGACTGGTTTTCCAGTATTAGTGAAGCCGGTGGGAGCATCGTGCTAGGCGACGACGGTCCGTGTGAGATAAAAGGCTGCGGTGTTGTACCAGTGAAACGACTAATGAACGACGCGTGGATAGACATTAACCTTGAGAACGTGTTGTTTATCCCGGGATTCAAACGAAATTTGATATCTCTTGGTGTGTGCACGGGCAGAGGTTATAACGTCGTGTTGACAAGGGACGCGTATTAGTATATTACATAAACGAAGATAGAGAACTGATTGTTGAAGGTGTAAAGCAAAGCAATCAACTTTACAGGCTTTTCTTAAAATCATCGCTTGAGCCTGAAGCACATGTCGTCGTAGAAAAGGGCAGCTTACAACTCTGGCATGAGAGACTTGCTCACATTAATGTAAAGTCAGTAAATCAGCGCGATACTGAGAAGCTCGTCGACGGTATAAAAATAACAAACAACAGTGAGTTTTTCTGCGAGCCGTGTCAAGTTGGCAAATCGCACCGAAAAAGCTTTGAAAAGAAAATCAAGACGCGTGCGAAACGTGAACCCGGACGATTTATTCACAGTGATGTATGCGGATCGATGTCCGTGAATTCGTTTGGAGGATCCCGTTTTTATGTAACGTTCAAGGATGACGCTTCAGGATTTCGGCACGTATTCTTTATGAAACACAAATCAGACGTGTTCGAAAGATTCAAAGAATACGAAGCAGGAAACCCGATCTGTCACATGTGAAAGTGTTCGGTAGTGATGCATTCATGCATGTACCGAAGATGCATCGTAGGAAACTGGATCCGAAGGCAGAGAAGAATATTCTAATTGGATACAGCGGAGATTCACAAAACTACAACTTGTACAATCCACACACGAAGAAGATCGTCGTAAATCGAGATGTGACATTCAATGAGAAAGTAACGACTTCGGTGAAGAAATCAACCACTGTTGATGTGAGCATAAATGGCATCACAATGAATTCACCAGCCGAGGAGGGTGTCGAGGACGTCGAAAAGGAAGAAGAAGAAGACGACAACCAGGTATTCGACGACGCTGATGATCCTGGTGAAGACAATCAAAATAAAATTGACGATGGTCGTGCACGATTGAGAAGTCGAGAGTCAATTCGCCCACCAGATAGATATGAACCTCATATTACAGAGTGTAATCTGAGTGTAAAATGAGCCAGTCACCTTCGCAGAAGCCATGAGGTGATCGGAGGCAGACAAGTGGAAGTGCGCCATCGAGGAGGAGTTGGAAGCTCATAAAAACAATGGAACGTGGAAAGTTGTTTCATTGCCACCGGACAGGAAGCCCATAAACTCGAGATGGGTATTTAAACTGAAGAAAACAGTGGGAGACGTGGTGCGCTACAAAGCCCGTCTCTGTGCCAGAGGTTTCTCGCAGCGTCCAGGAATCGATTATAAAGAGACATTCTCGCCTGTAGTCGCAGGTACGACTCATTGCGAACCTTGCTGGCAGTCGCCACGGAACAGAACCTAGAGATCAGTCAGTTCGACGTCAAGACGGCATTTCTGTATGGTCAACTGGAGGAGGAAATATACATGAAGATCCCAGAGGGACTCCAAACGAGCAACGCCAGTGATGAGAAGAAAATGGCCGTGTGCAAGTTAGTGAAAGCGTTGTATGGCTTAAAACAAGCCTCATGCTGTTGGAATGAGAAATTTAAAGCATTCCTTAAAAAATTAAAATTCAGTGAGTGTGAGTCTGATAAGTGTGTATTCAAAGGACACATTAATGACAGTATGATCTGGCTTGCACTGTATGTAGATGATGGTTTAATTTTTGCAAAACCGAAGGAAACCATAAATGTAATTATTGATGCATTGCGTAAAACATTTCAAATAACGGTAGGAAATGCAAATGTATTTGTAGGCATGCAGATAGAAAGAGATCGTGCTAATAAAACAATGTCAAATCACCAGCACGAATACATTGAGAAAATTATAACAAGATTTAATATATTACAAATTCAGAAGGAGGCTATATGGAGCCACGCGTAGGGTGTAGGTACGCAAATACTAAAAACAAACTGTTGGAATAACAAATTTATTAAATCTAAACGTTTCGGTCCTTTCTTTGGACCTTCTTCAGTAAATTTAATACAATAAATTATAATGGAGAATCTACATACTGCCGCACGCAGCGCAAAAGCCGTGAGCCCCCCGATCGATACCCCACTAAATAGACAAAGTGAAATAATATGTTATGAGGTACTCAAAAGTGGACTCTAATGAAGAGTATAGTGAGGAATTTCCGAAAGGGGGCTCACTCTTACTCACACACTCATCCATCGCACATTTGCACGACCGTACGCGGACGCGTCCGACGCACGAGTGAAGAAGATATTCGGTTTGATGCTATTTATAAGGCGCCATACAATGGCTCATAGCCTGTTATCGAAGTCAATGTCAAACCCAATGTGTGGAATTTATTTCTCTCTCTCTCCCTCTCCCTCTCCCTCTCCACTCTCTCTCTCCCCCTCTCTCTCCCTTCCCCCCTCCGTCTCTCTCCCTCTATCCCTGTCCTTCTTTCCTCTCGCTTCCCCTCCCCTTTTTTTTATGCTGTGGAAACCTCCAAGAGGTACCCTTGCCCCCCGGGTAAAGAGCAAGGGTTATGTGGGATTCCTTCTCCTCATCCCAGGGAGAACCGAGGTTTTCCCTGTGATGGGGCACAGAAGGGGACCGCACTAAAACCACAGCGGGTGTCCTTCTCGGGCGTTTAGGTAGGGAGCGTGGAGGATGTTGGAAACCCATGCCGACTCCACGCCCCCCCCGCCTTTTCTTTCTCGGAGAAGGGTCACCCTCCTCTCCGCCATCGTGCGGACTTCGCGATTGCGACGCGGGACGACACCGATCCCGCGTCGCGCCCTCCCAAAGAGTTTGGGGGGCGGAGTCACGGCTCGAGTATTCCCGCTCGAGCCGGGGCCCCCCGCCTCCAAGGTTGGTGCTCCCTCCACCTCCAAGGGGGGGAATTGGATTCGGCATTTAGCCCCAGAGGCCCTCACCAAAGGACTCTCCTCTCTCAGAGGAGAGTCCTCTTTACAATGGTGATGTCCTCTCCCCGGTGCCTTATGGCTCCCGGTAAGAGAGCACTTCCCGCTGCATTTCCGTCCAAGAGGGAGGTCGCGCGCGCCGTTAGCCGGGCATGGGCCCAGCCACCGGCGACACACGATCCCCCGGCCTCCCCGATTGCAACTTCCTCCGCTCCCATGGGAGTTAGGACCGCAATCGGGGAGGTTGCCCATTTTGAGGGATTTGGGCGAGCATGCCACGCCGGAGCTTAGCCTACCCGCCCCCACCCCCAATTCCCGAGAGGTCGGGGGAGGAGACCAAGACTTAAGCGTCTCGGGTCCACCCCCGAAAACCTCATTCCGGGTCAATATTGACCCCGGGGAGGCGGGTGAGTCTCCCCCTCCGTTGTTGTGGAGGGGGTTCCTCCCGCTGCTCTCTCTATCCTCCTCCGCCCGCTCCAAGGAGCGTCTTCTCCTTCCACTTCTCTCCCTCTCTCTCTCGGCTTCCTCCTTCTGCAGCATTACTGTGCTGCAGAAGGAAGAGAATCCCTTCCAGGCATCTTCGCTTCCTATCACTGCTCTTACAACACTGGGCAGTAATAGGTCCCCTCCGATTGTGGCCACGAGCTCGGCTCTTTCTCCCGCCCAGGCTGCACACTCCTGCAGGGTGTGCTGGGCGGTGTCCCGCTCGTGGCCACAATGGTGACATCGTGTCGTGCGCTCCTTCCGTATACGACCCAGGTACTCGCCAAAACATCCATGACCTGTGAGCACCTGGGTCATACGGTAGGTTACACCCCCTTTCGCCCTGTCCAACCAGTCTGTTAGGCAGGGCTGGATGGCCCCGACGATGCGCTGACCAGGCAGTCTTGGGCCGAGAAGATTCTCGGCCCACTCCTCGATCAGCGCCCGTCGGGTATGGACCCTCAGGGCCCGCCGGACACCGTCCGTAACCGGAATGCCCGCCCGCTGATACGCTCGCGTACGCCGATATACTTTGGCGTACATGCGGGCGAGCAGTTCTGCAGGGAGTACACCTGAAAGCACCCCCACAGCCGTCCAGCTGACTGTACGGTAGCCCCGGCAGATCCTGTTCGCCACCCGCTTTGGCAACTGATGCATTGCATCTTTAGCTTTGCGGGTGGCTCCCAGCTTCTCTGCCCATACCGGGGCTCCGTACATCAGCATAGAGTGAACGGCATAGAGACGGCGAACACTCTCGTCAGGGCCCCCGAGATTAGGCAGCAGCCGGCATAGTGCCATCGCTGCCCTTTCTACTCTCGGGGAGATTTGACGAAGGTGCTCGCCGAAGCTCCTCTTTCCATCCAGGTGGAGACCCAAGTATTTCATATGGGTCCTCACGTCCACAAGGGTGTTCTCCAACGTGATCTGGGCTTTTGGCGGCGTCCCCTGAGAACCGTTGTGCATAAACACTGCCTCAGTTTTTTGGGGCGCCACTTTAAGCCCGATCTGTTTGATTAGCCGCACGACACGAGCTACCGCCAGATTGGCTCGCGCAGTCGCCTCCTCCCACGTTTTTCCCCCGGCCATCACCAGCGTGTCGTCTGCGTAGCAGATTGCGTGACAGCCGGGGGGCAGGGCAGTCCGAAGTCGCTTCCCCCCCTTCTCTATCTCCCTCTTTCAAACATACAACGTATGGAATTTCATGTTACAAATGATTTATGGCTCTATAAAGGAATTCGATAACAACTAAAAGAAGACCGTCTTTCAGGAAATTTGAGGCATATTGCAACTGATTTTTGAAACATTTCACGAAAGGCTTAAGACTGTTTGCGAGAAATAAAAATAATAATTCAGGTGACGCTAACAGAACACCTGATAATAATTCGGCTCGCGTTGCATATTTTAATGTCCCATACATACCCAAATTGTCCGAGCGGTTTAGCCATGTGGTCCGTGATCTAGATGTAAAAATGTCCTACACAGGTTTGAATAAGTTACGCTCGGTTATCCGCGTGCATAAAGACACACTGCAGAAAGACTGGCATAATAACGTTGTATACAAAATTTCATGTCAAAATTGTAATGCCTCTTATGTCGGTCAGACCAGCAGACAGTTGAGAACACGCATTAGGGAGCACAGAAATCACATAAAAAGAAACACCGCGCAAAAATCCGTGATCACGGACCACAGGCTGAATAACCACGAATTTGATTGGGATAACGTTGAGATCTTGGATGAGGAACCGCTTCTAAGAAAGAGACTTGTCAGAGATGCTGTTTATCAGGCGCCAGATAAATGGCCTAAACCGACAAGAAGACAGAGTGTCTAAGTCAAGCATATATATCTGTTGTGACAAATATGCCTCAAATTTCCTGAAAGACGGTCTTCGTTTAGTTGTTATCGAATTCTTTTATAGAGCCATAAATCATTTGTAACATGAAATTCCATACATTGTATGTTTGAGAGAGGGAGATAGAGAAGGGGGGGAAGCGAGAGGAAAGAAGGACAGGGATAGAGGGAGAGAGACGGAGGGAGGAAGGGAGAGAGAGGGGGAGAGAGAGAGTGGAGAGGGAGAGGGATAGGGAGAGGGAGAGAGAGAGAGGGAGAGAAATAAATTCCACACATTGGGTTTGACATTGACTTCGATAACAGGCTATGAGCCATTGTATGGCGCCTTATAAATAGCATCAAACCGAATATCTTCTTCACTCGTGCGTCGGACGCGTCCGCGTACGGTCGTGCGAATGTGCGTTGGATGAGTGTGTGAGTAAGAGTGAGCCCCCTTTCGGAAATTCCTCACTATACTCTTCATTAGAGTCCACTTTTGAGTACCTCATGACATATTATTTCACTTTGTCTATTTAGTGGGGTATCGATCGGGGGGCTCACGGCTTTTGCGCTGCATGCGGCAGTATGTAGATTCCCCATTATAATTTATTGTATTAAATTACTGAAGAAGGTCCAAAGAAAGGATCGAAACGTTTAGATTTAATAAATTTGTTATTCCAACAAGTTTGTTTTTAGTATTTGCGTACCTACACCCTACGCGTTGCTCCATATAGCCTCCTTCTGAATTTGTAATTTATCAATGCAGGGAGCCTGTGTTGCCTTAAGATTTAATATGACTGACGCAAATTCAATCGGTGTTCCATTTGCTCCGAGTGCAGTATTAGCGTCGAGTCATTCAGAAAAGTCGTTGGATGTACCATATCGAGAGGCTGTCGGTAGTCTAAATTTTCTCGCGATAATTAGTCGTCCAGACATTGCTTATGCTGTTAGTGTAACCAGCAGATTTTTGAATAAATTCGATTCAAATCATTGGAACGCGGTGAAAGGAATCATTAAATACTTGATAGAGACTCGAGACTTGAAAATAACATATTCATTCGAACGTGGAAATAACAGTCTTGTAGCATACTCAGATGCAGATTATGCTGGAGATGTTGACACGCGAAGGTCAACGTCAGGTTTTCTAATAAAGCTCGTTAACGGTCCTATTGTTTGGGGTTCGCAGAGACAAAGCATGGTAACCTTGAGTACAACAAAGGCAGAGTATGTTGCTGCGAGTATTGCAACAAGAGAAATTATGTGGTTGAAACATTTGTTGACAGATATCGAATATCAATATATCGGTCCAATTGTCCTAAAGGTGGACAATCAAGCTGCCATAAGATTAACAAAAAATCCAGAATATCACAAGAGAACGAAGCATATTGATATTCGTTATCATTTTATAAGAGAAAAGGTTGTAAATAACGAATTAGAAATTCAGTATGTTTCGACAGATGTACAGTTAGCCGATCTATTAACGAAAGCGATTGCCAAAGATAGATTTAGAATGTTACGAGAATACATTGGTATGCATTGAGAGTGTTAAATAATATGTATATGTGTGTACTTAATGAGTGGGAGTGTTGAATATTGTCACGTCCGGTCACATAAAATTTTTATAATACTTTCACATGAAATAAATTCTAAGTTTTCTAAGCGCTGTTTGAAAAGCGCGCCAGTGCCGGCCATGATGCCTAACTCAGCCTAGTGACTAAGGGAGGCGCTGCGTAACGTCTAGGAACTTCCTACTACGGGGAAACGCCCCCGCCACACCGAGCGTCTCCCACTCTCGGGCCGCCGCAGCGCCCGAGCCACCGAAAACGAAGGACCTCAGAGCGGTCCCAAAATCCGACAGTTCACATCGCGACTCCAACTAGAGCAGTCATACCTAGAACGCTCTCCTAATTCTAAATTTAATTCAATTCTAACATTCTAACTCTAAGTCCTAACTCTAGCATTATAACTTTAACTTTAGTTAACCTTGTATCGTGTAGTGTTAATTTAGAATAAAAGTGTGTGTTTCATTTATAATAATTCTCCACATTTATTTTAAACAATTCCAATTCCAATTTCACGCGTTTCTAATATAATATTTTGCTCTATTATTATTACTATTCTAATATTACGATTTTAGTATTTCTAAAATATTCCTAAAACGTGTTCTTCCAATCTGCACGTGTAGTGAAAATCTATTATATGAATAATTTTCTTAGTGGAATCCAAGCTGCGACTTAGAGAGGACGAACCGCTCGTCGCTGCCACACGATTTCACTTTTCTTATAATTTCTGAATTCTGTTGTGACTACTTTGAGAGGACGAGCCGCTCGTAGTTACGCACTGGAACAATAACCGACAGTGAGGACCGCCGCACGTCGACTTATTGTAAAAGTGACGCAATATTCAGAATTTTTTTATTATAAATCATTATACCTAAGACACGCCGTGCAGGCAGGAAAAACCAACTTCGCCGTTCAACCGCGCGACTCTACTATCCGGCATCATCGAGTGAATATTCAAATCTTATCGGCACCTACTATCATAACGACTCAGAATACGATAATTTATTTGACGGAACCGCGCCGTTCACTGTTAATAATGAAGACGTTAAACTGAGGAAGTGGCCAGTGCAATTGACTCCAATCGAAATCGAGAACCCTCGTATTCCGAGACACGACATCCCGGACAACGATCCTCGCCGCACCCGGTACTTGCAAATCAGGGCGGACATCCTGCACACCGGCTACGACGCGCCTACTCCAGAGCATTGGGGAACCACTGTCCACCCCCTAGAGATCAACTAAGGTAAATCTCAATTATTATAAACAATTGGAATAAATAATGAAATTCAACGCTAAGATTCTAGTATTAAAAGACAAGACTATTTGCCGTCACGAATTGCCAAACTATCGAAATAATTTCAAACACATACGGGTGTGTATAATTATTGTTTAAACATGTTTCAAATTAATATTTTCTACGAATTATGAAATATAACTTTACACGTGGTCTCTAGAATATTCGTAAAGACTCTTGGAAAACTCAGTTTTCCACGAGCCATAAAAGTGAAACTCTGTTTTTTTGCCTAGGGTCATAAAACTGACCCTTAGACCCTTGATAAAAAAAAAAGTGTCTCGACGATTTCTCTTTTGCAAACTAAGCTAACGTAGCACACTCAATAAATACTCTAGAATTCCGAATAAAATAACGTGAACGTTTTATTCATTTATTTAATTCTTTTTATTTAAATAATTCACTCATGTGCCCAATAAGGCCTCGGTATCTTACCGCCCCGTACATCTTGCCTCTTCCCGAAGAGGAAGAAGAGCCTATTGAACAAGGAACCTCTTACTGCCAAATATCAGTCGGGTTTATTAATAAAGAAACAAATGCCGCCTTTTGCGTAGACTGCCATATGCGCTTACGCGGTACTGCTCGAAACAAATGGTTGAAGATTGCTAAACATTTACTCGTAATCGGTAACTTACCGACCGGAATAATTTGCTCAGTGTGTAACTTCCATCGACTGTCGATAACTCGCGACCCTCAACTCCACTGTTACCGTTGCCAGATAGCTTACTTACGATACATCAACGGCGAAGAAATCTTTCGTATCGACACTGATGATAACATCGTGATTACAATTTTCCACTCCGTCGATGATTCCCTCGAACGTTTTCACGATTATATTCGATAATATCCCCATACTCCTGTGCAACATTTGCAACTCCCTCGTACGAATCCTAAGGCGACACCCTCCCCTCCGCAAGACATTGAACCTTTGCGTGTAACCTTGGCGGAACACCCTTCGTCGTGGGTATCCCCGAAAAAGTTTTCCGAAATACGACGTTGATCAGCGCGATAGTCCGAGCACGTGGACCGCGATAATTATTTCTCGCGAATTTCACGCCGCGACTGCGCCCCGGACGTAACAATATGGCGACATTTCGTACACAAATCATATGAGTAGAGACACCTGTCTGTTTTGAAACCGAGGTGATCTCTACCCCCACTTTTCTGTTCAGGAAGCGAGGTATGTGCGACTCTCACGCTCTTTGTTTTCCTTCTTCTTGCGTCGTGCGTTATACATAACACATCTCACATCAGCTGTTCTGATTCGTACGCATTCTCTAAACCGTTTAGTTCTGAATAAAATAATCCATTCTCTCAAGAGTGTTACTTCACTAAACTGCCCATTTCCTCGCGACTATTTTATGTAACAATATATTTGTCTCGTTTTCCAAAGGAAAAATGTTTTGTACTTCAATCGCTGACTCTGTCTGTATGTTACTGTTAAAACAGTTTTGTTGTTGAAAATTATCAACTTGGAACAATTCCGATTCATCAGGTGACGTATAACTTGATGGCCCTGTTATGTTGTTTTCCGCAGAATTTTCGTTTCGACTTCTTTTTCGAAGCACACGATATTTTTGAACTCTTAAACGTGTTGAAACACGTTTCCTGGCTAATCTTCTATCAAATAGATCCATAATATCGCACTAATAACCTTAACTGTCAAACGTCTTGGAACAATGCAGCACACTATGTGAAGTATGTACATTATTTAGATAACAAAAAATATATGTGAGCCGGTTATATATAGTGAGCGATAATACTAAATACTGCGACATTATAGATCTGTTTGATAAAAAATTAGAACCCGGAAGATGTTTTTCAACACGTTTAAGAATGCAAAATATCGTATACTTCAAAAAAGAAATCGAAAAAAAATTCTGCAGAAAATAGCATAACAGCCATCATATTGTACGTCACCTGAAGAATCGAAACTGCTTAAAATTGATAATTTTCAAAACTATTTTTACAGTGGCATACGGTCAGCAATTAATATTAAATTATATATATATATTAATTATATATATTATTTTTATTAGATATTAAATATATTACGACCCATCTTTAATTGCCAAAAAATTCAAAAACATTTTTACAGACTACATGTGCAAATTATAGAATTGAAAAATTTTAAGAAAATTATAATGATCTATTTGTACCTACTTATATTTTGGTTTAACTTCACACCTTATAGTGTAATTCTAATTTACATTCAAATACCATCTAATTATAAATGTATAGATTTGTCATTATTAAAATCTAGTCCAATAATTTTTTGGCCGATTTTATGCAAAATTTCAAAAATCAGGAAACATCCAAAATTATTATTTTGAAAACTTTGTTGTGAAGTTAACGTACTCCAAACTGAGGAATTGTAAGGAATTGTAAATAATTAATTATTTTAAGTTTCTATTAAAGCTTTCATTTGCGATAGACCAGCTCGTTCATTTGTTAAATGTATAAAAAATTTTAATAAATTTTAGGCATGTGAGCATTATACGTAGTACGTAGCATATAATATAAAAATCGAACAGCATAGATGATATCTCCTTTAATTAATATTAACCCACCAATCGATATAATTAACAATTTTCCGCTTGATGCAATGCATCTCCTATAAAAGTAATGCAGAAACATTTGGTATGGTGGCTCGAAGGTGCGGAAGACAAACAATATGTTAAAAATTATTGTACAATTCGAAAACACACAATTATCATCTCTGTTGATAAGAATTCAACAAGACATCCGTGCGGAATTCCAGAGAATAATTCGATTCCTTTTTGAATTTAAAAAATTTAAAGCTACTGAATATCATTTTACTTTACATCCGTTTGAAAATGTGTATTATGAAAAATGAAGAAATGATTATGTAATAGCAGTAAACCATTATCGTAAATATATGCCGTGGAAAAATATATAAATATATTACGTGGACTGTAACGAAAGAAATAGAAGAATAATTATTACATATGTAAAGTGAATAAAATTCAGAAAAAAATGATAAATATAAATCTCAGTAAATTCGAAAAAGAAAAAATATATGTATTAAGACTGTTGCATATGTGTAACAATCTTATTGTTGCAAGAAGGTACTGTTATGCCCGGTTACGCCTGTCACTGAATTGTAAATAATATAATATTATTATAATTCTTACATTCTCTCTTTCTCTCTCTCTCTCTCTCTCTCTCTCTCTCTCTCTCTCTCTCTCTCTCTCTCTCTCTCTCTCTCTCTCTCTCTCTCGTATTTTTCTTTTACGATAAAAAGAATTATATGTATATAATTATATGTATATGTATATATATGTATATATATACACAACTTTGTGTCCTGTTTTTATTAATATGCAAATCTGTTAATAATTCATTGCAAAAAAATTCTTATGTTTTTTAAATTTATTCTAAAACTATTTGAGAATATATAGAGATTTGCTTTATGAAATAATTTTTTATCTCTGAGCTTTTTTTATGTAATAATTATTTGAAAAAAATTATTACTATTTTTAATGATATTTATAAATATTTAATACCCTTGATGTACATTATTAATAATCTAGGAACATATTGTGATAGGGAAAAAAATTCAAAAAATTAAACATTTAACAGAGTATATGTACTTACAACGAAAAGTGAGCTAGATATTCTGACTGCAACTAAATAAAAAAATAATTTAGAAGAATTAAGAATGATGCAAATAACTAATGAAAATCAAGAAACATTGCAATTTAATTTATATTTTCCAACGAGGCATATATACATTATCCTTATCAGGACCTGATTAAATAATTGTACCATGTTTCGAATAGAATAAGGCAACATGTCCTGATCAGGGCCCGCTTATGTAACCTTATAAAATTTTGCAATTTAATTTATATTTTCCAACGAGGCATATATACATTATCCTTATCAGGACCTGATTAAATAAATTGTACCATATTTCGAATAATATAAGGCAACATGTTCTGACCGGGGCCCGCTTATGTAACCTTATAAAATTTTGCATTTTATTTTTGCGTTTTTTTATATTTTCTGACGAGGCATATATACAGAGTCCTCATCATGACCTGATCAGATTACGTGATTAAACTTTGCTTTCAGCTTTACTATGATTACTCGATTAGGTAATAATAAGAACCTAATCGGTTAGCCTTAGTAAGGCATGCCTTAAGACTGCCCGGCCAGGTCCTTATGACATATCGGGCCAATTTCTAGTCGGGTCATATTATATCGGCCAATGTTTTCAATATTCAAGCAGGATATGCCGCTTTAACTAAAATCCACAAAAACGTAGCATAAATCGAGCATAACATGCGTATTCACACTGTATTGGTAGAAATACTGGAAAAATAAAATACTGCTAAAATTTTAGACTTAATATATGATGATTTAATCTCGATGCTTATTGATTCATTTTTATGCTATGCATATGCAGCTACATCAATTTGCATAAGTGTGCGATAGCTTTAAAAGCACAGGCTTTTGCATAACGCATAAGGGAATCAGTTTACCAATCAGAATCTTTCATTTTTATCCCCAGGATATAAATTAAGGACTCTGATTGTTTGATTCCTTTATGCGTTATGCATTATGTATTATGCAAAAGTTTGTGATCCTCTCCTAAAAGTTGGTGCGTTATTGTCGCCATTCTGATGCTACTGCAGAGTAGCATCAGAATGGCGACAATAACGCACCAACGTTTAGGAGAGGATCACAAACTTTTGCATAATACATAATGCATAACGCATAAAGGAATCAAACAATCAGAGTCCCTAACGACTTTAGATGTTCCATTTAACGAATGCAACGCTAGTGGAATCATCTTATTCTTGTTGTTCACTAAAGGCAGATTATGCTCGCGAACGATTACTTTTCTATAAAATATTTAATTATTATTATTATTTATAACTAATTATTTATGTAATGTATATTATTTGCTTACTTATTTCATAGATGTATATTTAACGTATGTTTTAATTCAGTATTGGATATTAAAACCGAGTAACTCTTGATTATAAAGCAAGTGTTAACAAAACTGTTGTTAAATGTCAAACTCAATTTAGAAGAAAAGAAATTACAAAACTTTATACAAGAAGAATGGAGAATATAAAAAAATTGCAATATTATCTATTATAAAAGTTCAAAAGAAACTATATAATTTTGAAAAACAAATTTTTATTACCTGATTGGATTTCTCTTGGAGAAGCTACTTTAACATTAATACAATTTAATCGCCGCAAGAGAAACAGAGCGAATATTAATTTTTGGTTTTAAAAATTACAAAAGGATTAATAAAATCATCGATATGTTCAGTGGATTATCTAAAAAGAAAAGAAACAGACACAAAAATATGTGCGATTTTGTATACGCGGAAATTAGGAAGAACTGTTCCTATAATATTAAATAAACTTAATTAAAATGTGTACAAACAATGTATTTTTACAGTAAAGAAATAAAAAATGCTTTTGAAAAATTTTTACTCATGGTATTCCAGACAAAATTATTGATAAATATTTACGTATATGTATATCGAATTATGTTGCATTTTGCTAAAGAAATCGAAACCGAATTTCCTGTATATACGTGACACTACGTTTAAAAAACATATAGCCATGTGAAATGCCACTATAGGAATTACTCTTAATTTAATAGACCATCAGATTACAGATCTGGTCGATTTCCATTATAAAATATACACAGATATGTGTGTGTGTGCGTGTGTGTGTGGTCAGTAATAGTTAAAGATATTACAAAAGTCACAACTTCTAGAAGCTGCACAAGGCGTGAGAGATGCAATTTTTTTATGTCCTGTATTGTAGAAAATTTTGTAATTTTTTGTCTTCTAAATTCTGTTTGAGATTCGACTATAGTTTTGTTAACACTTTGTAACACTTGCTCCATAATCAACAGTTAAGTTTTTAAGTATTAATAGTCAACAATTTAATTGATGAAAGCAACAGCAGGCATTAAAATAATTTAAACATAAAAATCACAGAGAATGTATAGTATATACAGAGTATATATAGAATATATATGGAATAGTATATATAGGATATATAGAATTAAAAATTCCCTTTTTAGCTGCTAATAGGACAACAATATCTATAATATATAACTACTTGTGTAAAAGAAATGTGTATTAATAACAACAAGCGATGTGTGGAATGTAGAAACGGATACAATTCAATGCACTTTTGCATTGTGCTATTTTTTTATTTATTTATTTGCTTCAGATATCATGTACTTTCGTTGTTCAGTTGCCACGATTTTTTCTCATTATGAAAAGAGGAAATCCTTATTTCTGTATATACACATTGGTTTTATTTTTGTTATCAAAATATAAAATCAATTTATAGCAATGTATGTTTTGTCATATATTTTTTAAAAATATATACGACATATAATCGTAATATAAGAAGGAAAACAAAATATTTTTAGATATTTTTACTTTGCATCATTTAAAATAAATATATAAATATGATGTTTTAGAAGTCGGCCAATAGAGCCAAGCGCGAAAATTAATTTTTAATTTTTCGGAACAGTATCTCTTGGTTTGAGATTACTGAGTTCCATTGATTAATTATTAATTAACCTCGTACTTACAACGGAAAAATAGGCGAGAAAAATATTGGTCCAAAAAGTCGCTGAAGCGGGATTATTAATATTGAGAGCCGATTAAAAAATATTTCTTAAGTTAAAATAAATATATTACAATAAATATAAAAATAAACATAAAAATGAGACCTTTTACGCTTTTTTCTTATTATATACCCAAATAGCACCGTACGTTCTATGGACGTCCGTTTTACGTCCATTTTACTACCATACGTCCATGGACATAATAAGGTCGTCCACTTTACATCCATACAAGGATATATATATTGGGTATATAAACGAACGTCCAATGGACGTCCATATGAGATCCCTTTTATATAATTAATTTAAGAATATATACTGTACATCCAATGGACGTCTTTACATGGACTTATTTTGGACTTATCATTATTCCATTTTTATTTGTCATTAAAAAAAGAGTTTTGTAAGGCATAAAGCGTACGTTACTTTTCCGTCACGTAAGATATATACAGGGTGTCCGGTGGTTCGCGTTTCACCTCTCGTAGGCAGGTAGAGTGGGTTAAACCGAGTGGAAAAGTCCTGTACCATTTTGCGAAATGCGCAATAATTAATGAGAAATTAATTAATAAAGATCGGCCGATTTACGCGCGCGGCGAGAAGAGACAGCCCACAGTTACGCCGTTTCTAAGCGCGC